>NC_090321.1:203874993-204243008 GCF_040869045.1 Eurosta solidaginis | reverse complement strand
ATTTGGTTCTTATTAGATGTGAGACCTACCCACAATAACCCAGACGCTCATAGAAACAAAATTTGAAGAAACGCTGGCAAACGTGCATTGACACTACTGATATTCATTATCATCATAAATTAGCGCTTAATGGTCCAAGCTCTTTGTATCGCGATAACTGGCACCAACTGATCGCACTAGTGGAGATCAAGTCTTCCTCCACCTGCCTCTCCCTCCTAAGTGGAAGTTTGCCGTTTCCTCTGCTTCCAACTGCCAGTCTATTCGCATAACGCAGCCGAGCCAGCGAAGCTTTTGGGATTTTATTCACTTCACTATCTTCATATTTATTCAAACTATCTAATCATTATACCTCCTTCGATACTTGCCTTTGGCATAAGAGCCAGTACCATAAATTTACTGCTGATATTAGTGGTGAATAATGGAATTTTTTGTTTGCGGTATTTTCGCGTATTTGACAACTCAAATTCTTCAAAGTAACGCAACATTTTGCTTAACTGATTTTGAAACAAGTGCAAAAAATTAAAAAAAACACACCGGATGAAAATAGCCAAATTTTAAAACTACATGAACTTAACACCGGCTTATAATAATTGAATATTCAATTATTACGTTTTTGTAAGAGAAACTGAAAAGAAAGAAAGAAACATTTACTGGCATATTGCGATGGTATCATGTCAAAAACCACCAGGTAATTGCCTGATGATGATTACGTGGCGGTTTTCGAAATGGTAACATCGCAATATGCCAGCAAATGTTTCTTTCTTTCTTTTCAGTTTCTCTTAGAAAAACATAATAATTGAATATTCAATTATTATAAACCGGTGTTAAGCTCATGTATTCTTAATCTATGAGGAATAATTTTGTGAAATATATAAATCCATTACTCACTCCCTCACTCACTCATTAAGGAAGTATCGATGGGGATAAAATATTCTAGTAAATTATTTAACAAAAACTTCAATAAAACTGGCCTTTCTTTGGTCAATTTTTCTTCGTAAACGACCTACTTTGTCCCCTTGAATTTTACTAGCTTTTCCTATACCCCACCAAGTATCAATAATACTGTTAGTTGCGAAAAATTCCAATATAAAAAGTTGAACTGTAAGTAGTTAAATAAATTGCCAAAGTTAAGGTAGAATAATGTATGTCAACAACAGGGGCATGCCACAAACCCTTCAACTATTTCTTGAGAAATTTTCATATTTTTGTTTTATTAGTCAAATTTGCTTGCAAATATGTATATAAATACGAATATATGTATATGTATGTATGTATATATAGATTCTGCATTCACTGCAATATTGAGTTGTGAGTTAGTAAAGAAGAAACTTTGTACTAAAACTTATTCAATAAAAAATTATTTGCATCATCAAACGTAGCTTTTAGAAAGCTGACACAGCAGCAACAAAAACAACAAAAATACCAAGGCTCCTGGTTACGGTTTCTCTAAAGTAACTAATATTTGTAATTCATTCATTTGTTTTACATATACAAAATGTTACTAACTGCATTTGCGTTTGAAAACATTTTTTTTTATTATTTTCTTGCCACTTAGTATTATACCCTTTGCGCAGAAAAATCACCATTCACATAAATCCTTTAGTAAAAAATATGCATAAATACACACATATATACGTACATACACATTACATTCTTATACTATAAAATATATGTATATACCTAGTTGGATTTAATCTCCCGCAGTTTATTAAATTTTTATCAATGAACTCATTCAGCTCAACTATGCTCTGCTAAAAATCACCGCATCGCAGCATCTCTCGGCAGCATTAACCCCATTAAAGTAACCCTTCAATTTTTGCATCTTTATATCTTTTGAATGTTTTTGCTGCAGTTTTTGTTTTTTCTTTTTTTCATTTTTTTGTTTTTTTTTTTTTTTTGTCAAACATGCCCACTTGCATTCTTAAATGAACAGCACTGATTAAAATTGTTATTGAGATTCTCAACTCGTACATATAACACTATGGCATATTTTGATGAAATTTTTTGTAAATATGAGAGGAGCAAATATATAAACTAATAATATGATTAAATTCATATAAATAACTCACTCAGAAATGATTTGTTCTTATCAATTATAATTTCTTTTTTATTCATCATTTGAAAAAAAATTTTCCGTCCTGATGTCGAATTGTTTCAATTTTTCTCAAATAATTAAGAAAATAAAATTGAGATAATTGCTAGCAAAAAATGCGTCAATGTATTTAAAAGAAAATGGACAATTCCCTCTTTGAAATAACAACTTACTTGTTGCTCTTAATCAATATAATTATTTTTTTATTTATTAATTTTTTTTCACAGAAATACAATACAAACGTTTTTAAAAAGTTTAAAAATTTCTTGCCAATATAATATTTTTATTTACATTTTTTTTTTTTTTCGTTGTATACATATTTTTGAAAGCAATATTAATTAAAACCGGAATAAAATTACGTTTTTAAAAGTTTAAAAACTTTTGAAATTTTTCAAAAGTCATTTAACCTTTTTTTATTTCTAGAATTTTTTTTATATATTGCATTTATTTTTGTTTTTTTTTTTTTACATTACAAACGTTTTTAAAAAGTTTAAAACTTTTAACCGATATAACAATTTTATTTACAATTTCTTTTTTCATGGTTTTTTAATTTTTAATAGAAATATTATTTAAAAGCGGAATAAAACTATGTTTTGAAAAGTTTATAAACTTTTGAATTTTTGTTCATGTTTATTTACCTATTTATCATTTTTTTTTTTTTTCATATCAATTGTATTTTTTTATCTTGATAATTTTTTTTTTATTTTAAAAATTTCTGAAAATTTTTTGAATTTATTTATCCAATTATGTTTTTTGTTTTTTCATAGAAATCTTGCATAAAAGTGGGATAAAACTTGAGATGAAAGTTTTCGAAAATTTTTAAAGGTTTTGAAGTTTTTCATATAAATCGAGTTTAATTAACACTGAATCACCCGGCATTGCTCGTTTTCTGCTTGTGTTTCCTGCCAGAGTGCTAGAGTATACTCACTTGTGTACTTTTATGAGCGTCTATACTTTCTGATGTATCGACATTTCCTTTTCACCCCGTTATCATTGGTACATACAGTTGGTTTCATTGTTAATTTTTACTAGTTTTTTGTCCTGATCATAATTGCAGTCGTTGCCCAAACCTTTCATTTTCAAACAAATGTCTTCAAAATACCACACTGTACATCACGTTGCTCACTAATTTATTTACTCTATCAGAAATATACGGAGGATTAAACAAGTTTTCGGACGAGTTTTCGGCTCGTTTTAGTTTTTTTTTTTTGCTGCTTAAGTATCAAATTCCCAATAAAAAACTAAATTTGTTTATACATATTTTTAAACATTTCTTTCACATTCTTTTCTTCTATTTTTTATACATATTTAAATTCTTTATTTTATTTTTTTTTGCTGCATAAGTTCAGTCACTCCAAGCACGGAAATCCACCGCATCTTCAGGGAGTTCAAAGAATTTTCATCTTCAATGAACACAACAGCACTGCACAGCAAGAAGTTTGCAAACTTGCAATTTGATATGATCTTTTTTTGGTCTCCTACGCTCAACATTGAGTAGTTAAGAAAAAGTTGCTGGTGCATTTCGATACTCGACTAAATGGCGGGGAGACGACTTTGATGAATTACGTTGCGTTGATGACAAGACGTAGAGTGCAGGGGTGGTGAAAGTGCGCCAGTTACTTAATGCAATATATGCAACCCCTACAGACCAAAAGACTTTGTTGCACCCAAATTATCTTCTTTTTGATATTTACGAGCATTTATATGTATGCAGACACACACACACACACCAATACTAATACACACGCAAAGTAAATAAACTTATTGTAAAGTTATCATCGAAGGAAACCAACAAAAAAAACTCAAAGTAAGTTGAACAAAAAGTGAGTAGTTGATGGAAATTATGCAGAGGATTTATACACACCCACATTCGCAAAACCGCACTTGAAATCATTTGCCATAATCATCAAGAACATGAACATGAAACGTATTTTATTTAACCCCATTTGCCCGGCAGATGTGGATTGGATGATGCCTAAGTACGGTGGGCTTGACTGTCAGAAAAATGTGTTGTTAAAAAGAATTTTTGAAAATTATAAAGACATTTTTCTTCAAGAATACATAGAGAATTTATAGATAAAAGTTTTCGAGGGTCTGATTGTGAAAGGACAGCCCAAGGTATAATTGGAATTCAGAAATATGTATTATGAGTAAGGAGCACATTTTTCTCTAGGAAGCTAGAAAATCTACACTGGAAAGAAAAGATGCTCAGTCAGAGGTTTGCCATCAAATTTTCAAGGACTGATCTACAATTGAGTGAGACCGCGAGTCCTTCTGGTACCCTATGCCAAATCTATACGTCCACCGAATTTGGCTAGCATGTTTTAATCCGATTTAAGAAAGGTACGAGTACCGACTGCAGCACTAATTTTTGCCCTCAGGGCAGCAGCTAAAATATTGTTTCTGGTTAGTCAAAGAAAATCGGAGTCCATTAGTCTAGGGAATTTATAACGATATACAGAGAAAGGGGATGAAAAATTAAAAGTTCAATTAAAATTCATGTTGGTATTAACTTGGAAATCAAATTTGCAGACCAATTGAAGAATGATATTGGATACCAACTTGAGAGCCAAGACTTTCTCAAGTTTTAAAGAACAAGTTGAAGATGATGTCAGTCATCAACTTGAGAACTAAAAATGTCTCAAAGGTTACAAATTTAATTGGGGAATAAACTTGGGTGTCAATTTGTAGACTAAATATTTACCAATAGTTGGATAAAATTTCTTTTAACTGTGCAAAATTAAATAAAGTTGACTTGTATTCTGCTCCTTTATTAAGGCCCACTCCCCCCACCCCCCTGCCCCGTCTCTTTCTTTTTGAAGCGATATAGACTCGCAAGGTTTGGTCAGTGATTATCGATGTTGATGGTCCTTTGACGTATGAAATGGTACATTTCGGTAAAAATCACAACAATGGTACTAGCCAGACTATTACGGGAGCGATGTAATATGACCACGTTGAACCTGTTAGGCCATACCGCTCCCATCCCCTTGTTATATGAGAAACTTGTGGTCGCCAGAGCCTCTCCTGCTAAATATGTGTAGATTATATACATTCCAAATTGTAACAGGATTCGCCTCTGGTAGACGAGGTAGACAATTGGGCAGGGGAAACTGCGACGCTTTGACGCTTTATACTGTGCTTCACAACCCTTAAATAACGCCTTCCCCTCCCCCCCCCCCCCATCCATTCCTTTCATCCCTTGTTTGAATTTTTGTTTATACATTCACTCATAATCTGTCAATAACATTAAAAAATGTGTTGGAAACTTTAGCACGTTTGTTCTACTATGCACCACCGCTCGTAGCAATAAATGCAGTAGATATGTATGTGGTAGTGCATAAGAGCATCTAATAAATTTGTTATTTTAATATTTCACATTATTTTATGGTAATTTTCGGGTTACACCAAAAAAAAGTGGGTGTTACTAGTTATATCCGCATGCTGGCTATTGTTGTTATTGCTGTTTGGATTGTATGTAATAGCTATCGTTTGGTTTCGTGTCAACAACATCATCAGCAACCACAACCATCATCATCATGCGGGTTGTGTGAGCACTCGCTACATTAAAGGCATTAGGGGATACTGAACATTCGTAAAAGTAGAGTGAGGTTGTGTGCGTGCGTGTGTGTGTCACTGCAGCTGGCACACTAAACCTAGCTCACAGCTCAGCCAACTAAATGCGCCCCCACAACCCTTAAGCGACCCATTTATTTGGTACCCCTTTTCTCGTAAATTATTGCTAACAGCGTTTGAAATTGAATTTTAATGCCATCAACCGAAAGAATAATGTAAGTAAGCTTTATCATTTTTCATACAGCACACTCGGTAACAAAAAAATTAAATACGGCTTAAATTTTCAAATACATATAACCACATTTTGGCACAAATGCAATCAGCAACAATAACAGAATAACCCCAAAAAACCGCTGGTGACAAAAATTAAAAATGGTTTATTAATGCAACAAACGAGTTTTCTTGCATGCGTGAAATGACATATTTCGTTGGCAAAGCAATACCGTTACGGTTATATGCCTCAGTGACCTACACACTGCGCCAGCTGAGTGATAGAAAAAAATTATACTAAACAATTTAGTTTATTTAAATACTGTCGTGGTCGAAGAAATTGGTGTAGAATATTTTTTTTCTACACCAGTGATTGATTGGGTTCAACGTGGATAAGGTTGCCTTTTATGAGAAACTAGCGAAAACATACGTTGACTATCGGCGCCCTGTAATTGAAGTCATGCTTACCGACAGCAACTCCAAAGTGGGCAATGAAAGGCATTTTGGTCCTGCAGTTGCTGTGGTACCAGGTTTCAGTACAAACTGAGACACCTAGCTACTTCGCCGTCTTCAGCACATAGAACACGAAATCTAAAAGCTCACCTCATGGTCGACGGCATTGTTATACCAATGTCACTAGGAACGTTTTACGCTGGGAAGCTGCTCACAATACAGACAGCATGTTACGTCATTCGTCTCTCACACTTGCTCTCTGATAGCAATCTTTTACCTGTCGATGTAACAATGTAGTAAGAACACACACTAAGTGCTGCCTCTGTGGTTATTAAAGAGTACAATGGATATCGAAAAATTAAGTGGTGCGAGGAGGAATGTTGCGCCACAAAAGAGATGGACGAAGAATACATGGCCTTGCCGCTTGAGGTTAAAAATATACTCCTACTTTGAAAAAAAAAAAAACGCAACGCCGACCGTCATAAATACCAGGAGTTTTACATGCTGCCTGCTAGGGATATCAGAAAACCCGGAGGAAGACAAGGACATAGGGAGTCGATGGATTTCCAGCGGAGAAAATCACGTGCTTACAGAGCTGGTAAAGAGCGGGAGTCAACTCCTTTGCAAAATATCGCACACGTAGAGCAAAACAACTAAAAAAAAAAAAAACAATTATGTAAGGCGCTATAAACTCCGAAGAGATCTAAGGCCGAGCTTCTCTTCCAATTTGCGTCGTGCTCCTCTTGATTTTCCCTACAAATTGGCCGGACGGGTCCTACATGTTTTATGCCGACTCCGAACGGCATCTGCAAGGCAGATGAGTTTTCACTGAGAGCTTTTCATGGCAGAAATACACCCGGAGCGCTTGCCAAACACTGCCGAGGGGCGACCCCGCTTAGAAAAATTTTCTTCTAATTTAAAAACCTTATTTCTAAAATTTTTGATATTGCTTTGTCCGGGGTGCGAACCCAGGGCATACGGTGTAGTAGGCGGGGCACGCTACCATCACACCACGGTGGCAAAACAACTGTCATCTCAAAAAATCACGATGCTTAAGAACGGAACAAAACTTATTGGCTTCCCCACATACCCCAATGTAATTTTGGTTTTAATGAATCCCTCTATTGGTGATTAGTGGAACTAAATATAAATCAAGTAAACATTGTGGAAAGTTTTAAATTGGGGAATCCGATAGTATGCATAGGTACGAAATTTCAGATTATTGACTTAGCTCTCTATTGAGCAAGATGTGCGATATGGTCAGACCCGGCCATGCCCAATCCATATAAACAGCGATCCCGTAAAAATGTTCTTACTACTGCGGAAGCGCCCTGATCAATATCGGTTCTATCTAGCATAGGACTGGTAAATGTACCAACGGCCTAGATAAGTCTACGATAGAAGAATCGACGCGCACAATCTGTTTGTTTACTTCAAAGCAGCTTTTTGTTTGACATCATCAGCTACTTGAGACTTAAGAGAAAAAGCTTGGAACCATTCGAAACAAAGTCAGGCTTTAATTGGGAAATTGAGCCAAAGTTTTGATTATCTTTCGGTGTATAAGCGAGCTGTACGATCGGCTTTTGTTGAAGGAAAACAATTTCATTATTTATTTTTGCTTTTTCTTTCATTGGAGATTTATGGTTTTAATTATAACCATTTTGTAACTTGTCAAACATACTCGACTCCCTCATGAAGGTGCAAAATAGCACAAAACGGGTAGGAGAAAACCCAGAACTTCTATAACTTTCAATAGCATATTCTTGTAAACTTGTTTATCCACCACAATTTTGGATACAGATAAAACGATCTGAACAAAAATGGTGTATCTCTTTCTATGACTTTCACTCTAGGTATTGCCATCAAGGTTAGTTTTACAGGGTTGCCATATATGTATATTAAAATTTTGCAACAATGCAATTAAATTTGTCAAATAAAAAGTATTTTATGCAGTATTTCAACGAAAATGTCCAATCGGTGCGCCACCCAGTTTACCACCTAACTATAGTATGTTTATTTATTTAGATATTCACTCCTATCTCGAGAACGGCTCAACACTTGTAGAGGCAATTTGTTGCAAAGGTAGTCTATCCTCATTCTAAAATTTTCTCACTAAGAATTCAGTTATCAAGTAAATATATTTTTCGTTGTAGCTATTTTAACAAAGATATTTGTAGAGAGAACTGCCACGCCTTGTCTTTATTCTATATATTCGATAATGTATTACATTCTGAAATCTTTTGCGTAGCTGTTGTTACTGATGATTTCTTTACAAGCTTTCCACTTATTTAAAAATAGTTTAGAATATAATTGAGATATTCCATCGCATTACATCGAAACGGAAGAAAAAATTTTGTGCACCTTTGCGCGACCACCACTGTAGAACTGTAAGCAAATGTGTCACCATCAAGGGCAATTTCCGGTTTTGTCATCTCTTTATTTATGCCACTTCAGCAACCCTTATCAGTGTTTTTTTTTGTTATTGGAGTATATATTTTGCATGCTTTTATTGTTTTTGCTTTATGCAAGTGGTTTTTCGGATATTGTATGTGGTTTACCGAATTTTTCTCCACTTTTAACACAAACAAATGATAAACGCATAAATTTATATTTTTCTACGAAACTCAAATTTTTCAGCAACTTGCTGGAAACAAAATAAAAGAGAGACAAAAATATTAAATTGAAATTTTGCACAAAAACGCAACACGAAATTTGCAATTGCTGTTGCACCGCGCTATTTCGTGCATTTAATGTTGATAAATGAATTTTGCGGCTAAAGGTTTGTGGCATGCAACATACAATCACACATACATATGTACATACACTCGCACTAAGCCACATAAATTCATTTGTAGTAGACCAACAAATAAATTTAAGACGCAACATAACAATAATTATAATTCGGTTATTTTCACAAATGCATAAATAAATATTTTATCAAACTTTTCCCATTATCCCCTTCATTTTGCCATTCGCGCAACATTACACCCATCTACTTGCATATAAATATCCTTTAAGCATTGTTTAAACGTTAATTTACGCGAATTCCTTCCTTTATTTTTGTTGTGCTTGATGCTATGTGTTTGTTCACACCGAAAACCCAAAACCATTTCAAAATTATAGCCAATTTATATGCCATTAGTATAGCATTGATTTGCGTAACTGTGTGTCGTTGTCTGCATTGCGGGCAATACAAAAAATTCCTATTAAAAACATTAATAATAATGAATAACGGTACTTTGCTGCCATCTTGTTTTGTTGTGAATTTTTTTTATGTTTTATGTTGCTGTCATTTTAGGCGAACTTTAATTGTGGCAGATATCAAAAATGATAGATACAGATATTCCACAATATTTGATGATATCAAATTATGAGCTAACAGCAATATTTAATAGGATTGCCAAGTGTTTTTATAATTATTTTGAAGCATCGTGGTTGCCATTTAAAAAGTAATTAAGCATTTCGAGCAACATGCCACAGTTTGTCGCATACATCGCGTATTGCTCTAATAAAATATGTAAGCTCATATTCAACGAACGAATTGGACCTCATAAGTGCGGCCTTAAAATCTCGTAATCAACCAGATATTCACAAAATGTCACACTTTGGGGGATATAATTTCGATGATTCGAGCAACTTCGCCTATTTAGCAACCGATATAAACAGCTAAATGAATATCCACCTAAAAATTAAATGTAGAGTAACTCTTGTTGTTGTTGTAGCGATAACAGGACCTCTGCTTTGGATCGAATACGCAAATAAAAAGTAAAAATGGTGATGAAAGAAGAAAGGATGGCTTTTGAAATATTCTCACCTACGATGTGTTTATAATTTTGCGTCTTACCACAAATTATTATATCATTAAAATAACATCATATAACATGGGTGTATATCACATCATATCGTATAATTGAAATACATCCCTTTTAATAATCTAGAGTCTAGAGGACTGAGCAAGACAAATTAATGTGTAACTAATTGTAATTCATTTCACATAATAGCATATCCGGTATAGGTTCCCATTATATCGCAAACTATGATATCATGTAATTTAATATGATATCACATGGGGCATATCACATGATTAGAGTATATGTCATTTCTTATGAATTTGTAATTACTTTAATTTCAATTCACATCGTATCATATCCGATCTGTGTTTTTGTCATATCGCAATTTATGATGCCATGTAATTAAACATTATATCACATCGTGGCATATCACATCATGTCATTTCTTCTATACTCTTAAGCAAACACTAATGAATGTGTGACAAATGTCATTTCATTTCACATAATATCATATCCGATCTATGTTTTCAAAGTATCGCAAGTTATCATATCATGTCATATTATCAAATATATACATACATATATTGTAAAAAAAATGACTATGACCGTAGCATGACAAGCTATTAATTCCCACATAAAGGTAACTGTCGCCAATTGCTATCACCAAGTGATATCAACTCAGTAGAGATTTCAGCTTTGCTCTGCAGCTAAGCACGCGTGTCAATAGAAGTACTTCGCATCCATTGGCATGACAAGTCAGGAACGCCAGTGAGCTTTAATTTGCTGTAGTATGTTCTTATTAAACTCTCTGCGGTATACTCCGCTAGCATCAATTAAAGGACCATAGTTAATCTGAAAAACTTTAGCCTTGCATACTCTAAATGTGACCTCATCTACTTACGAGGTCGTCCGCTATCCCAAGGAAGACCAAAAATTTATCAATTACACGATTGTAAGATGACTCTAAAATGACTCACTATTAATCTTAAAATTACAAAATATATAGCGATCACAAAAGTGATTATAAATACGACTTAAAAAATTAAAATAGGATCAGAATATGACTCCCTTGTATGCTTGTAAGGGGCTTATTGAAAATTCGATAACAAAACGTATATCGCTTACAAACTGGATATAAATAGGACTCGTGAAAAACTATAAACTACTTACTTCCGTATTTGAAATCTGACTCGACTCTGACACTCTCATATAGTCTCAACGTTATATATTACAAAAAATAAGAAATACAAAAATTTACGGCGATCACAAATTGATATTAAATACGACTCGAAAAACCTAATAAACTTATTATTACCACAATTGAAAGAGGACTTGAGAAGGGTTCACTCGTATGCTTAAAAGTGATTTATTAACAAAATGTTAAACGATCACAAATTCATTATGGGTACGACTTGAAGAGAACTATAAGCTGATCATTTACGATATTGAACAGATGACATCAAAATGACTCATCCGTTTGTTTTGAAAGTAATTTATTAAAAATTGTGAGCTATCACAAATCGATTATAAGTACGACTCAAAGAAAACTATAAACAGAATATTGGCGAGATCAAAATAAGACTCGAAAATGACTCTTTACTATGCTTGTAAATTTAATGAACATGAATGTGAATAAGATGCTTAGTAAAATAATACAAAAAAAAATCAAAAACAGCTGAACAATTGTAATTTTCGGTCCAATGCCATAGCGCCATTAAAAAATTTGGTGTAAATGTTTAACTCTTAATACAAAGCGCAAATGAGTTTCCCTTTAATGTAAAGAAATGTCAAAAAATATGGCGCACCATCACAGAAAAAAAACCACAAAAAGAAATATAAGAAAACACATAAAAGGAAGTACCAACAAAAATAAATTATAAACGTACTTTAATCAGCTTAAATGTACTTACAATTAACCAAAAAACAGTAGCTATGGCAACAACAACATACATCTTGCCAATGAATATATGTTTGTACCTCTGTTTAGAGGTACGAAATGCTCAAAAGGTAAAAATGTGTGTGGTCGAGGACAACGACGACGACGCTACGAGTTGAAAGGTTAAATGAGTATGATGCTGCACAGAACATAAAACATAGAGAGTAACAAACAAACAAACACACTCGTATCTGCTCACTAAACTTAAATGAATAGTAAAGTATAATTTATTATATACTAGCCTTTACCCGCGGCCCCGTCCGCAAGGAGAAAATGAAATATGTGGGCTATTCACGTTAGCCTGCTTATAAAGTTATCTGTTTAAAATTTTTTTTCTGTCTAATGCATTTTATTTTTTAATTGAGTAAAAAAAAGAACTTTATGAGCTGATAACCTGATAGGATCACAAAATGATAACGAAATTATCCAGAAAAAGCCACGAAATGACCCCGACGCTATCGCGGACGGATCCCGAAAACCATCCAGAAACGCCCCGGAAGTGTTTCCAAAAGTTCCCGAAGTAGTCCCAAAAAAACCCGAAATGACAACGACACGATTCTAGACTTATCCAGATAACCACACAGAAATGATGCCTGAAGGGTACCAAATTGATCCCGAAATAGTCCCGAAAAAGTTCCGAAATTACCCTGACGGGCTCCCGGACGGATCTCAGAAACCATCCAGAAAATATCCAGGAAGGGTCCCTAAATTATCCCGACTAACTCCAGAAAAAAAAAACTCCAATCCACGATGGATCGCGAAAACCATACAGAAATGATTCCGGAAGGATTCCAAAATGATCCCGAAATAGTCCGGAATTGACCCAGATGGGATCCCGCACAGATCCAGAAATGATCCCGGAAGGGTGCAAAAACTATCCCGGAAAAGTAACAAAAAATCCCGAAATGGCTCCTACGGCATCCCGGACGGATCCAGAAATGATCTCGGAAGGGTCCCCAAATGATCCCAAAATGGTACCGAAATGACCCTGATGGATCCGGCAAACCATCAAGAAATTATGCCGAAAGGGTCACAAAATGATCCCGAAATAATACAGAAAAAGTCACGAAACGACCCCTAGAGGATCCCCAAATGATCCCGTATTAGCCCCGAAAAGGTCCCGAAATAACCCCGACGGGATCCCGGACAAATCCCGAAAACCATCCAGAAATGATGCCGGAAGGAATCCCAAATGATTCCGTAAAAGTCCCGCATTGATTCCGACGGGATCCCGAACGGATACCGAAAATCATCCAGAAGTGACGCCGGAGAGGTCCTCAAATGATCAATTAATAGTCCCGAAATGACCCTTAAGGGGTCATGGACGGATCCCATAAACCATCCAGAAATGATCCCGATATATTCACGAAGAAGTCCCGAAATGACCCTGACGGGATCTCGAACGCACCCCTAAATGACCCTGACGGGATCCCGGACAGATCCCGAAATCCATCCAGAAATGATCTTGGGAGGGACCCCAAATGATCCCGAAAAAGTCCCGCAATGGTTCCGAGGAGATCCTGATCGGATACCGATAACCATCCAGAAGTGATGCCGGAAAGGTCCCCAAATGATCACCTAATACCAAAATGACCCTGACGGCATCCCGGACTGATCCCAAAATCCATCCAGAAATGATCTTGGGAAGGTCCCAAAATTATCCCGAAATAGTCTCGGAAAAGTTCAGAAATTACCCTGACGGGTTCCCGGACGAATCCTGAAAGCCATCTCTAAATGATCCCGAAAAAGTCCCGAAATGACCCTGACTGGACCCCGAAAGGATCCCGAAAACTATCCAGAAATGATGCCGGAAATGTCCTCAAATGATCACCTAATAGTTCCGAAAAGACCCTGACGGGATCCCGAACGGATCCCGACAACTATCTAGAAATGATGCCGAAAGGGCCCGCAAATGATCCCGTATTAGTCGAGAAAAAGTCCCGAAATGAACCCGACGGGATGCCGGACGAATGCCAAAAACCAGCCAGAAATGATGCCGGAAGGGACGCCAAATGATCCCGAAAAAGTCCCGCAATAATTCCGACGGGATCCTGAGCGGATACCGAAAATCATCCAGAAGTGATGCCGAAAAGGTCCTCAAATGATCACCTAATAGTCCCAAAATGACCCTGACGGCATTCCGGACAGATCCCGAAATCCATCCAGAAATGATCTTGGGAGGGTCCCAAAATTATCCCGAAATAGTCTGGGAAAAGTCCAGAAATTACCCTGACGGATACCGGACGTATCCTGAAAACCAATCTTAAATGATGCCGAAAAAGTCCTGAAATGACCCTGATGGGACCCGGAAAGGATCCCGAAAACTAACCAGAAATGATGCCGGAAAGGTCCTCAAATGATCTCCCAATAGTTCCGAAAAGACCCTGACGGGATCCCGAACGGATCCCGACAACTATCCAGAAATGATACCGAAAGGGCCCGCAAATGATCCCGTATTAGTCGAGAAAAAGTCCCGAAATGACCCCGACGGGATGCCGGACGAATCCCAAAAACCATCCAGAAATGATTTTGGAAGGGACCCCAATGATCCCGAAAAAGTCCCGCAATTATTCCGACGGGAATCTGAACGGATACCGAAAACCATCCAGAAGTGATGCCGGAACGGTCCTCAAATGCTCACCTAATAGTCCCAAAATGACCCTGAGGGCATCCCGGACAAATCCCGAAATCCATCCAGAAATGATCTTGGGAAGGTCCCAAAATGATCCCGAAATAGTCTCGGAAAAGTCCAGAAATTACCCTGACGGGTTCCCGGACGAATCCTGAAATGATTCCGAAAAAGCCCCGAAATGACCCTGACGGGATCCCGAAAGGATTCCAAAAACTATCCAGAAATGATGCCGGAAATGTCCTCAAATGATCCCCTAATAGTTCCGAAATGACCGTGACGGGATCCCGAACGGATCCCGACAACTATCCAGAAATTATGCCGAAAGGGTCCGCAAATGATCCCGTATTAGTCGAGAAAAAGTCCCGAAATGACCCCGACGGGATCCCGGACGAATCCCAAAAACCATCCAGAAATGATGCCGGTAGGTATCCCAAATGATCCCGAAATAATCCCGAAATTACCTCGTCGGCATCCCGGACGGATACCGAAAATTATCCAGAAATGATGCCGGAAAGGTCCACAAATGATCCCCTAATAGTCCCGAAATTACCCTGATGGGATCCCGGACGGATCCCGAAAACCATCCAGAAATGATGCCGGAAGAGCCCCCAAATGATCCCGAAAAAGTCCCCAAATGACCCCGACGATATCCCGGACGGATCCCGAAAACCATCCAGAAATGATGCCGGAAGAGCCCCCAAATGATCCCGAAAAAGTCCCCAAATGACCCCGACGAGATCCCGCACGGATCCCGAAAACCATCCAGAAATGATGCCGGAAGATCCCCAAATGATCCCGAAAAAGTCCCCAAATGACCCCGACATACTCCAGAAAAGGTTCCGAAATGGCTCTGAGGGAATCAACGACGGATCGCGAAAACCATACAGAAATGATTCCGGAAGGATCCCAAAATGATCCCGAAATAGTCCGGAAATGACCCAGATGGAATCCCGCACAGATCCAGAAATGATCCCGGAAGGGTCCAAAAACTATCCCGGAAAAGTAACAAAAAATCCCGAAATGGCTCCTACGGCATCCCTGACGGATCCAGAAATGATCTCGGAAGGGTCCCCAAATGATCCCAAAATGGTCCCGAAATGACCCTGATGGATCCGGCAAACCATCAAGAAATTATGCCGGAAGGGTCCCCAAATGATCCCGAAATAAAACAGAAAAAGTCACGAAACGACCCCTAGAGGATCCCCAAATGATCCCGTATTAGCCCCAAAAAAGTTCCAAAATGACCCTGACGGGATCCCGAAAGGATTCCGAAAACAATACAGAAATGATGCCGGAAAGGTCCTCAAATGATCCCCTAATAGTCCCGAAATGACCGTGACGGGATCCCGACAACTATCCAGAAATGATGCCGAAAGGGTCCGCAAATGATCCCGTATTAGTCGAAAAAAAGTCCCGAAAGGACCACGACGGGATCCCGGACGAATCCCAAAAACCATCCAGAATTGATGCCGGTAGGTATCCCAAATGATCCCGAAATAGTCCCGAAATGATCTCGTCGGCATCCCGGACGGATCCCGAAAATTATCCAGAAATGATGCCGGAAAGGTTCCCAAATGATCCCCTAATAGTCCCGAAATTACCCTAATGGGATCCCGGACGGATCCCGAAAACCATCCAGAAATGATGCCGAAAGGGTTCCCAAATGATCCCGTATTAGTCGCGAAAAAGTCCCGAAATGACCCCGACGGGATCCCGGACGGATCCCGAAAACCATCCAGAAATGATGCCGAAAGGGTTCCCAAATGATCCCGTATTAGTCGCGAAAAAGTCCCGAAATGACCCCGACGGGATCCCGGACGGATCCCGAAAACCATCCAGAAATGATGCCGGATGAGCCCCAAAATGATCCCGAAAAAGTCCCCAAATGACCCCGACGAGATCCCGGACGGATCCCGAAAACCATCCAGAAATGATGTCGGAAGAGCCCCCAAATGATCCCGAAAAAGTCCCCAAATGACCCCGACGATATCCCGGACGGATCCCGAAAACCATTCAGAAATGATGCCGGAAGAGCCCTCAAATGATCCCGAAAAAGTCCCCATATGACCCCGACGAGATCCCGCACGGATCCCGAAAACCATCCAGAAATGATGCCGGAAGGGTCCCCAAATGATCGCGAAATAGTCCCGAAATGATTCCGGAATAGTCCCGAAAATGTTCCAAAATAACCCCGACGGGATCCCGGACGGATCCCGTAAACTATACAGAAATGATCCCGGAAGAGTCCCAAAATGATCCCGAAATAGTCCCGAAAAAGTCCCGAAATTACCCCGGCGTAATCCCGGACCGATCCCGAAAACCATCCAGAAATGATCCCGGAAGGGTCTCGATATGACCCTTACGGGATTACAAATAAGGTGAAGCTAATTATAAAACCATGTTAATAAGGCAGCAGGCGCATTGGAGCGAATAAAAAGTTAGATAGAAACATACAGGTAAAGCTAATAAAAGCGTGCTAATAAAAACAATTGATGGAGGGCGGATGGCGAGAGTAGAGGAGAGGACCACTGATCGTTCCTCCAAAATTGTCTAGATCTCGTTCTGTATGTACCAGATACCAAAAACTATTGATTTAGGAGAAAATTTAGATTGAGTTATAACAATTTATGGATTTTACACCAGAGGGGGTGATAAAGGGGGGCGGGCGGAGGGTGTCACTGCTTACTTTGTAAGCCCTCGACTTATTTGACCCCTTGAGTCTGTGATATTGGTGAAGGCCAGTATACGTAAAGTTATAATGTGTAAAAATTATGAAAAATCTCGAAGGGTCGTGGGACCCCCACCCCTCTTTCCATGTTCGAAAAAAATTTCGCTAGTAGACTACTGTCTGTGTCCCAAATTTCATCAAAATCCGTGTAGCCATTCTGGCGTGATTCAGACGCAAAGACGAAAAAATATAATAATTAAATTATAACTGTTCCTAGGGGGCGGGGACCACGCCCCTTTTGAAAAATATATAGCTAGTAGATCCTTCTAGACTATTGGCTATATGTGTGCAAAATTTCATCCAAATCGGTCCAGCCGTTCTTGCGTTATTGAGTCACAAAGACAAACGTCTGGACAAACATCCAAACATCCAAACATCCAAACATCCAAACATCTAAACATCCAAACATCCAAACATCTTAACATCCAAACTTTCCCATTTATAATATATATTAGATTAGATAAGATTGGTACGCACAAAGGCATTGAAAGCGCGTTGGCTTTTAATGAGGAACTTGAAGTTGCATACACGTACGTACGAATACTTATGGATGCCAATGTAGATACGTATGAATATACATATGTATGTATAAACGAGAGATATGAGTGATGTGGAAATAAGCTGCTGCCGACCTAACTGCCTTTGTGACAGAGCAAGAGTTATGCGGCAGTTATCCACCGACGTGTGCCGTACGTAAGGACGTTTGTCGTACGAAGCACGTTTGACCGAACTCTCAAGCCCGTAGGAATCAATGTGTGCGTCTGTGTACATGTACATAACATATTTGTGTGTGTATTGTTTACAGATAAGCACTGTTGCCATTGACCATTTTGCATGTATGCTTATGGAAACATTAACTTTTTCCAATTTAATTTTTGATATTGTAAAAGGCCGGAATACATATTAAATAAGTATAAATAGATTAAATATTTATAATCAGCACTTTTACATAATTATTTCGAATTATTTCCACAATTTTTCAAACTTTAATTAGGCGTTTTTGCATAAAATTGCAAACGGTCAAAAATTAGCGCACAAAAGTTTACTAGGCAACTCTGTCTAGTGAGAGAGCGATCAGCTGACACGTTCTTACGGAAAAAATCAAAATTGTTTTGATTTCTACGTTCCGGGCTACGTACGTACGGGCGTTGCACGTCGGTGAGTTTTCATTTACATTGCACACTCATAAGATAGGTCGTGTCAGCTGACACGTTTTTTCTACGTACGTTCGTGGGTAACTGCCGCATTAGAAAGAATATTTATATGAATGTATGTATGTATGTATGTTTGTATGTTGCTAAGTTTGTGCTGATGCGTAAATCTAATTAAAAGCAAAAACCTCAAAAAGTTTCACTCTGCTACCTTTATGACCTTATTTTTTCCATGCACTTACTTTCATATACATATGTATTGCACGTTCATGTATGTGCGTATGTATGTATGTATGCACTTTAGAACGTATCGAAATAAAATTAACTTCATACTTACCTTTACTATAAAAAATGTTTCAAAAAAATACTCCTTCTGCCCACAAATACATTTGAGTTTTTCCTATTTTCTTCATATCTTATCCGTTTTTAGTGGGTTCCCTCATTATGAGAACCCAATATTACTTCCTCATAAGGATAATTCTTTTCAAGCACCATTCACTTAAGCCAAGGATGGATCCATTACTGTGCGCTTAACGGTCTCGTACCTTTGAATTATTAGCTGCAATAGTTCGAATCGCTTTGTGGAGCAATGAACTTACCTATCGCTTTTATTTCGAGCTTCCGTTAAATAATTGAATCCGCCTTCAACACAGTTCAGCAATGGCATAGTAAGTGATATACGCTTTCGTTCTCCTGAAAACATCTGCATTTGCGACAGTAATGGTAGGATCCGATGCACATCCCTGCAGCGTGAGGTTTTTTCTATCAGTATTCAAAAAAAAACTTTTACCAGGAAGCCAAACAACATATTATTATTAGTGAAAAGTGTTTGTTTGTGCCATATCATAGGAAGGCCTTCGTGGCTTGGTAGTGCTCTATATAGTATTTTTGCTCAAACATATCTTGCAAAATGTGAGTGGTCGCGTCCTTCTCTCCGGATCATTAGATCTACAGCTGCGCTCAATATAATAGCTTTCAATAAAGGCGTATAGGCTTATTTATTGGATCGTCTCTTTGAGATATCTGCGGCATTTATCAGTCCACTTTGTGTTGCCGATATTGAGTCGGAGGGTTGTAGTGTGAGCTGACTTCCTGAGAATAACTATGAAAAAACATTGGTCAGCTTAAAACACAGGCAATAGAAGTTGTTTGTTTGGTATATATTAGAATATTCGGGAACGCAGAAAGATATCTGTACTAGCAGGTCTGTGAAGAGATGTTGCCTTCTACCTTCCAATTTAACTTAGAGCGGATAGTGAATATGTTGATATCATTGCTAACAGTATGTTGGGTATGTGTATGTTATTGCCTTTTCTTGTCGTGATAGCAATTCCACTGTGTAGTTCCTAACGTTAATGTGTCTAGACATGCAAAAATCAGTGAGTATAGCTTTTGAATACAGGGCAATGCTGATCAAAACCGTATCACACCCACTTCATTTATTTCTCAAACGTCAGTTTCTCTAATTCACAAAGCTTTAATAACGACTCAATTAGTAATAGGTGCAGTAATCTATTAATTTCCTTCATCATGTAGACAAGAGTGCCGCTATGGCAGAGCTCCGAGCCTGTTTGGACTTTTTGCCAAATTTTGAGGTTCGTAGATTTTTTAAAGGCAGGCAAACTAGAACAGCATGTAGTTAGACTGGGCATATAATATCTATATAGATCTTCTGTGCTACTTCCGCCTAAAGTTCTACTCTAATAGATATCTTACAGAAGTACAAAATGGTTGCAGCTGTCCTTATACGCTATCAGAGTAGTTTTCAGGCATCAACCATAGGCAGAATCTGCACTAAGGAGGAAAAAGACTTGATAAAAGTATTGGTCATCGGCAAGGGGTTGCCAGCGCAAAATATAGCTTCTCCAACCCAATTCTCAACCTCACCTATCCGTGGCGAATCCTGTATCATTAACAGCCGAGGCTCTAGCGACTCCGAACTCCTCATGTATCTAGCGGATGTGAGGGCGGTATAGCCTAGAAGTTCGCATGTTGTCATAACAAATCGCTCCCAATATGGTCGGGCCGGAACGTACCGGATCTGCAACCGGCAAAGTACAATCAACATCGATAACACTCCCCAAGGCTTTCGGGCAGTGTCCTTATCGTTACAACAATAACAATAACATTATCGGTAGAGCAGTAGACAACCGTGCAGATGCTAGCTAGAAAATACCTTATCTGAGAGTAAATCTTTGAAAATCGCCTATCCAAAAATATATTTTTAAAAGAAAAAGATCAAATACACTCTTTGAGAAGCGGCAGTCGAGAAACGGTGATATTCCGCTCATAAAATATTAAACCAAGATCTTTTGTAGTGGTTTTTTTTTTTTCAATTTATGAAAGTTTCGGTGCGATCCTAGGGTCAAATTACTACACGATAATAAAGATAAGTCAAGTTTTTTTCGATGCTTTTAAATAAGTTGTGTGAGTTGTTTTTTTTTCGATACGCTCTAATGCACATATTTAATATATCCACGTATATTTATTAGGTAGATATATGTACATAAAATAATATATATATATAATATATAATACTAAATTTTTCAGTTGAAGTGTTTTTGGTATACGGGTGAGTGAAATGAGCTTAACTACTGATTTTTCACTGCTGCATATAAAAGGTGCATCATTTGTACAGGAATGGCTGAATGTTTAGGTCCATTTTCATCATCTTTCGTTAGTAAAATATTTATAAGTTATCGAAACTCTCATTTTCACCATACTAACTAATGATCGACTGTCAGTTAAGAGTAAGGCAAAAGTGTACAAAAATCACAAAAAAAATGTACGATTTTTGAAATTTTAACTCTCACTTCTATCGACCAACTTCAAATAAAAGTTTGCTTTGTTTTTAGATTGGATCCCCTCTTAAACAAACTGAAACAGACGCTATTTGAACACCCTGTGAGCAAGCAAACAAATCAAATTATTTTCACCTTAGCTACAGCTTTCACACAGTCATAAAAATCACATTATCTTGAAAAATTTTTTGAGAAAAAAATCAAAAAAATTTCGTTATCATATACAAACATGCATACACACAAAGTATTTGTGGAAAGACTCTTCCTATGCAAACACAAAGCACTTGTACAAAGCAGCTGTAAAAAATATCTTTGTGTGTGCATCAACAGCAAGTGAAACATACACATGCATAAGCACTTAAAAGCTCATGAGAGGAATACCGCGGTGCGGATTTACGTATGAGTGGCATTTAGAGCAAAGCTCAGTTAGTTGGCTCATTTTTTTTTTGACTAACCAGGAGTACTTTTTCCTCTGTGACTTTTGCTAAGTCTGCATTAATGTTAGCATAGTAATAATCAGCGGCTTCACATAATTCCTCATTATCAACACGACACATTTTATACTTAAGGAGTACCGTTATATAAATGACATATGCCCTCGTGCGACAATTACATATAAGTATGAGTGGTATCTGACGTGTGCCGTGAGTATGCCAAAGCTTATGTTTGTGGGTGTTAGTGTCAATTAGTGCCATGAAAAATTATTACAAATCCCATTACTTATATTTTTTACATATTTCTTTGTTTTCATAGTGTCATAGAACTTTAACGGGTCAAGCGGTTTAAGTGATTTTTTTAAATTTAAATGCTTCTGAAATTTTTTTCTTTTGTCGTATATTTAAGTGATGGCTGTTACCTTGACAGCAGTTATTAAGATTTCTAATAAATATTAAAGTTTCTCACAGCATCGGCATAAATGTCACCAAATTATGGAACTAAACAAGAAAAGAAATAATTCTTTTAGGAATAACTTCATAAGCAGTTTTATGGGTTTTGAAGCGGTGCACAGTGGCGAATTTGCACACAAAATTACCAACTGGCAAATTAATATATCGGCTTTCTCAAAATTTGTCAAAAATCGAGAAAAAAATTAAAAATTTGTTTATTTTTCTATTCCCTTGAAAAAAATTTGAACAAATTTTACACAATAAAACGCAAAACAATAGTTTCGTTAATTAAAAAAAAAATTATCTTATTTTGTCTTTTTTTCAATAAATATTTCTTTTTCTAAGGAATTTTTATTATTTTTTTTTTTTCAAGTAAATTTTTATTTTGTCTTTTTTTCAATAAATATTTCTTTTTCTAAGGAATTTTTATTATTTTTTTTTTTCAAGTAAATTTTATTTTAAAGAATTAAATAAAGTCCTTAAATAAAAATCTGTTTTTAAAACTAACAATTTTATTAGGCAAAATTTTTCGTTCTTAAAATACCAGTATTTTTCTAAGCTTTTAGAAAAATTAGTGAGCAAATTTATATGAACACATTAAAAAACAATATTACCGTAATTTTTTATATTATTTTTCTATTTTATTACTAGGGGGTTTTGCCCCCTGCTCGCTACGCTCGCCAATCCCCACCCCATCTTCCGATAGCTTCGCTATCTCCAGTGGGGCTCCTACATTACTTAAAATGTTTTTTATTAACAGTTTTTTTTATTTCAGTTAAATGTTGTAAAACTTATACGTTTATTCGAATCTTTCTGCTTGAGATTTAAACTCCAGCCAGTTTCACCAGTAGGAAATAATAGAGGAAATGGCATAGGGTCTGTGTGCGGTGAATTGAACGACAAAAATCGTATTGGCCTTTAGGACAAACACGAACATCTATTTTTCAATTTATTCCACCGCCTTGCGCATCGATTATAGCGACCAATTCTTGGCAAATTGGTTTGTTATAAACTCGCGGATGATCGGTTAGTGTAGTATAAAAGCACAAGTTATATTCTTTATCGATGTTATTCTTTTGGATTTCATAAAGATTTCTGTATTGTTCAGCATACGGAGTTTTATTCAGAATTGGTTGAAGTATTTGAAGAACATCATCTCTGTTTACTCTTTTGGCTCTTTCAAACATAGCTTCGCCATTGTCATATATGCAAATTTGCCCAAATTGAGGTTATTTACCATTGTGTTCCAGCGATGTAGTTGCTTTTAAGTAAGCTTCGCCTAATATACTCATTGCATAGACTCCATTTTCAAGTCTACATTTTAAGCATTGAAGGAAGCAAAGGCGAATAAATTGTTGTACACTCTAATATTTTCTCGGAATTGTTTATTTATTTCATTGCTTTCGTACACCAATTTCTTGAGTATTTCGGGGTACTCGTCGTTATTTGGTAGTACAATTTTACCCTGGTGACAACATGAATGTTCGCATTCTGTTTCTAAATCTCCCATATCCAAATACTCAATCTTTGACTCCGCATCATATAACCCTAACATCAATTTGCTTTTCTTTGCTCTTGCCATACGGTAATTTTCTCATGCTGATTTACGCTTCTCAGCTTCCATCTCCTCATATTTTTCTGCACGGTTTTTCAAAATTTTTGATTTGTTTTTCTTATAGAATTTCACATCGAAATGTAATATTTTCACTTTGTTTTTCTCAACAAACCTTTTCTTAGCATTGCGACGTTGAATACGTTTTCTCTCCGCCAACTCAGCTTCGGTTAAATTTATCTTCTTCCTATAAATTAAAAAAAAAAGCAGTACATACTACAGAAAGATCATACCACTGAAATAAAATATTCCCGGAAGAAACAAACTTTTTTATATAATAGAATGATATAAAACGCAATCCAATAGCTCATTTTTTTAAATAATTTAATTGGGCATTTTTTAAATACTCTTTCCAAGGAGTATTGATTTTTTTTTTATTCAAGTAAATTTTTATTAAAAAAAATAAATAAAGTCCTTAAATAAAAAAAAAAAATGTTTTAAAGGTAATAATTTTTTCAGGCATAATTTTTCGTTCTAAAACACACACATTTTTCTAATTTTTTAAGAAAAATTATTGAGCAAATTTATATAAACATGTTAGAAAGCAATATTACCGTAATTTTCAATTTATTTTTTGTTTTTTTATTTTATTACATAAAACGCAATCCAATAGCTCTGTTAATTAAAAAAAAATTTTAAATCTTTTTTAAAAAATTTGATTATTTTTAACAAACTATTTTTTTTTTTCAATATACTAATCTTTATTTGAGCGTATTTTAATAAATATTTATTTTCTATAGAATATTGATTTATTTAGATTTAGAATTTTATTTTGAAGAAATAACACAAAAAATTCAGAACAAGTACGAGTTTTTTCAATTAGAAGAAACTTTTTCTAAGCCCCTCAGCAGTGATTTGGCAAACACTCCGAGTGTATTTCTGTCATCGAAAGATCTTCAGTGAAAACTCATCTGCTTGCAGATGCCGTTCGGAGTCGGCGTTAAACATGTCCCGCCAATTGGTAGGAAAAATTAAGAGGAGCAATCCGCAAATTGGAAGAGAAGCTCGGCCTTAAATCTCTTCGGAGGTTATTGCGCCTTGTATTTATTTATTTTATTTTTAAATAAAAAACTGTTTTAAAGGTGACAAGTTTTTCAGGAATGATTTTTAATTAATTTTTTTATTAAATAATTTTTTTTTTTAAGCTAACAATTTTTTCTTAAGTAAACCATTTTTTCTTTAAGAAAGTTTGTAAATTTTTTTCACATAATAAGAATTTTTGTTTTTAAATTAATATTTTATTTTTTCAATATATAATTAAAATCAATTTAAATTAACAAAACAGAAATTAAATGCTTAAATATTTAATGGTTAATTTACCTTTCTGACAAATTCCGTCAATTAAATAGTTTAGTTCGTAGGTGTGTGGGTTCAAATCCCACACCCGGGAGAAAAGGCCTTGAAGGGATTTACAAGGTATAATCGATACTGATGTCGCCTTGTCCGTCCTGATTTCACGTTGTTTAAATTTTTCCCAAATTATTAGAATAATTTTAAGCTTGGTTTTTTTGTATTTAAATAAAACATTTGTTTTCTCAAAAGAAACAAGGTTTTTCTTTCCTTAAGAAATAACTCGGTATTTCAGGCGGCAGTTTCTGCCAAACCAAAATTTTTCAGAAGTTTTTGTTATTTATAGCCTTTCATGTATCGTAAATTAGATACCTTTGACCGTGGTTTTTAATTCAATTAAAGAAAAAAAAGGATTAAAATTTTATTAAATTGATATAATTTTTTTAACAAATAATTTTTTTTAAACGATTTCGTTTCTTTTATCATTTTTCATCAATTGTATTGTAGTTTCATATAAATATCTTTGAAAATGTTTTCGAAAGCTAAATTTATTTATCTTCGAAATTTTTTCGAATTCAACATTTCAAATTAAAAACAAGTAAGGAAGGTTAAGTTCGGGTGTAACCGAACATTACATACTCAGTTGAGAGCTATGGTGACAACATAAGGGAAAATAACCATGTAGGAAAATGACTCGAGGGAAACCCTGGAATGTGTTTGTATGACATGTGTATCAAATGAAAGGCATTAAAGAGTATTTTAAAAGGGAGTAATCCTTAGTTCCATAGGTGGACGCCGTTTGGAGATATCTCCATAAAGGTGGACCGGGAGTGACCCTAGAATTTGTTTGTACGATATGGGTATCAAATTAAAGGTATTAATGAGGGTTTTAAAAGGGAGTGGTGGTAGTTGTATAGGTGGTCGCCTTTTCGAGATATCACCATAAAGGTAGACCAGGGGTGACCCTAGAATGCGTTTGTACAATATGGGTATCAAACGAAAGGTGTTAATGAGTATTTTAAAAGGGAGTGGGCCTTAGTTCTATAGCTGGACGCCGTTTCGAAATATCGCCATAAAGGTAGACCAGGGGTAACTCTAGAATTTGTTTGTACGATATGGGTATAAAAAAAAGGTGCTAATGACTATTTTAAAAGGGAGTGATCCTTAGTTCCATAGGTGGACGCCGTTTCGAGATATCTCCATATAGGTGGACCAGGGGTGACCCTAGAATTTGTTTGTACAATATGGGTATCAAAAAAAAGGTGCTAATGAGTATTTTAAAAGGGACTGGGCCTTAGTTCCATAGGCGGACGCCGTTTGGAGATATCTCCATAAAGGTGGACCAGGGGTGACCCTAGAATTTGTTTGTACAATATGGGTATAAAAAAAAGGTGCTAATGAGTATTTTAAAAGGGAGTGGGCCTTAGTTCCATAGGTGGACGCCGTTTGGAGATATCTCCATAAAGGTGGACCAGGGGTGACCCTAGAATTTGTTTGTACAATATGGGTATAAAAAAAAGGTGCTAATGAGTATTTTAAAAGGGAGTAATCCTTAGTTCCATAGGTGGACGCCGTTTGGAGATATCTCCATAAAGGTGGACCAGGGGTGACCCTAGAATTTGTTTGTACAATATGGGTATAAAAAAAAGGTGCTAATGAGTATTTTAAAAGGGAGTAATCCTTAGTTCCATAGGTGGCCGCCGTTTCGAGATATCGCCATAAAGGTGGACCAGGAGTGACCCTAGAATTTGTTTGTACGATATGGGTATCAAATTAAAGGTATTAGTGAGGGTTTTAAAAGGGAGTGGTGGTAATTGTATAGGTAGTGGCCTTTTCGAGATATCGCCATAAATGTGGACCAGGGGTGACTCTAGAATGCGTTTGTACAATATGGGTATCAATCGAAAGGTGTTAATGAGTATTTTAAAAGGGAGTGGGCCTTAGTTCTATAGGTGGACGCCGTTTCGAAATATCGCCATAAAGGTGGACCAGGAGTGACTCTAGAATGTGTTTTGTACGATATGGGTATCAAATTAAAGGTATTAGTGAGGGTTTTAAAAGGGAGTGGTGGTAGTTGTATAGGTAGTGACCTTTTCGAGATATCGCCATAAAGGTGGACCAGGGGAGCCTTTAAAATACGTTTGTACAATATGGGTATCAAAAAAAAAGGTGCTAATGAGTATTTTAAAAGGGAGTAATCCTTAGTTCCATAGGTGGCCGCCGTTTCGAGATATCGCCATAAAGGTGGACCAGGAGTGACCCTAGAATTTTTGTACGATATGGGTATCAAATTAAAGGTATTAATGAGGGTTTTAAAAGGGAGTGGTGGTAGTTGTATAGGTGGTCGCCTTTTCGAGATATCACCATAAAGGTAGACCAGGGGTGACCCTAGAATGCGTTTGTACAATATGAGTATCAAACGAAAGGTGTTAATGAGTATTTTAAAAGGGAGTGGGCCTTAGTTCTATAGGTGTTCGCCTTTTCGAGATATCGCCATAAAGGTGGACCAGGGGTGACTTTAGAATTTGTTTGTATGATATGGGTATCAAATGAAAGGTGTTAATGATTATTTTAAAAGGGCGTGGGGCTTAGTTCTATAGGTGGACCCCTTTTCGAGATATCGCCATAAAGGTGGACCAGGGGTGACTCTAGAATTCGTTTGTGCAATATGGGTATCAAACGAAAGGAGTTAATGAGTATTTTAAGAGGGAGTGGGCCTTTCTGGACCAGGGGTGACTCTAGATTTTGTTTGTACGATATGGGTATCAAATGAAAGGTGTTAATGAGTATTTTTAAAAGGGAGTGGGCCTTCGTTCTATAGGTGGACGCCTTTTCGAGATATCGCCATAAAGATGGACCAGGTGTGACTCTAGAATGCGTTTGTACCATATGGGTATCAAATGAAAGGTGTTAATGAGTATTTTTAAAAGGGAGTGGGCCTTCGTTCTATAGGTGTTCGCCTTTTCGAGATATCGCCATAAAGATGGACCAGGGGTGACTTTAGAATTTGTTTGTATGATATGGGTATCAAATGAAAGGTGCTAATGAGTATTTTAAGAGGGAGTGGGCCTTAGTTCTTTAGGTGGACGCATTTTCGAGGTATCGCAATAAAGGTGGACCAGGGGTGACTCTAGACTTTGTTTGTACGATATGGGTATCAAATGAAAGGTGTTAATGAGTATTTTTAAAAGGGAGTGGGCCTTCGTTTTATAGGTGTTCGCCTTTTGAGATATCGCCATAAAGGTGGACCAGGGGTGACTTTAGAATTTGTTTGTATGATATGGGTATCAAATGAAAGGTGTTAATGAGTATTTTAAAAGGGAGTAATCCTTAGTTCCATAGGTGGACGCCGTTTCGAGATATCGCCATAAAGGTGGGCCAGGGGTGACTCTAGAATGAGTTTGTACGATATGGGTATCAAATTAAAGGTATTAATGAGAGTTTTAAAAGGGAGTGGTGGTAGTTGTATATGTAAAGGCGTTTTCCAGATATCGACCAAAATGGGGACCAGGGTGACCCAGAACATCATCTGTTGGATACCGATAATTTATTTATATATGTAATACCTGCCAAGATTTTAAGGGTTTTTTACTTCGCCCTGCAGAACTTTTTCATTTTCTTCTACTTAATATGGTAGGTGTCACAACCATTTTATAAAGTTTTTTCTAAAAGTATATTTCGCGTCAATAAAACAATCCATTTACCTTACCATATTTTATCCCTTTTTTCGTATTTGGTATAGAATTATGGCATTTTTTTCATTTTTCGTAATTTTCGATATTGAAAAAGTGGGCGTGGTCAAAGTCGGATCTCGTTGATTTTTCATACCAAGATAAAGTGAGTTCAGATAAGTACGTGAACTGAGTTTAGTAAAGATATATCGATTTTTGCTCAAGTTATCGTGTTAACGGCCATGCGGAAGGACTGACGGAAGACTGTGTATAAAAACTGGGCGTGACATTAACCGATTTCGCCCATTTTCACAGAAAACCGTTAGCGCCATAAAATCTATGCCCCTGCCAAATTTCACAAGGATTGGTTAATTTTTGTTCGACTTATGGCGTTAAAAGTATCCTAGACAAATTAAATGAAAAAGGGCGGAGCCTCGCCCATTTTTAAATTTTCTTTTATTTTTGTATTTTGTAACACCATATCATTGCTGGAGTTGTATCTTGACATAATTTACTTATATACTGTAAAGATATTAAATTTTTTGTTAAAATTTTACTTTAAAAAATTTTTTTTTTAAAAGTGGGCGTGGTCCTTCTCCGATTTTGCTAATTTTTATTAAGCGTACACATAGTGATAAGAGTAACGTTCCTGCCAAATTTCATCATGATATCTTCAACGACTGCCAAATTACAGCTTGCAAAATTTTAAATTACCTTCTTTTAAAAGTGGGCGGTGCCACGCCCATTGTCCAAAATTTTACTAATTTTCTATTTTGCGTCATAAGTTCAACTCATCTACCAAGTTTCGTCGCTTTATCGGTCTTTTGTAATGAATTATCGCACTTTTTCGGTTTTTCGAAATTTTCGATATCGAAAAAGTGGGCGTGGTTATAGTCTGATATCGTTCATTTTAAATAGCGATCTGAGATAAGTGCTCAGGAACCTACATACCAAATTTCGTCAAGATACCTCAAAATTTACACAAGTTATCGTGTTAACGGGCGAACGGACGGACGGACGGACATGGCTCAATCAAATTTTTTTCGATCCTGATTATTTTGATATATGGAAGTCTATATCTATCTCGATTCCTTTATATATGTACAACCAACTGCTCAACTGAGTATAAAAATAAGTAAGTGGCTGTGAAATTGTTTTCGAAAACTATCTTTTGAGTACATTGGGAAATTTTTCGAGTTTAAATATTTTGTTCTTCATTTAAAGCTTTTTCAAAACATTTTCGAAAAAGTAGCTTTTAAGAGAATTTTCGAATTTAAGTACTTGTTAAGCTACGTATATTTAAAAATATTTTATTATTTATTTTAAAGCTCTTTCAAAACATTTTCAAAAACAATTAAGATGGGCTGTAAAAGTTACATATATACACTTCGATGAAGATCTGCACCGTGAAAGACAGAATAAAAAAGCACACTTTTCATTAAACAAAATTAAATTTTATCGCCGAAATCATAAGGCTGAAGGCTGTCATTTAACTTAAAAATTTTCACTTCAAGACTCTAGCAAGGACACACGCTAAACGCCAAAGACACATTACATATGCAGTTCTGGTTAAAGCTCATTAGTTCTATTTTTTATTCTTTGCTAGGTCATGCATTCTCTGAACTGAACTCAATCGTAGAACATTACTTTTGTAATTAAACTGAGTACTTTTGTTAGAGACGCATGCAATATCAAAAGCAACATAACATTTTTAAGTATCTACATAGTACTCATATTGTAGAGCGATATCACATTGTTACAAACACATATATTGAAACCTTCATAACTAACTAACTAACTAAGTAATTCATCAACAAAAGCAATGTTGTCTACATCAGTATGAATCAGTGCAAGTATTCGCATTCTAGTAGTACAAGCAGAATTAGAGTGGAGCATCACTGTTGAATAATTTTTTTTTTCTAATTTTCAAACTGACAACAGTTGTAAACGTGCATAAAAATAACGCACATGCGTACGAAGCTATGCATCTTCATATAAACGTATGTTTATGTATGTGTGGGTGCATGATAACCCAGTGAACAAAATAATAAATGTATTGTTTTCTTGTTAGGCCAGAGTATTACTTAGCTTTTGCTTGCATTGGCGAGAAATGAGCAGCCGAATTAAAGGATTCATTATGTATTGTGAAGCATAGCTCAGACGAACAATTCGCCTCCAAACGATTTCATCTAGCAATGGTATTCTCTATCATTTACCTTTCTTCAAACAGGAAGGCGAAAGCAATTGTAAAATGATCTGTTGCCTTCTTTAAACATAGTGCAAATACACGAGCGATTCGTCTCTGAGGCGAAACGAAAGCTGTAAGTTTTCCCTTCATACTTCTACGCGTTTCAACGCTTTCAGGTCTTCTCCAGAGAACCTGGTTTTTAATTATTTGGTCTTTTTCGACTTTGGAACAAAAAAAATGATTCAAGATATCTCATTGACTTAGGGATTGCAAATTTTGTGTCGCCGGTGACCCGATCTCGGACGCTGTGCACGACAATTTCTCTCATGAATCGAAACATCCAAAATAGGTCTACCAGCGCAGCGGTTGTCTGTGATTTTTACTCCTACGCGTTTCGACGACTTGTTCAGGGAAAACAAATTTGATTTCAGTTCATGTATTTTTTTTCTTCGAATTTTGAAAAAACGTTTGATCTTTTTACTTAAGGGTTATCAAAAAGATTTAAGCGAAATATGCCTAATTTTCTTGTTTTAATAATGTAATTATTATTTTTTAAGCTTATATCACAGATATTAAAATAAGTTAAAAGTCAGACCTTCGAAAAAAAATTAAAGCAATAAACTACAAAAAACCCAAAAAAATCTATCGGATCTGGGAATGTGGCACATGAATTCTCATGCACTGAATCTGAGTTCACTATAAGAACTAATCTTACACAAGTTCTAGTTCGACCCTTAACTCAAAAGATGCTTAATCGCCAGTGATTTGTTTTCCGCTTTTTGAAGCCATGGTGAAACCATGATCTGTTAGGCCATTTCAAATAGCGGTAAAACCAATTTCATTCTTACTTCCTAAGGTAAATCTAAAGTAAAGCCTACCTACCTTCGAGAAACACGACATACTTTTAAGGCAAGCCCTAGTCTTAACATAGCAGAACCACTTTTGGTAAATACTATATCGCAGTAAGCTAAATATCTGAGCGTTGAGTGTGTTGGTGGTTCTTATATAGGGCGCGAAAGGCAAGATGTAGGTATATACAACTACTCGCCTTGACAAACTGGGTTTCTCGGGCTCTGACCGATTTCAAAAAGTCAAAAGCAAACCTCTGTTTCCCATGCTAAATTTGACATTTTGACATCATAACGCACTTTGAGATCCACATGGTTCAAAATTTGCTGGCTGTGTCCTCTCAGGTTCAAATGCTCTAGAGGCTCGCGTTGGTAAGTAAGTGAGCCCTGATACAACAAAAATCTGAAAATTTAATATATACAGCCCTTACCCCGGACCACATTAACAAATAACTTACCCAAACACTTTTTTTGATCCTTTTTTATTTTGCTGAAAAGTTTTCTATGGCAGAAATTTTTGATTGATTGAAATAAATCTTGCAACAATTTTTCAAACGAATAAAAATTAAACAGTCTTTTTTTTATTTTTAGTTGGGATGGCAACGCAAAATGTCACAATCTGCTTAATTGTCGATTATTTTTCTGACATAGTTCCAATGATCGCATGTAAAGAAAATTGTTATGACCAATGCAAAAAAATATCTCTCTCCAATGTGCACATTGCACACGCAATTTTGCATCTTTTTTTTCTTGCTTTACTTACACACATGCAACAATGTCCACCTACATACTTACCTAATAATAGCTACTCGCTGCTGTTGCTGCTAATGAAAATCTTTCGTTGCGTACTTCATTTGTTGCGTGGATCGTAGGGCAACTTTTATTTTTTGCTATTATTTACGCTACGCATTATGTGGAAGTTCTATTACTAGAAAGAGATTTTTCAAAGTTATTCTTCTTTCATTTTAATTTCTTTTTCCTTTTAACTTATTACTTACTTTTCTTAATTCCTCCTCTTCCTCCAGCCGTGTGCTTTAGTTCAGGTAACTAATTCTTTCTGGTTAATGCACTTTGCTAGTAGTAACTGGAAAAATACTTGTAAACTCATTTGGCTTTTTTTACTTTCTTTTTATTGTGCATTTAAAGACTTAATTTCCCCCTGTTTTGATTGTCGATTTAGATTCGTTTTTAAACCCATTGAAACTTTTCTAAAAAAAAATTTGCGAAAAAAAGATTTGTTGTATCTTCGAAAAAGTTTCAAAGTTAGTTGCTTTAGAAATTATTTACATACATACATATATGCATTTGGAAGAATATTTGATTATTTATTTCAAACTTTGGATATGCATTCTTGCTCAGCGCTTGTTACAGTGCATGTTGCCGTTTCGAGTATGAAATTTTAAAATATTCAGCAAACTTTCGACATTAAATATTTCAAAATATAAAAATCTTTGAAATTGTTTTGGAAAAAATGGGTTCTGGTATCTTAAAAAAAAATAAATATAAAAGTTAAATATTTTACAATATAAAATAATAATGCATTAATTGAAAAATTATTTTGTGAGCATGGTTTGGTGAGTAGGGTTTTACTAGTAACTTTTGAAAATATATCGAACTAAAACCGTGCTCTAAGTATATTCCACTATTTGTTTTCAAACTTTTTGAGCATATTTTTAAACATTTTTTGTCTCGTTATTGGCCGTTAGTGTTTAGAAAAACTGAAATTTTTGGTTGAGCTCAAGGCCGGGGTTTGTTAAATAAAACACTTGGATGTGTATTATATTTTGTTTTTATTTTTCAATATTTCGACTTCAGTCTGAAGTCATCCTCAGGAATCTTAAGCTACTCTTTGCAGAAAACAAAATAAAATACACATCCAAGTGTTTTATTTAACAAAACCCGGCCTTGAGCTCAACCAAAAATTTCAGTTTTTTTAAACATTTTTGCGAAAAAAGTTCAAAAAAGTTCTTCAAAAAAATATCGTAGTTTAATGCTCTAGGAATTATTAACATTTAAAACAAGTAAGGAAGGCTAAGTTCGGGCGTAACCGAACATTACATACTCAGTTGAGAGCTGTGGAGACAAAATAACGGAAAATAACCATGTAGTAAAAAGAACCTAAGGTAACCCTGGAATGTGTTTGTATGACATGTGTATCAAATGGAAGGTATTAAAGAGCATTTTAAAAGGGAATGGGCCTTAGTTCTATAGGTGGACGCCTTTTCGAGATATCGCCATAAAGGTGGACCAGGGGTGACTCTAGAATTTGTTTGTACAATATGGGTTTCAAATGAAAGGTGTTAATGAGCATTTTAAAAAGGAGTGGGCCTTATTTCTATAGGTGGACGCCTTTTCGGAATATCGTTATAAAGGTGGACCAGGGTTGACTCTAGAATGCGTTTGTACAATATGGGTATCAAACGAAAGGTGTTAATAAGTATTTTAAAAGGGAGTGGGCCATAGTTCTATGGGTGGAAGCCTTTTCGGGATATCGCCATAAACGTGGACCAGGGGTGACTCTAGAATGCGTTTGTACAATATGGGTTTCAAATGAAAGGTGTTAATGAGCATTTTAAAAGGGCGTGGGCCTTAGCTCTATAGGTGGTCGCCTTTTCGAGACATCGCCATAAAGGTGGACCAGGGGTGACTCTAGAATTTGTTTGTACAATATGGGTTTCAAATGAAAGGTGTTAATGAGCATTTTAAAAGGGCGTGGGCCTTAGCTCTACAGGTGGTCGCCTTTTCGAGATATCGCCATAAAGGTGGGCCAGGGGTGACTCTAGAATTTTTTTGTACGATATGGGCATCAAATGAAAGGTTTTAATAAGTATATAAAAGGGATTGGGCCTTAGTTCTATAAGTGGAAGCCTTTTCGAGATATCGCCATAAACGTGCACCAGGGGTGACTCTAGAATGTGTTTGTACAATATGGGTATCAAATTAAAAGTGTTAATGAGGGTTTTAAAAGGGAGTGGCCCTTAGTTTTATATGTGAAGGCGTTTTCGAGATATCGACGAAAATGTGGACCAGGGTGATCCAGATCATCATCTGTCGGGTGCCGCTAATTAATTTATATATGTAATACCACGAACAGTATTCCTACCATGATTCCAAGGGCTTTTGATTTCGTCCTGCAAAACTTTTTCATTTTCTTCTACTTAATATGGTAGGTGTCACACCCATTTTTTTTCTAAAGTTATATTTTGCGTCAATAGACCAATACAATTAACATGTTTCATCCCTTTTTTCGTATTTGGTATATAATTATGGCATTTTTTTCATTTTTCGTAATTTTCGATATCGAAAAAGTGGGCGTGGTCATAGTCGGATTTCGGCCATTTTTTACACCAATACAAACTGAGTTCAGATAAGTACGTGAACTGAGTTTAGTAAAGATATGTCGATTTTTGCTCAAGTTATCGTGCTAACTGGGCGTGGCTTCCACCGATTTCGCCCTTTTTCACAGAAAACAGTTATCGTCCTAGAATCTAAGCCTCTACCAAATTTCACAAGGATTGCTAAAATTTTTGTTCGACTTATGGCATTAAAAGTATCCTTGACAAATTGAATGAAAAAGGGCGGAGCCACGCCAATTTTGAAATTTTCTATTATTTTTGTATTTTGTTGCACCATATAATTACTGGAGTTAAATGTTGACATAATTTACTTATATACTGTAAAGATATTAACTTTTCTTTTAAAATTTGACTTTAAAAAAAATTTTTTTTAAAAAGTGTGCGTGGTCGTTCTCCGATTTTGCTAATTTTTATGAAGCATACATATTGTAATAGGGGTAACGTTCCTGCCAAATTTCATCATGATATCTTCAACGACTGCCAAATTACAGCTTGCAAAACTTCTAGATTACCTTCTTTTAAAAGTGGGCGGTGCCACGTCCATTGTCCAAAATTTTACTGGTTTTCTATTCTGCGTCATAAGTTCTACTCACCTACCAAGTTTCATCGCTTTATCCGTATTTGGTAATGAATTATCGCACTTTTTCGATTTTTCGAAATTTTCGATATCGAAAAAGTGGGCGTGGTTATAGTCCGATATCGTTCATTTTAAATAGCGATCTGAGATGAGTGCCCAGGAACCTACATACCAAATTTTATCGAGATACCTCAAATCTTACTCAAGTTATCGTGTTAACGGACAGACGGACGGACATGGCTCAATCGAATTTTTTTTTCGATACTGATGATTTTGATATATGGAAGTCTATATCTATCTCGATTCCTTTATACCTGTACAACCAACCGTTATCCAATCAAAGTTAATATACTCTGCCAGCTCTGCTCAACTGAGTATAAAAATATTTGATCATTTATTTGAAACATCGAATATGTATTCTTTCTCAGTTCTTATTACAGTGCATGTGTAGTTTCGAATATAAACAGTTAGCATGTTCGGAAAATTTTCGAAGTTGAGTTTTTCGAATCTATATATATAAAATTCAAATTATGTATGTATGTAGGTATAGATAGAGTTGCGTCCCAAAAGGATCGACCGATCACAACCAAATTTGCACAAGCCACTAGAAACCTTCCAAGGATGGTCATAGGCTAAAAATAATATCGATATAGAAAAGGTTCGTGGCACCTCCCATGCAAAACAAATATTTGGTATTACATAACTCTAAATGTATTCATGCTAGAACATTGCAATTCAATAAGGAGTTATATGAGGTCAATCCCTAACACCCCCAAAAAAATGTGGGGTTGGGGAGAGGGGGGCGTGGCATCTCCCATATAAATGCAATTTATCATACTGCATATCTCTGGATGTAGTAATGGTAGGATAGTGAAAATTGGTAAGGAGCTATATGAGGTTAAGTCCTAACACCTCCACTAAAATGTGGAATTGGGGAAAAGAGGGCGTGGCACCTTCTTTAAATGGGATTTTCAGTTGGTCTTCAAACTCTTTGAAAGTATTTGAAAGAGTTTTTGAATAATAATAATACATTACGCAAAACAAATGTTGAAAATGTTTTTGTTAATAGGATTTTTAGGTATTTTTGAAAAATTGGCGAATTAAAATATTTATTTAAGCACAAACGATATTTTATTTTCAAACTTTAATAAATATTTGCGAAAATATGTTGTAAAGTATTTTTGAAAAAATTTCGAAGTTAAATGCCTTAGAAATTACGTACGTATAAGCATTGGCAACAATATTTGATTATTTGATCATTTATTTCAAACTTCGAATATGCATTCTTGCTAAGCACTTCTTACAGTGCATGTTTTAGTATCGTATATAAACCACAACTAACTTCGAAAATTTTCTATGTTAAATATTTTTTAATTACAAAATAATAATAAATTGAAGTATGCAAATAAATAACTTTGAAGATGTTTTGATTTTGGTATTTTTAAACAACTTTCGAACTAAAAAGTATTTTTCAAGACAAATGGTTAGTTTGCAAAAATTTATATATATATATTTATATATATATATATATTTAAAATACTTTTTGTGAAAAAAAGTTTCATTGTATCATCGAAAAATTTTGAAATTTAATATTAAAAATAAAAAATTTTTTTTGTTGTGAAATATTTTTTTAAATGCATGTAAACATCAGTTTCCAATGCCTTTGAAAATAATTTGTTAAATTTTTTCGTTAAAAAGTTTTGCAGTACCTTCGAAAAATGTTCGAAATAAAATACTTAACTAATATTTCAAACAACGAATATGCATTCTTGCTGATCGCTCGTTACATTCAGGGTACGTGTAGTGGTAAGTAGAGGTAGGAGTTCCAGGAAGGCTACTGAATGCAGTCTAATGCTAGAGGTGTGAATTCCCGTGATGTTATGAAGCAGCAGGGCCGTTGGTTAATTTGATTTATATCTGATAATTGAGATTTATATCTGGCACTTTTGTTATGAATTTCCATGTATCTAACTTTCCCACCTCAGACTGCAACTGAATTTAACCATTTTTTCATTTTATCCATGATTTTCGCGCTTTTTTGCAAGCTCTTATATATTCTTTTTTTTTTTTGCTACTTAAGACTTTGATCCTTCGCATACCAACAATTTAACACACAAAATAGAATATCTCAAGAACACTTTATTACTACCCCGATTCCACACGCATTCCTTAAGTACAAGCTGGGATGAATAGTTTCACACTCCAGCCTCTTTCAAAGCGCGTTCCTGCTCTCTCACCCCTATGGTGAACAATCTAAAAACCCTCTGCCTGTCGCATGATAATGCTAAATCTCAAAATTAAAAGCAACTAGTGCCAACCAAAAAAAAAAACTCCAACAACAAAACGTTAATAGGAAAAAACTCGTAATATAGCAGAGTATTTAAAATAAATCTTACAGCAAAAAAAACTCTGAAAAAAGTTTGCGCGTAATTATACTAGCATCCATTAAATTAAAATCCCCAACAGCTAAAGCTAAGCTTTAAAGCTTACAAATCTGCTAACAGGGGGCCATGGAAATAAAGAGAAGATAAAGTATGTGCAGAAAAAATATATATAAATTTAACACAAAAAAACCTTAGAAAGTGTTTTCTTCATTTCCTTTTCATCTAATTATTCCACAATTACTGGTTCAAAACACTAAGTTAATTTTGTCTTTGTGTTGCCGTGGCAGCGTGGAGGGAGCGGCTAGCGCGTAGATGAAGTTTTCTTGTATTGTCGGTAACAGCTAAATTTCAAACATCACATCGCCACACATCGTGGGACACATGTGGCACGCTGAATGTGCGTGCTTCCTGTTTGTATAACAAACAAAGGCGTTTGAAAACAAAAAGCTAAAGAATCAAAGAAAATATAAAACAAATAAATCTTCACAAAGCCGAAACCATAACAATTTTGCTGTATATCACCTCCTCGGTCTGCATGTCCATCGCACCTACTTTGTTCTTCACACAAGCTTGCCACTTAAAATACGAACTCACTATAAGTGTCTGTCTTGAATTCAGCTAATTTTAAAGTTCACTTATTGGACGGCTATTAATGAGTTGAAGTTTGTAACGGACATGCCGGAGCTGTTGACTTTTATATATATATATTTATTTTTATTTATCTATTTTCATTCCATACTTCACACCTCAGATGGTGAGGCATGCAGTTGTGTTTCCCTGTTTTACGATTTCCTTATATTCTAGTCACAGGAAGTCAGTTCACTATATAAACTGAAATTTTATTATATCAAGTATTTGTTGCATTTGCGCATGCGCGTCGGTGTTATGCAGCTTTTATATCAATGAGTTGCGTGAGTTGTCAATATTATTTTTTCTATTTCTACTCTTCTTTTAGCTATTGATTATTTATTGACTTAACTGCAGCGGCATTTCTTTATATTGACTGACATTCTGTGCTTAATTGTGGCGCCTTTTGTTATTGATAATTTTTTTATTTATTCAAATATGCTAAGCACGTGATACAACAGGTGTGCGGTAGTGGTGAAATTCTTTAGCTAAACGATCTAAAAAAGAATAACTATTGTTTCAGAATTCTTTCAGAAAATAATTTCGATGCGATGTATAGAGTTAAAAAAAAGTTCAAAGTTGAATGCTTTTGCTATCTATGCACTTCGAAGAATACTTGATTATTCGCTTCATACTCAGAATATGCGTCCAATACGCTCCATTACTCCACTCACACATTGGGATCGATTCACATAGAGAAAGAGGATGTTTGTAGTTAACAGCATCACCTAACGTAAACAAATGTAGGAGACTTGTGGTAGAGGGTAATATCCGCAGAGATTTTGTTACTATAAATAGGCGAAATTAGAAAATTCTACTGGAGGTTTATTTAAATATCTTCGAAAATATTTTCGAAAATAAAATTTTAGTATCTTCGAAATTTTTTCGAAATGAAATATTAAAATATATAAATTATGAATACGCTATGCCAACCAAATTGCTATGAAGGTGTTTGCGAACATTTTTTTCCTGTTATCGAAAAAAAATTTGACGTTTTGCAGTATCTTCGAAAAAAATTCGATGTAAAATATTTTATAATATGAAATAATAAATGGCAGCCGCAGTGGTGTGGTTGTTGTTGTTGTTGTAGCAGTGCTTCGCCCCATCCAATAGATGCGACCGATCACAAATTATCATCAATGACCTCTAACGGGAGCCCAAGGCAATTTGCCTTTTCAACAGGGGTGGTGTCATGTGGGGACAAATTGCAAGCAGGACATTTTTTTGTATGGCGTGGTTGATTCTGGATAGGTAAGAGTTTAACCTGTTACAATAGCCAGATCGAAGTTGAGCTAGAGTGACTCGCGTTTCCCTAGGGAGAGTGCGTTCCTCCTCTGCTAGTTTTGGGTATTATTCTTTGAGTACATGATTCACCGGGCAATTCGTGGCATAGAGGTCCGACGCCTGTTTGTGGAGTTCACTGAGGGCCTGCTTGTGTTTTTAGATTCATACGGCTGTGTTCTCAGGTGCCGTATTTCCTCATAATGCTTACGGAGATGACTCCTTAAGCCTCTGGGCAATGTAGGCTCATCAATCAGATGTCTGTTGGGATGGCCAGGTTTCTGGGTATTCAACAAGAACTGTTTGGTTAGCATTTCATTTCTCTCCCTAATGGGGAGACGATTTAATTTGTTGCAGTGTTGTGGTGGTAGCGTGTTCCACTTACCACAACGAAGGTGTTGGGTTCAAACCCCGGGCAAACCAACATCAAATATTTGGAAAAAAGATGTTTAACTAGAAACAAGTTTTTCTAAGCGGGGTTGCCCCTAGGCAGTGATTTAGCAAACACTCCGAGTGTATTTTTGGCATGAAAAGCTTCTCAGTGAAAACTAATCAGCCTTGCAGATGCCGTTCGGAGTCGGCGTAAAACATGTCGGTCTCGTCTCACCAATTTGTAAAAAAAATTAAAAAGGAGAACGACGCAAATTGGAAGAAAATCTCTTGGAGTCTATCGCGCCTTGCATTTATTTATTTATTTATAGAATAATAATACATTTAAGTAAATAAATACTTTTGGAAAAGTTTTTGCGCGTATAACTTTTAGATATGACTTTTAAAAAATGTTTGTTATTTTGAAAAACTCTTTATAAATAGAACAAATTTCGACTTTATTTAAAAATGTTTTCGAAAATGTAATTTTAGTAGCTCGCAAAAAATATCGAGAGCCATATTTTGAAATATAAAATTTTTATATTAACAATAACTAAATACCCTTCCAAATGTTTGGCAAATTGGGTCTTAGAATCTTCGAAATGCTTTAAAATAAAAAAAAAAATTTTTTACTTACAGGCCCTTAAAAAATATTTTAGAAAAATTTTGTGAAAAAATCCTTTTAATATTTTCGAAAGTATTTCGAAATTAAATACTGTAAATGTAGCATACATTTCGGCAAACATTTTTCAACTTAGATTGGGTATACGGCACGTTACGGTAGCAGCTAGTTAAAAACTTTTTGAAAATTAAAGTTTTATATATATGTTCGAAAAATTTTCGAAGTTAAATATAAAATAAATTCATAAATTAGTATCTTTGAAAAAGTTTTAAGAAATTTCTTTTTAGTAATCTCGAAAAGTTTTCGAATTTAAATATATTAAAGACTATGTACATATATTTCCAAGTATATAGCTGTTTGATCATGTTCGCATATTTTTGATGAGTGTAGAAACTATTCAGCTGGCTTCGAAAATGCGTAGCAAAAGCGCTTTACTATCCAAACATTGCCACCAAATTTTTTCTGTTTTTTACATTCATGCCAAGCTGTAACAAGCAACAAATCAATAGAAGTGAGGTATTTATAAAATGGCAACTCAAAAGATTTTTCAATTAAATAAGAGTCGTTTATAGAATAATCTAATAACGAGTAGCAGGAATCGTTCAAAACGCTGATGACTTCGAACAAAAGTAATTTTACGCTTTGAAGCTAAAAGCAATTTACAGAATTTATTATAAAGGCACACGCAGACAATAAACTTATTTAATAGACACGCATGATGACATGAGTACAAAGTTAAATACATACATGCATACATACATAAGCACATCCAACATAACATATACTTATGTTAAGGCACCCTGTAGAGAAACATTTTAATTGCTTTTAAAAGTTGGGTTATGTTGAGAAGACAAGCATGGAATTGGTAAAATGTTCGCGTTGAAATTCTCTTACTAGAATGATTTTAAAGCAGGTTTGCAGGAAGTCCCTTTTAATTTTTCCTACAAATTAGTAGGAAGGGAGCTTCATGTTTTACGCTGACTCCGAACGGCATCTGCAAGGCAGACGAGTTTTCATTGAGAAGCTTTTGATGGCGGAGTGTTTGTCAAATTACTGCCGAATCTTGAGGCCGCTTAGAAAAACACTTTTTTAATTGAAAAAACTTGTTTCTAAATTTTTGTTGCTGCTCTGTCCGGGAATTGAACCCAACATCTTAGGTGAAGTTGGCCGTACTTACTTAGCCACTCATTTAACTCTTAATCTGTAGTGTAATTCACTAACTTTTTAACCACATTTGCCATCGATTTATTTGCGAATCGACAACTATAACGATTTCGTTATTCAGTAAATATTTTGTATCGATATTTGTTTATCGGCGATCAGCTGTGTTGTTAAATAAACGGCAAGTAAATTGGCTGCGTTAAAAATCACGAAATTAATATTTCTGGCAATTTTAGTTAAAAAAGAAAATCGGAAGTTTATTTAAATACTTTCAAACACGAAAAGCTGCTTTATAAATCAAATGGCATTTGAGTACTTGGCGTACATTTTATCACAAGATGAAGAATTACTAACTTCATCGCCAGTGTACAGACACCTTCTTAGAGAAGTAGATAACTCATTCCACTTGAATGCAACGAAGTTTCGAAAGCTGTACTGACTAACCCCAGACTTGGCTCATGATATTATTTCTCAACTTGATGGTCAATTAAGGGGTAGAAGAATAACCACGATATCAACAGAGAAAAAAATGAATACCTTATTTACTTACCTCTTGTTAAAATATGCAAAAAAATTGCACAATAATGGCTTTTAAAAGCAGTTGGTATACGGAATTTATTTATTTTTGGCACTCCTTTTGTGCTTTTCGCATTTTTTAGGTTTCGTTAAGCTGTGCTGCCATCTTTCTACTATTAAAACGAAATTTAAATATCAACTATTTCGAGTCGTTAAAACTAAGTTGGTGAATAGTACAATCGATAAGGCAAGCGACAAAATCGTTAATTAAAATCTCTACAAATCGCATCGTAATAAGTTAGGGAATTCCACTACTGAACTGCTTTGGCTCTCTAGCAAAGTGCTATCCAACTGGTCCATCCAAAAATCTTCTTCTGCTTCCATATGTGGGTGCCGACAAGAATACCTTCTCTGCCGGAGCATCTCCTCTCAATCGCAAACAATCAAATGTTTCCAGATGACTCTTAATCAAATAACTGTTAGCTAAGGAGATATAAATTTAAGGTTAGCGAACTAGTCCCAAATGAGTTAGAGCTAGGCTTATGAACTTTATTTTTGAACGAAAAATTATGAGTTTTTTTTTTTTTGGGGAAAAACTTCCCAAATATCAAAATGGCATAATGATGTGTTATAAGTAGCAAAAAAGTAGTTAAATTATAATTCACTTTTAATGAGTTGAGCTCCCTGCCGGCTATTCACATTCAAATCAATGTGCACATACAAAGCTACTTATAAGCCAGTGCATTTATTTATATGTTTTCATCAAAAAAGTGTTAAGTAATAAAAAGCAATTTTTACTACTTTTTACTATCATTAAAAACTCACTGAGTTAGCTACAGTGCGCGTTCGAAATTGTAAAAAGGCATTTGATGCAAAACGCCCGCATTCAAATAACAATTTCAAAGCCATAAAAAATACCAAACGCGACCATAGAAAAAAGGAGCAAAACTTGATGATGCCTTTCAATGCCCTGCACTTCTATTTGATGCACAAAAGTGTTTGTATGTACATGCAGTGAAGAAGGCAAGAATACAGGGACATAACAGCATGATGTTTATTTAAATAAGACATTAGAAAATTTTCTTGTTAGTTTACGAGTTCGAAAAAAAAATATGTTTTGCTGCATTTACAACGTAAAAACTTAGAAGTGCTGGAATTGAGATTCGAAATCAACAAAAAAAAAAGTTTTTTATTGAAAACATAAATCTGCAGATATGCAACTTTATATTGAAAAAATCTGAATCTTTCGCTTAATGCTGTTTGCCATGCAGTATTTGGATGCACATTTGCTTGTATGGGAATATTATGAGCAGGGAGTAAATCGATGAGCTACAATTTGTCTCATAAGATGTCATTTAAATTAACGTTAGGTGTGAAAAGGTAATCAATTTCAAATTTATCATTCAGAAGAAACAAAAGAAAAGAAAATTAAATGAAACAGAGAGGCTATAAAGAGGCTTTATAGATGTTGTCGCATTTATTTTTGTACTAAGTGTGATTTTAAATTAGGGTAGGCTGGAGCAAAAAAAAAAAAATGAGGAAAAATGTTGGAAGCATTTTATTTAGTCAAAAAATATTTTATTTAACAAATCCAAAAGTAATTTCTCGACGAGCAAATTCTACGTTCTCTAAGTCTCTCATCTTGGAAGATGTTGAGAGAAGAGGGAATGGCCATTCTTGTAATCGAGAGAAAAGTTTCTGAACTCCCTTGATGTTTAGAGTGAGTTATGACGAAAAGAGGATAGCTGGTTAATAATGAATGTGAAAATCTGAAGAAACCCAAATTTTTCAAATTAATTAATTTTCTTTTCATTGAAGCATGCATTTTAAAATCTTATGTATTTCTTTCTCTTTTCTTTTTAGGTAAGTTTATGTTGAATGGCGTTTAAGAAATAAACTTAGATGATATGCAACCCTGGAAAATTAAAAAGGTACTAAAATAGGACATTATTCGGCTGATTTCGGTAGGTAATTATATTTAGCCATTTCACATGGTCTCCTATTCGCTGCATGTGGTATACTTTAAACAATATTACATTGGAAATAATGGACACAACTCAAATTTTAAAATTTTACATAAATACAACACTCTTTTAAATTGCCCAATTTTTTCCCTTTAAACAGGCTTTCATTTTTAAACTTCATTCATTCATTTTTTGCTCTTAATAAGCTCTACTACTCCAGTTCATTGTACTTAAGACAAAAAAAATTCCTTGTATAAACTCGCCTTGACCTTGACTTTAACACTGCAATTTAGGATTCTTAGGGGAACGGATATTTACCTTGATTAATATTTTAGAATACTATGGTCACCTCGCCACACGGGTAATCGTACAACTATGGTGAAATCTTTGAAAATTTCTGGGAGTAAGGATGATGGGATGGAGTAAATGAGCGCATTAGGCTCTTAGTCGAACCAGCATAATGATAAAGGTGGATCTATATTTAGCCCGGTAGTGAGGTAGCTTGATTTGCTGCAGATCTAGCGAGAAACAAATTGCAATAGAGAGAGCAGGAAAGCTGTATAAGAGTAACGGGAAGTGGTAAAGGTTTCCCAGCGGTTTTTTTATTAATACTAAAAAAGTTATATACATATGTACAAATACTGTAAAAGTTGTGTATGTATAAATCGGAAGATATTTGATCTTTCATTGCAAATACGCAACCGAAACACTACGTTATTCGAACATTCGGATAGACCAGAGTTGATTATGTATGTTCTTACCAAAAGATGTTTGAAGTCAAGAGTGCCATCGAACGTGTAAGAAAAGGTGTATCGAAATTAAAATATTTTCGAAATTTAAATTTTAGTAGCCGCGACAAATGGTCGAAGTTATTCTATTCGATTCTGGAATTTATGTTTTAGACCACTATGCTCGCCTCATCGGGCGATTGGTTTCATAACCAAAATAAAATCGGTAAAGGGTAGGGTAGAGTACTTAGAGAGCGAATTAAGCGGAGAATTTCAGGGTATATTCAGAGAGACAAGTCATAATAGAGACGGTTATAGATCTCTTTTACAATACTAGGCTGAGCTAAATTGTTCAGCGCTTTTGAGTCGTGGTTAAAAAGCAGCCGGTAAAACGAGCGTCTGGCAGGTTTTTGTGAATGTGCAAACTGATCGAAGACAATTTGATAGTAGCAGCTTTTCTACAAATAACCTTCGATGCTACAATAGATCCGAGAATGTGAAACAAACACGCGAAAAAATACACAGTCTCTTTAGGGGACAACAAGGCTTAGAGGCGGAAAAACTCAAAGCCGCTTGTCAGTCTAACCGTGGGCGCAGGAAGCTATGCACAGGTAGAGAGAAAGTCGCAATAGGGATGAAGCGTTTGTTTTTACAGATCTATCTGTTTGTGGTTTTGAAAAATGGGCAATACCACGCCCGAGTAAGTGTGTGTGTGTATTTTTGTAAGCGTTCGAAAGATCTCAACCAAACTTTATGAAATGTTCAATTTGGTGTCTATGCTGGACAGAGGCTACATAAGGTTTTTGAAAAGGAGGTGATAACACGCCCCCCCTAATATGAATATGAAATTTCTACTTTCTATTCCTTCGAATCTGCCTCGACTTAGCTTCATGATAGTGTGTCCAATATTGAAATACGTATGTAGACACTTTTGAAAAGTAGGAAATGACACGCCTCTTCATAATGCAAAATACAAGTTTGTCGTATCTTCTAATCTTTTCGCAACAGATATCTATGTAGTATTTAATATAGAAATCCCCTGGTAGATATGCAATATTGAGTTAGTGATCGTATTTACAAAGAAGATAGAGTGGAATTGGGATTGGGAGTTGAAGGAGCATAGAAAGTGGAATTTAGAATGAGAGGAATAAGGGAATGAGAGATTCGATCTCGAATGAGTAGGGAATTAAGATTGTGACTGAGAACAGTAGGAAATGAGAGAAAAATTTAAAGGAGATATTTTTGTATGCTCATAAAAGCCAAAGCGCTGGCGGAATAAAATCGGCCAGGGTCTTTAATTAAATCAATGATGCACAGGAGAGCTTTTCAGAGCTTCGGGAAACTATTTGGCGGTCACCTACATGTCATGTCAGCGCAGCGACAGAGATTCAGCAAAGCAAGCAGTCAATCAGTTTTCGCTTGTGCTTTAAGCAGTAAACATCTCTGACGTGAATTCTATACTTAATCATTCACTTTTAACTCACACATACTATTCCAAAAAAAATTACGTTTTAATTCGAGGCTCTGCCGGCGTTGTGCAACACTGAATTAAATTATAAATAAAAAAATGTTATTGCCATTAATCATTATTTAAAAAAAATCGATATCGATTAATTAGCTAAACGTAATTCGCACTTAACTATATAATCCAACATTTAAAATCAATTAATTAATTAAATATTCAACCGCAAAAAAAGCCTTTGAGTGCAACAAAAGCTTAAGTAACAAAAACAGAATGTTGTGTAAAAATCACAAATAAAAAACATTACAAAAAAAATTAAAAAAAGCATAGAAAAAATGCGTGAGGACGAAAAAACATTAAAATTGTGTTAAAACATTAATTAACTAATGTATGCAAACACACGCGAACACACAGGCACGCAGCGCAGCAAACAACAAACCACATCATTAAATGCACATTGAAAGAAAATTACTGAAAAAACACTTAAAATGTAATTAAAAACAAAAACACGCACAAAATAAGAAATGATAAATCTTACAGTATGCCATAACTCGTGGCATACCCAACAACAACAAATGGCAAGTGGAGGCAAATTGCCACTGGCAAACTGGTAAAAGATTAAAAAAAAAATGCCAACGGATTTAGTTAAACAAAAAAAAGGAAAATTCATTTAGCTTCAAAGCCAATAAAAAGTTGAGACAGATTTGTAATGAATTGGTGTAGCTATTTGGACAAAACCTTGTAATGGTGTGGCGACTCTACGATGCATTGTGGTCGCATCCGCGCGTATGGCATTGAATCGAAGTACGGATGAATACAAATTGAATCCAAGCTAAGCTGCGCTGTCATTAGTATAACAAAAGATTTAACTGCTTTTATTGGTAAGAAAAATCAATTAACGATATAGACAAAGAAATGATAGATAGGCAATTGAGTTTGGTGAGAAAGCCCAAGGTGAAAAAAATTTGGGAGAAAAATTAGACAAGAAAAATATACAGATGATTGAAAGAATAACTAAGGTGTCTACTTTTCTTTGAATTAATGTTTAATATATATCCATTAGCAAGTCGGCAGGGGGTGGATATTGAGCAAGCTTCATAATATGATGTGCGCTCTCTGATTTCATACCAACTTCGAATTTATCAAAGGCGGGCTTCAACATAGTTTTATCTCCTCGCAGGATAAGCTTGTGGAAGGTCTGAACTGGTACAGTCAACAGCATAATTACTACACAGATAGGTCGCTGGAAGGTCGGTGAGTGATTTTATGTCAGGATCTCAATGTAAGCCGCAAGCTCAAGCTGCCAGATCGCTCTACGGCATTTCAGCGCTTCTACGGTGGAAAAGTTCAGCATCTGCTTCGACAAACAAGTTTCCACTAATGCCGTGAGCTCGATTGTGTCGCATTTCGAGGAAGATTTGGAAGCTCCTAGCTTCTATTGCCATTGACTTGAATTATTTTAAAACTAAAAACATCTGTATTCCAAAGCATACTTAAAGCAAAGGCGGATTTTTTACCCGTATAGGTATAACTGAAACGGTCGTAGCGAGTTGCAGAAAGTTCGAACCTCAATTGACCAACTGAAGTCTGCCCTTATACAGATAAACATCGCATTAACGATTGTATTAGAATTGGCTAGTGGATAACAGGCGTGTTGTCGAAATTATTATGAAACAAAAAAACGCTAATTTATGACAGGTGATTTTGGTTGTGAAGGGTCACTGTCGTGTTCATGCGGTATGGAAGAATTTGTATACTGATGTAGAAAATGACATAAAGACTTGACCAGAGATGTTCAAATAAAGCACAGTGGGGTGTTTAGGGAAAAAGAGTTTAAGGTCCCTCCTCTCCTCCTATGCAAACTGAAACTTTTTTACGTTCATCTTAGGTACAATTTATAGTAAGCTTTAAAAATGTACCTGCATAGGCATTTCAGCAAAATGGGCAACTTTTGCTTTTAGTGATATGATGTCCCTCTCTTCTCAAGATTAAGCAAAATTTTTTCGAAAATAAAGAAAAATGCCAGACGCATCAAAGCAATTATTTCCTTTTTTATTATTTCTATTATGCGAATGAAATATTGCTTATTTTTATTACGCAAAATTAACAAATGCAATATAATTTCAATTTATTTTCCAACACCAACAGCAATTCTAACTTTCACACAAACACACACAAATATAAAGTAATAAAAACAATATTAGCTCTCACTAAGCATAACAAAATAATAAATGTGGTGCATGGGTGCGCGAGCTTATGTGCACATTATTGTGTTAGCTTTAGATGTGTGTGTGCGTGTGTGTGTAAATATGGCTCACGTATGTTTTTACGCATACCTATACGAGCATTTAATTATAGCTCCAACATAAAATTGAATTTACAAAGCAATCAATTAATCCCCTTACAGATCGGTAGCTGGATAAATGTTTTATGAAAAACGCTATAGGACTTTGTTAATGTGCATGGGCTTGTGCGCGTGTGTGTGTATGTGTATGTGAGCTGTTTGTTAAGCTAAGCTATTCAGCAAACTATAAATGTAATGCATAGACCCTAACATATGGCATTTTAATGACTTTGAAAGAATAATGAATCGAAAAGTGCTAAATAGAGTCTAAGCGGCAAACAGCAACAATAAAATGGATTTTCCTTTTTTCGACAGACGTTTACAGCAGCTTTAATTTGACAACACTTACATACATATGTACACACATAATTAACTATATGCTAAGCTAATAAATTTTCAAGATGCAATGCTTCTACTTTTTAAATGAGTGAAAAAAGTTGGGCAGTAAATCAAAGCTTAAACGTAGCGAAGTTCGAACACGCGAGCCCGTTGAAGAAAGTCTCATCATTTGTCAGGCGCATAATAAAAGTTTATTGTTTTTTCTTTTCTTTTAATGAAGCACAGCATTTGCATGGAAGCAACAGCAACAATTCATCTACATAAATTAAATAGACGCATAGGGTCACATGATTGGTGCAGTAAGCTGCAAGCACTGCACGCGTTAGTATGCAACAACAGTAACAAAAAATATTTTTTAAATTTTTTTTTGTTTTTTTTTTTTTTTGTTTTGAGTTTCTTTATTCTATCAGTCAGTCTCGCCTCTGATGAAAAATCAAAGCTATCAGAGCTTTTGCTGGTCCATAAATCCATTACTGAGTTACAGGACTACATTCATATACTCAGATATTTATGTATACAGCAGCGAACAGAAAAAAACAGTGGGAATTTGTCTGAAATTTCGTCAATTGAATTAAAGGAATCTTTACTTTTGGTATTTCAATACAAATTTTCTATTAATTCTGTTATTGAAATTATGCACACAAATCGAAAAGATGTTCGAAAATATTCGAAAACCCCAAAAAACTTTACGAAAATTTCGAACTTTTTATTTGGAGATCTTTGAAATTTTTAGTGTAAGCCGTTTTGTAGACCAAAAATTTTTAGTCTTACAATGCTATATGCTATAAGGTCTCTCATAATTGGCATCGATTTTTAACAATTTTTTTCTACGAAGTGTGTGTCAGAGTTTAGTCCACACAAAAAATATTTAAAATTTTTATGAAAGAAAATCTAAAACAACCTTGGGAAAAAAAAGTTATGCTTTGTTGAACTAAAAGTGATCATGCTAAAATAAACTGCATGCTCAGAAAAATTTCAGAGAGCTCGAAATAAACATTTCAAAATTTTCGTAAAATTTTTTCGAATTTTTCGAACACGTTTTTGGAACTGGTTTGGCTGGACTCAGCTAAAAAAATGTATAGACATTTTTTCTTAAAATATCGAAAATATAAAAAGATCTTAATTGAGAAAATTTGAAAGAAAATATGTCACTGCAATTTTTCTCCTCGCTGTTCTACATGTATATAAGTTACAGCTGTGTATAGTAAAACATATAAATTTTTTGGTGCCGAAAAAGATTTCGATTAAAACATGTTCGTCAGTCCAACCGCTAAAACGATAATTTTAGATATCTCTCCTAAATTTAGTGTACTTATTTTTCAGAACCCAAAATCGATCAATATCGAAAAAATTTAACATGAAAATAAACCACGACCACTTTTTCAACATCGAAAATTTCGAAAAAATGTGTGCGAGTGGATTGATTTTATGAAAAAATGGCTTTGACACCGCCTGCAGTCATAGGAGCATTAAATATTTTAAGATCCAAACCCAATTTTTTAAGAACAAGTCATAAGCGAAAAGAAAATTACTCCGTTTTGCGAAGTTAGTTCGAAAAACCATACATATGTTTTCGATAGATAATTATATAACGGCTTTTCGAAAATCTAACTTTCGACTTCGTAAAATAACTATTAAATAAACTTGACATAAGAAGCTAACAATTGTGCATCCACTTTAAGGTTATAATCCTTCAGACTGTTGAAAACTCAAGGTTCCTGAAGGCCATACAAGTGGCTATTGGCAGCTCTTTGGGGAAAAGACGAAAAGAACTGTTGACGACATAAAAAGAATTGGACGGCCGATCTTTGACTACGCGTCGCAGATACACTGATACTCTCGATCTACAAAACTACCGCGTGAAATAACTGAAGGCCCCATTTGCAGAACTTATGCATATGCGCAAACGTAGGTAGCTTATTTTTAAAAGTGACTTTTGGTAAACCCTTTTACTGCATTATTATTACTCAAATTCGTAAATGTGTGGTGCTCCTAATTTTTGAGCTACAGCTGTATTCATGTGCTAAGTTGATGCACAATGTAACGCCTCATCTTTTGCGGAGTGACAGCCGCTAGGCGCAAAAATGCAGACACATACATATGAAAAAATCAAGCTTGCTCACTTAAGAAGCAAATTTAAATACACAGCTTGAGACGCTGTCAGTAAAAGGTACTTAATGAAGCAGCTTCAGCCATACTACATATGCTTACGTATACATATGTTTAATCTATGTGTGGAAGCATACATCTAGGCGTTTTTGGGCGTTACCAACACTACCGGCTTGGTGTTGGCTAATTTATGAAGCTTACACAAGGGGGAGGTAGAGTAAAAAATAAAAAATTTTTAAAATTTATACAGCTACACCATAGTAAGGACAAAACAACGTCTGTCGGGTATGCTAGTTTAATAATAATGCCTAGAAATTATAAAGTAAACTTAAATAAATTTTTCGAAATAGCTTCGCACCAAAAATATTTCACGTGTCTAGAAAAGCTAACATTAATGAAGCACTTCATACATACAAACGTATCTATATACATATGTGTATATAATAATATTTTATCCGTTGTGGAATGAAATTGTAATCAAATGTGATGGCATGAAAACAAGTCGCATGGTTAGACAGAAAAATCTCTATTTGTATGTATATATGCACGTATGCATTTGAAAAATCTCTATAGCAATGAAATGTATTTCTAACAACTACATTTAATCATCAAGCGTGAACAGCATGGAAAATCAATTAGACAATAAACAAACACAGCACAGCAGCACAATCAAAAATAACACGAAAATATCCGAAATCAGTAATTTTTCATGTGGTTGCGAGTTTTTTTGAATGTTTTTTTTTTGTTTTTCTTAAAACTTTTTTTTTATAGGTTTTTTTTTAACAAATTTTGCACATTTTAGCAAAACATTTTGTATTCCTGCATACAATTTTCGTATTTTTAACTATTGGTGTGATAGTTCGGAAATTTCAATTTTTTTCTTTTAGATTTTCTGTTTACCATTTATCACTCGTAAGTTTATTATTCGGTTTGCATATCAAATAAAGAAAATTTGATTTTAGTTTTTGTTGCTGCTGTTTACATAAATTTGGATAGATTGATTTTATAGCAGCCAACACACGGATGTTTTATTTAATTATGCAATTTCAAATGTTATTTGTTTACAAGTTGTATATAAAAACTGTGCGCCTAAATGTTGTTTTTTTTTTTCTTTCTTTTTGTTTTTTTTTTTTTTTGTTAGTAGTGATTGAGGTTTTAAACAATAGCAAATTGAAGTCATTCAGTTTAGCATGATACTTTTTGAAATACATAAATGCTACAAAAAGTATCAGATTTACGGGGTCAAAATTTTAAAGTGAACAATTAAAGCGAAATTGAGAATTAAAAAAAAATAAATGTAAGGCGCGATAACCTCCGAAGAGATCTAATGCCGAGCTTCTCTTGAGAATTTAAAACTGAAAATATGTTAAATTTAAATTTAGAAATGGATTAATGACTTAGTTTGAGTAGAACCAAACTTTACTTATATATCCAGCTGGTTACGATTTATATGTGCCACTTTGAAATGAGGTAGTGTCAGGCCCGTTTCCAAAAATTTTACTAACATTAGCTGTGTTTTTTTATACATGTATATACATATGCACTTAAACTTTATATGGATTGCTAGGCGTGTAACTTTATCTGAACTTATGAAATTGTTTCACAGAAAATTAATACTACTATGCATTGTACTTAGTTGCAACTGAAATGTGTCTCTCAATTTTATCTCTACACTATTGTTCACTTCTATGACCAACAAGTAAGGAAGGCTAAGTTCGGGTGCAACCGAACATTACATACTCAGCTGCCAAATTAAAACTTGCAAAACATTTCAAGTTCCTTCTTTTAAAAGTGGGCGGGAACACACCCATTGTCCAAAATTTTAGTAATTTTCTATTCTGCGTCTTAAGGTCAAACCACCTACCAAGTTTCATCGCTTTATCCGTCTTGGTAATGAATTATCGCACTTTCTCGGTTTTTCGAAATTTTCGATATCAAAAAAGTGGGCGTGGTTATAGGCCGATTTCGTTCATTTTAAATAGCGATCTTAGATGAGTACCCAGGAACGTACATACCAAATTTCATCAAGATACCTCAAAATTTACTTAAGTTATAGTGTTTACGGACGGACGGACGGACATGGCAAAATGAATTTCTTTTTCCGCCCAGATCATTTTGATATATAGAAGTATATATCTATCTCCATTAGTTTATTCCGTTACGGGGTACCGTTATGCGAACAAAATTATTAATATACTCTGTGAGCTCTGCTCAGCTGAGTATAAAAATGGTCATCGCAACCGATTCACATATATGTTATACACTTCGACCAAACAGAGATGTGTGTCTCCGCTATTCAGAATAACCCATGTTGTACCGAGTTATTTACCAGTCCCGCGAATCTTCAATAAGTGCCGCCAGATGGGTCTCTTTAACAATATCTAAATGATGATAAGCATTTTTTTACCCGCAAATGTAGATGTATACACATGTAAAAAACAGCTACTTTAATTTGCGTAAAAGGATCTATCGTCTTTCGCCAAGATGTAAATAATTCGATACATTTTTTAGTTACTAAGGCCATATTGTAAATTCATTTCACAAACAAAACTAATTTTTTCCTTTAAGCAGAAAGCTCAGCAAATTCCATTAGATTTTGTTTTATTATATTATTTTGCAAGAACATATATCGCAATCCTGTGTATACAGTACGAATTCATTCACATTTTTGAATTACCTGACTTCCCAGTGGCACTTGCTGTTGACCCAGATTTGCCAAGACATTGGCAACGATTTCCCTCTTTACTTAAAAAATGGAAATTTACCCACTTTTGTCAAAATTTTTTCTTACATCATTACAAATCTTCTTTGCCGATTTCAAAATCCCAAAATATTCTATCGAATCAGATAATTTTGCGATACAAAAATACGAGCTTTATCGATAATTTTCGTCTTATCGCTTTAGTTACTTCTATTCCTATCGAAATAGTTTTTAAATGTTGTGTCGCTTTCGTACCTAAATGTCAGTTCGCATGTGAGCAACAGTTCTTCCCGAAGGCTGATAAGAATTCGAAACCACGGCGATATCTCCGGTATCGAATAAGTGATTTATGCGATAGAGAATGCTAGCAGGTATCATTTATTCAAATTTTAAGTGTACCAGTATACGCTAGTAATTTACTCCATTTTTGAAAATTTTCGATTTCGAACAAGTGGTCGTGGTTTTAGTTCTTACATTTCCATTTTCAATACCAATAAATTCTGGCTTGAAAGTAAGGCACTAATATCGCTAAAATTGTACCAAAGCAGTCTCGAAACAATGCTGAAAATAATGTAATCCTGTAATGATCCCGACCATTTTGAACACAAAAACACATATGATTACAAATGGATCACAAACAGTCTTGAACCGAAATTAAAAAAAATTATAACTATACCAAATTCGACCATATACAAGGTTTACAAAATATTCTGTAATCTCTGGATACCCCAAAAACCGTGATATAGCATGGCTCTGCCTTGTCTTTGGAAAAGGACCTGTTCATTTATCTCATCTCAAGTTGGCAATTGGTAGCCCCCCAAAGTAGAGGTTTAAGCCGATCACTTTATCCGCAGCGGCGGCGTAGGCTCTATTATATACGGGCGGCGCGCCAGCGTTGGATAACCCATAAAACTGAACTTAAACATTTCAAACCTATCCCGCAATGGTCGGGCTACTGCCGTAATGGTGATATTTTCTATCACCATCAAAATCGACAAAACAAAAATACCCTTCAGGAAGTCTCGTTACAGCTACAAGAAGATAAAGGATACGTTTAAGAGGAAGTAAGAACAGGTAGAGGGCAATTCGGTGTGAGAATCGCTCGATTCTACTACGGAAATGAGGGAGCAAAGTAGAAGCGACCAGCTGAAGGCGATAAGGCTGCCTTTGAAGAGGGAAATTACCCAGTCCCAGAGGAGGTTGTTATATCAAGTCGCTCCTGAGATGAGCATAATACTACCGTTAAAGCACAAATTTCCGAAACGTACCGACCTAGTTTAGTGCCCTTCAACCACTCATTTAGTTTGACGTTTCAAAGCATACGGTGGTTATAACAGTCACCTGCATTCCGACAACATTCAAATAATATAATGCGAGAAGCGAAAATGGAAAATGGATCACCATGTCTACCCCGAAAATGAAAGAATGTTGATTACATTTACCTCTTAAAGGTATTACCTTAAGTTGAGAATAAGGGAGGATTAAAACGCGTCCTTTCCAACCTTCTTTATAATTGATTAAATGGCAACTGTTTCCGTCTTGCATGGAATGCTATGTGCTGACCATAATCGATTTCAGATACGACAGTATACCCAATAGAATAACATAATCTAATTTATAAATGAAGTGTATTTCGTACTTTACGATTTAGGTCTAGGCTAGTGCTTTCCAGCCACTCATTTAGTTGGAATTCATTTTTTGAAGCCGTTATTTGCTATGCTGACTAGAGTCACGTGCATTTTGATAACATTAAAATAATATGATGTAAAAAGTGAATATGATCATCAACCTTGTGTACCTAAAAGTTTGAACATCGAGGATAGGAAACACGTCCTCTGCAACATCCTAATTCGTGCTATGTCTCTAGAAAGCTCATTCCGATTTCATAAATGCCAAAGTAGTTATAATGTACTTACTTAATGTATTAATTTAAGTTAGGAGAACGGAATAATTGGAAGCGCGTCCTTTTAAACCTCCGTTTTCTTTCAAGACTAGCGCAAGTGGTCCATCAAATGTTTTAGTGAATACTTTGCGGTTTTAAAATGAAGCCCAACGACAACTTGACGGTAGTGGAAGGCTCAATTTCCATATAATCATTTAGTCAAGGATTATTATATTTGTATATAAATTGTATTAATTTTTTGATATTGTGAAAATATATATGGGGTATTCCAACCCATTTCGACCAATTTTGAACCCGACCCCTTTAGAATTGACTGAAAGTTTTTGTTCTTTTTCTAGCTTACAAAAGACGTTTTTCAGAATTTTTTCAAATTTTTTCATCCAACTCAAAAAAAGTTATGAATTTAAAAAAAAAAACCGTTTTTGTTTTCAAAATGCTATAACTTTTTCAAAAATTTACCGTTTGGGATCTTTTTTTTTTTAATTTGTTTTTAAATGTACTTTTCGAAAAAAATACAAAAAAAATTTTAAAGTTTTTTTTTCAATTAAAAAAAAAATATATAAAAAAAATCGGCCTATTCCGGGGTTAGTGGGGATGATTGCAGAATTGATTGAAGTTTTTTATGAGAAAAAAAAAAACAACAAAAAAAATGGCGAAATTCGAAAAATCTCGAAAAACTGAAAAATTACAAAAAAAAACTTTAAAATTTTTTTTGTATTTTTTCCGAAAAGTACATTTAAAAACAAATTTAAAAACACAAGATCCCAAACGGTCATATTTTGAAAAAGTTATAGCATTTTGAAAACAAAAACGGTGTTTTTTTTTTAAAATTCAAAACTTTTTTTTGAGTTGGATGAAAAAATTTGAAAAAATTCTGGAAAACGTCTTTCGTAAGCTAGAAAAAGAAGAAAAAATTCAGCCAATTCTAAAGGGGTCGGGTTCAAAATTGGTCGAAATGGGATGGAATACCCCATATGTACCCTTCAAAAAACGCGAGTACCCATAAATAGTGTAAGGAATACTCCTTTAGGAGTATAGGAGTGTTCCAAAACTAATCTGTATTCATACAAAAAATGTGCTCCAATTAACATTGCGATGTCCTAGGAGAGGAGTAGGTGATCCCACTCTCGCTTTGTTTGTGAGTATTCCATAGAGTACATACGTGAGAGTACTTTCCAAAGTACTTTCACTGTAGTACTCCATGTAGCACCCGCAGAGGATCATATGCCAAAGTACTAAAGAGGAATTGTGTCGGAAAGAATTATCGGAGTCAATTTAATTGAAAATGAAAGTAAATGAAGAGGGGCAATATAACTTTTATATTTTATACTACGAATATTCTTATGTTATTTAGCATTTGCGTGAATAAAGAAACTAATATTTCTCTATGCTATAGTATTGTACATAAAACCAGTGCGCGGTTGCATTTTATCAGAGTTGCCATAGTAAAATTTTATTAACAGTAACTCTGTTCGATCGTCATCGTGTCGTCATCACGGTCGTTAAAAAACGAGCAATGATCGGCTGACGGTGGTCCGCAAACGCATTGCAAAGGAGTAGTGTTAGAGTACTCCAACATGAAGAAAATGGAACACGTAATCCAACAATTTTTGCTGGGTACTTGCTTCCATTATAAAAAGTGTATCTGAAAATATGAGCAGATACTAAGAAAACCCACCTGAAATACAAAAACCCATTGCATGAATTCTAATTATAGTCCACAAAAGGACAAATCTGATAATTTACGATAAGCACTTTCAGATCATATTGACCAGCAATAAAAACGCTTGTTACTTTAATTCTCATACCTGTCATTCATTTCTTTTTCTCACATTCACCGACATCGCAACAAAAACAATGAAAAAAAAAATTACAAAAACTCATTTCAGAAAATCATTTTCTTTATTTGTTTTATGTGCGTCTTTCCTTGCAAAAGGATATAAATCTTATAATAGATGCGCTGACCTGCCCCCAAAAGTAGAATAAATTCTAATAAATTAAATGATTTTTTTTTATGATTACAGATATTGAACTGCCACAAAGAAAAAAATAAAGAAAAGAAAATAAATTGAAAGCAAAAGAAAAAGTAAGCGAGAAGCAGCTGCCCATTTACTCAGCATAAATTATAGTGAAATAAGTGCTAAGACAAGCCGACAAACTGTCAGACAGACACATTTCATACGCACCAAAAAAAGGTGCACGCACACACATACACATGCACAATTTCACTTTAGCTTGATAGGTATTTTGAGCATCATTGGCATTTAGGCAGGTGTTGCATGTCAAACGAATGAACAAACAACAAAAATGAAAATAAGAGAAAAAACAAATTCAAATACCAGAAAATTTGTATTTGTTAGGATCAAGATTTTTAGTACACAAAAGACTCGACTGCATGCGGGGTTAAGAACAGCAGGCTATCTTGCTTAAGTATCCTTAGTTGACAGTGAGCGTTAAAAGCGGCTGCAGCCCTAATAACCAATAGGAATAACAACAACAAAAATTACAACGACAGAGACATTGACATGCATACACAAAGCTGAATGTCAACAGATGAAGAAGAAGAGAAAGAATAAGAATCCTCTGGCACTAATACACACAAGCTACCTGGCAAGTGTATGTGTACGACGAATACAAAGATGCCTTAAGCAGAAGTGAAATAATTTTCTATGCTTTACTGTGAGGCACTTTTCTAATTGTTTTGCTAAGCATACATTACAGGGATCGTGCAGTTTATAAGTTTTTTTAAGAAGCCCATTAAAAAATTGTTTTTACTTTTTAAGAGAAAATCTAATGTAAAAATCGTCCTAATTTCGACGTAGAGGCTGGATTAATTCGCATGCAAAATAAAAACTGCAAAAGTTAGCCCCGAAATTTGAAGTTTCTGCTGAGATGTTCTCAAAAAAAAAATTGTCTTAGTACTTGTAAACACCGCCGATTAAAACTTTAATTATACATACATACATAGTTAGGTTATACGACATCTGATTTCAAATATCATTATTGTGACCTTTTCGAGCTTTCCCTTAAATAACCTTCTGAATTTCATGGTCTTTTTCACTTAGTTGTTTCTTTTATAGTTTGGTGAAAATATAAGTATACTGTAAGGAGCTAAAACTCATTTCGCAGATAAGATGCTACCAAAATTAGAATCCCGTACCTATGTTTAGGGCTAGTGTTTGAAATTAACACGTAAGTATAAACACCTGCCAATGAAAAACCTAAGTAAAACGCCTCGGATGAAGTCTGTATATTCTGATGACGACCACGGCAAATATTTTAGGGCTGCGACTTGAGAGCATGTACCTGAAACTCCTGGACTCTTGCAGGAGTAGGTACAGGCGCCCGTCTGGAGGCACGATGAACGGTGCTAGGTAGAACAGTAATGGTGTGCGACGTCTACCACAGTGGCCATGGGAAGGAGACCAAACGAGACGGTATACCACACCACGGAGGTCGAATGAATGCATATACCTGGAGCTCCTATACTCTTTCAGTAGTAAATAAATATGTCTGGCTGAAGGCATGATGAATGGGGTGATGCAGAACAGTAATATGCGATGACTACCGTAGTGGCCATGAGGAGGGAATCAAAGCCCCATCAGACATAATTTTCCGATTACTGATTTTAATTTTCCATTTTCAGAATTAATTGCAAATTTTCTGAATTTGATTTATCTTTCTGAATTTGTGTTTATATTTTCTGGATTAAATTTTTTTTAATTCAGTTTGCTTTTTTAATATTTATTTTTAGCATTTCTGAAATTCATTTCAATGCCCCTTTCGAATTATACTTTGCCTTTTTGGGAATTGAATTTTTCCTGTTCTGAATTTAATTTTCTTTCCCTTAATTTAATTTGAATATTCTTCCTGTTCCTCGAATTTAATTTTCCATATTTAGAATTGAATTTTCCCTATTCTGATCTTACACTTTTTGAATTTGAGTTTTCCTTTTTTAAATTATATTTTTCATTTTCCGAATTTATTTTTCTCGTTTGCTTTTCCTTTTTCTGAATCTAATTTAAAATTAAATGCTCATTCGCTCAATTCAATGTTCTCTTTTCAGAATTGAATTTCCGTTTCCCGAACTTAATTTCTAAATTCAATTCGCCCTTTTTTGTATTACAATTTTGCTCCTATTAATTTAATTTGAATATTTCTGAATACAATCGCTCGATAGCCAAAAAACCACATCGATTTACGCCGTTAACGACTCAAGAATATGAGTCTTTCATCGAAGGTAGCAATCGAATGTAGACAGCCGCTAAAAGAACAAGCCTCGTTAGCCTTGTGTTGCAGAGTTTACAAATAGTATACCAAGAAATTGCGTTGCAGATAGCCTACAAAAGAAGATCACTGAAAAGCCTGATGTTGCATGATTGGAGAACATTCATCTTCTTTCGTTTACGTGCGAACACTGGAGTGGATCTGATTTCACAGAAAGGACAACGCGAAATTGGCACTGACACACACATGTGAGGTATCAAGGCAAACTTGACCACTTATCATTAAGAATGAAAGCAGGTTTCAAGCTGATCTTAAACATTTTTACCAAGGTAATACTCTGCCTTGACCAAGATACGTATGGATGTTCGGAAATTTTTGTGTAAGTCCTATCTGATACTAGTCATTGGGGACCCAGACTGCCTTCCTGTATCATTTTTTCGCTCCCTGTTGCATTCACATGAGTGCTCTTATATTAGTTCACATTTGTGCGTTTGTTTATTTCCATATCAACTCAGGTAACGATTTTCCACCTTTATTACCAATCTTCTAATGACCTCTTTTTTCCTTTTATGTGTTTGTTGTAATGCAGATTTCTACCTGCTCAGCAACAAACGGCTGTCAGTGGCATGCAGCATGCAAGATGCTGCTTAACAAAGGCATGCTGTTACTTCCAATAATAATGATGCGCTGGCAGATGCTGGTTGAAGTTTTATTTTTTTTTTTTTTTTTTTTTGCTTCCAATTTTTCCTTTTATTCCATTTTATGTTGATTTCAATTTTTCACATTTTTTATTGACTGCGCACTCCATGTAATGCTGCGTTGAGCAGCGGCTCTGAAGTGAAAATCCTACTGCATTAGCAGGTAAAGAAACAATTTTTATTTTATACTTTGTTGCAGCAACACTATACATCTTTCTAGATAATGCCCAAAGTTGATATTCTGTGGACCATTTCTGAAAACTCTCGGCAACTAGACCGTGCTATACCGCCCTCTCTTGACCGCAAGTTATTTATAAAAGTCGCACGAACAGGATGATATCTTTGCTTTTTATCCTGAGTCCACATCTAGTCGATTCCTTAAGACTGACCGCTTGACTACAGTGATATGGATCTCTGGTTACAGTGTTTTAGCTAAATTTATGAATCTGACAAACATGTGAGTATGGTATCTCATCTTTCCAGAAAGGTTGAAAGGAACATGCTGAGTTAAACTTAGTGACATTGCTCCCCATCTAGCTGCGTCCAAATACTAGCTAGCATCTGCTTCAGCTAGAAAGCTATTGGCAGATGGTACAGTGTCCATGTGAAGTGCTCAGACAAACTTGTCTGCGCATAAATGAAAACTATATTAGATTCCTAAGTAATCTCAAGAGCATATCCTAAGGTCCATTGATTGGAACGAGCCACTTCTTTGGACGAAAATTTTCTTTGCAAATGCCCTGCGCTGGCCATGACCCACATGACATGTCTGAATAGGCACTTCATTGACTGTTTAATGCAGCATGCCTATGTTGAAATCAGAGATTTATAGTGCTAAGTTAGCGGAATAAATTTTGTTTAGGTTCCAATGGATCAACCGATTTAACTGTTTGCTTCTATGTTGATTTTAGGCTATCACTCTTAGCCAGCCTAACTTTTATCGCCTGCTATTATGCTGTTGCTATTCTGGTGCTCAAATATCTCAATATCCGCATTTGCTAACTCAGGCTTTTAGTCGTTCAGCTGTTCGGCACGCTCGGTTTGTTTGCACAACTGTTGCCAATCAACGACCATCCCACCGTAAGGATAATTCTGACAATTTCCGCCTCATACTCTGTTTCTGTTGAGTGGGAGCTTCTCGGGCAATTACTTGTTGAGTTTTATCCCAGCCTATGACAAATTTTATGTATAACAGTTTTCCATCAGAAGTCGATGAGCTCTAGCTAAATGTTTGACTTATCACGCTGGCTATTCCCTTATCAAGAGATCAACTAGTTTACCTTGTATAGATGATTTAATCGTTGGATGAAATGAGGTCAATTTACGAAATTTCCGTTTTACCTTATGATCATTGCGGGAAAATGGCCAGAACCATACACAGCAATTTAAGTTCGACAAGTCAGTACAATAAGTTCTTTTTATTTCAAAGGAAACCTCACCGGCCCAGCTTTTAATAAATTTTATTAGGGAAAACAGCGCTGTAGGTGAAAAATGGGTGAAAAAATGGCGCCATACTTTCTCCAAACTTTTAGTTGAAAAAGTTCTTCTTAATTCAGAGAAGACCTAATTGAGGCAGTATTTTATCAGGTTTTTCCCTAGAAAAGGGCCAAAATATATCCGAAAACTTGAACAAAAACGTATCATGCCCTTAAATGGCGAAAACAATAAAACTTAACTGTAATTCAACAGTTGTTAATGCGTGAATGTTCGAAAAAAATAATGGAAGGTCCCCTAGAGAAAAAAAGATTTCACTTTTTGACCATTTCGGAAAGCAAGGATGGTAAAATCTGACTCTCGTTGGCATTGTAACCATTTGAAATTTGACTATGTGAGCCATTTCGTATGTTCATAACTTCAAAGAGCTTTGTGGCATTTGAAGTGGTCATAAGGTCGATTCACGTTGCGGTCGTTTACTTTACGTCACCCCTCCGATTTAGTCACCATAGAGTCTTGTGATGTCTATAGAGCTTCGAGAAACTATGTGTACGACTATGCAAATCTCACAACTGGGATACAATATGAGATGCCCACTGAAGCTTTACTATTCTGACCTGTTTATATTTTGTGTTTATCACCGGCGATACCGAGGCATCCCGCTGTCAACTATAAACATTTTGTCTTAATAATAAAACTTATATATGTACCTACACACATACACACACAAACTTGCATATAAAAAAATATAAAAATATTCTTTAGTATAAGAGTTTATTGATAAAAATATAACATCCAAGCGGGTCATAAATAATAATTGTTTAACTTTCATCTTTTCATAAATATTTTTTGTTCTCTTTTCTTTTACAGACGCTTCCTTGACACATCCAACGGTATTGTAAATAATCCAGCTGGCATTGTTGGTGCTGCAACGAGTTGTACAGGAGGTGGCGGTGTTGGTGCTACTGCCGGTTCATCAACCGACCCACATACAATAGCTTCTGCTGGTGGGACATGTGGGCCAATACGTTCTACCTTTGTTAAATGCTTCTCACGTCCTATTGTACCCTTTATTATCGGCATATTTGCACTTGGCGGTGCTGCATGCACATTGGGTGGTGTTGTATTGGGCGCAACTGGTCTCATTGAACATACAACACAATATTTGAGTGCTTCATTGCTTATGATCGGCATTGGACTGTCATTGCTGGTTGTGTCTGGTATTATTTGGCGCTTGTGTTCACCGGGCGATGCGGATGAGTGTCCCTGTTATCGGCTTATGGAAAACTGCCGCAATTGTAACAGTCCCTTTTGTAATAATCGTTTACTGTCCAGTGGTTATCTGTATCCAGAGTTTCAACATAGACCGCCACCCCCATCATATCTGACATCGTTGCACGAATGTGCGGCTATTGGGTGAGTAAATGAAGCTTTATAGAGTTTTTCTTGTCCTGTGCTTTTAAACAAACTTTTTTACGCCTTAAATTATGCTTTACTTTTTTCTACTTTACAGTTTAATCAATGGCGCTGTTTACAGTGGATTACGCATGAATACGCCACCGCCTTTATATCGTTCAACAAATTCTTTAAGGTATGTAATCTTACTCATCGTTTTGGGTTATTATAAAGTCATAAAGTAAATAATAAAAGGGAGTCAGTGAGTTATTGGTGGCACTTAAATATATCTTTTAAGCGCTAAAGTTTTGATTTAACTTTTATGGGAAGTAGCAACCAAACATTAAGGGAAAAAATATAAATTTGTGGCGAGCCCATAGAAAAGGTTAGGTAAGCAAAGCTGCTGCTCACAGTATCTGGATCACCTACTTTAGATAACATAAAATAAACGACAGTTCTTTTATTTTTCGATTTAACGACTTCTTCAGCTTTAAACTGAAACGCAATAGTATGGTAACCGAAGATGTCTTGAAACTGTGCAGACTAGTTTTTAGGATCAGCATCATCAGCCGAGGCCAGTATTTGAACGTTCATTCAATTTTACTGTTCCTTCGCGTAGCAGTAGCAGCTCATAGTCCTGGGCTGCTTCTTCTTCTGCCGAGTCCAATTGTTGGCTTTCGGGCAAGTCTACCTATTTTCCGAATGAGGATTCAGCACAAGCGCATACCGAGAATGTGTTACTTGAGCCCTTTTGCAGTGTCATACAACTAAAGGGTTAGTCGAAATGTGCACTACCGTTTTGGAGACAGCAGCTTTTGCCTCCTGAATAAAATCGGGTTATTTTCTAGAGAACCCTGTTTCTAAGAAGTAAGTACCCTTGCCCGTGCGCTAATTGTGACCGTCATTTCGTTCGAAGATTGATTAAGGTCGGTAACCCTGAGCTACTCAACACCTGTGTCCGTAATGGAGTCAGTTTGTCCGCTCGCGCCTCGTATCGAGGGGTTTGATCTTCTTAGGTTCGTATAAGGTAAGCTTCCCCCCTTTTTGCCCACACCACCACTTGGGGATGGCCGAATAGGGTTTATCTTTGCCACGCAAGTTCTCAGCAGCTCCGACACCATTCCCAAGCTTTGTAAAACCGTTTGAAGATGGTTTAAGGTCTGGGCATGTTTAGTCATGCAGAGATCTTAGTCCAAAATTTCATTTTGACTCCTTTTTCTATTTCTGCGGTGACCATACATTCCTGAGAAAAAGAAAATAACGGTCGACTACGGCAGAGCTACATGCCGCAGAAAGACCACCGCTCTCCCGGTGGTGAGCAAGTGTCCTTTAGTATCTATTAGAGTACAGTTGGTGACCCATGCCTGTAAGCCATGCAGTAGCTTTGGATTTGTGGTACGAATTGGATCCTTTAGGTCTAGTATAGCATTCAAAGCAAAACAGGGTCACCTCGAGTAGGCCTTGGGCATTTGGTTTTGGGGTACGTGAAATCATTCGAGAGGGGCCAGCACAATCCACTAATTGTGCCAATTTAGTCTTGATGGGAGAGATTCTATAATTTGCGCATCATTCACACTCTGCGCCAAGCTTAACTCCAACGAACTTGCAGGAGATTGACCAAAATGATTGTGAAATCTGCAGGTTGCTAATTTTGATTGCATTGGCAAAGGGCTAGCTATTTTCAAAAATCAAACAAATTTTAAATAAGGGCACAGGGCAACCGGACACTTTATATCAATAGCTTATTCTAAAAATCTGGCAGCATAAGGACGAGTCGATTTAAAACTTGCTTTACCAATGTCCATGATTTCGATGTCCAGGAAAGCTAATTCCATTTCTGGGACGCACTCTTAATTGTGTCTGAGTGCCCGGAAATTAATACATTGCTCGGACTAATAAGAAAAGGTCTAATTGGACAAAGATGCGGCCAAATCGTCCTCTAAGTAATTAAATAAAGGCTCAAAAATGGCTCAGAAATCTATCGCTGAAAACCGAGCAAACTCATTGGGGGGAAAAAAGGCCGGCCGCATAGATTATCGTAGAGGTTGGAATAGAAACCCTTTGAACTAAATGACGGAATACTCGGTTGAAAGAGGGCAGTCGGCACCGACAGAAATTGTCCACCATATTCGTGACAATTAACAGAAGGTAGGGGCGTTGGGATATATCCAGATATCAGAAGCTCCTTAGGCTGCCGCACCAATCCCGCTTCCTTGAATACTCGCAATCACTAATGCTAGCAACGCCATATTTGCACACTTTCAGAAACGAATTTTTTTTTGCACGACACTCATTAAAGTTCATATAAATCTAATTGTTAACTGACATAATTTAACGAAATTGGGTCCTTCACTTAGCAAATAGTTTTCATTTTTAATAAATTAATTTTCTCAACTTTCTCTCTTCTTTTGCAGTGTTTTCGTGCCTGGTTCGAATAGTAATACACAAACGCTAACCACTAATACACCAACAACCACATTTACACCCACCACTGTAATGCCAAATAACAACAACAATCGCCCACCACAAACTGGGCCACCCAATTATACGAATGTGCCACCTGTCGCGCTTCACAACAACAATAACACGCTAACGCCAACGACCATATTAGCTGAGCTGCTGACCGAACAAACGGTGCTCTTTGAATATGCACAAACAGAAATGCAACAAGAACAAGAACAACATGAACAACAACAACAAAACACTGCGGATACACAAAGTGAAGCGCAACAAATGGAAGTGCATCAAATAGCACCACAAATGGAGCTTCAAATGGAACAGCAACCCTAGACCAAAGAGATCAATTAGATGAAATTGGACTAAGCAACAAAAACAAAAAAAGCAAAGTGCAACTGTAAAAAAATCCGAAGTGAAGCGAATGTAACGGGAATTTTTATTACGAAAAGTTTTATGTATAAATATCGTAAAAACTAGCAAAAATAAAGCTATATAAAGAGTGAGCGAATACACACACACACATATATAGAACGTTTATACAAAACGGCCGCAGAAGTATTAGGGTGAATTGAAAAATGTTACGAAAAATTTTCATCTAATCGTATGATGTTTTCCAGTTCTATAGCCAATCTTCAGACTTAAACGGATCCATAAATCGATATTACTTCGATGTATTGTTGTTGTTATATTAACGATAAAGACACTCCCCATGTGGAACTTGGAGTCGCCAGATCCTCGCCTGCAAAATATGTGCATGATACATTTATATTTGTAATAGGGTTCCCATCGTGTAGGTAAGGGTTGCCCATTGGGTTCCGGAAGCTCCTTTGTTTTACTTTCGTTAAAGTTTATCTGCGAATTTCAGTACAAAATTGGGTAGCCTTGCAATCGATTTTTGAGAAACCTACCATAGGGCAAGAGTCTTGAAACCTAAAACATACTCCAGAACCCGATGACAGTGTACCACTAAGACGGAACTTAAAGCGCGTTTGATAAGTACAGGATTAGCTTAAATGTTATATGAAACCTCGTTTGATGTGGAATGGCTCTGACGGGTCTCAACCATTATGGAGCGGGCTGTGTTGCTTAAGGTTTTTGGCAAAACCCTATAATCTTTGCAAGGAGCTTAGATTCAGACAGTAGACACAAAAAGGCGGTGCGTTTTGAATATCTTAACGTGAGTCTACTTCTGGATCTGGCGTATCGTAAAGATCTGATCGAAAGTATAAACCGCACTGATAAGATCCACCAGTTCGTTGAGGCTTCAGTCTTTCTCGTGAAAAAACGATAGATTGCTTTCCGCTCAAAAGATATCTGGAAATTTATGCGGCGCTCTGAAAACTAGGCCTTCTTTTTTTGTTGGTTTGTGCAAAGAAACGTATTAAGGATTAAGAATCTGGAACCTAACTTATGTTGACCATTCTCAAGTCATAACGAAATTGATACAACAGACTTTACCAATTTTTGTTACATACAAAAAAATCCTATATTTTTATAATAAGGCAACCAAGGCGAATACATACAAGGTGAAGAAGCTATCAGCTGTTGGGATAACAACACCTGGTACTGAATTCGCCTTGTATAAGGCGTTGTATGCAAAGAAAGAAGAAGCAATCAGCTGTTGGGGTAACAACACCTGGTACTGAATTCGTCTTGGTTTGAATAACGGGAAATGAAAATAGACAATTTTGTATGTAATTTGTTGGCTCAAAAAAATTGACTGACTACAGATAAAAAAATGAAAGTTTTTGAATTGTATTTGTATTGCTTTGGTGTTGCCTTAGCATTGTCTGTGAATTGAGAACAGAGCAATCAAGACGTGTTTAATCTAAGTCAGCCGTTGACCTAACAACGTAAGCGCCAAAGCAACGCAAAATTTGAATGTTCTTGGGCCTTAATTTTTATGTAAGTAAGTAATATTTTGATACTAATGACTCGTAAAAACCCAATTCTTTTGAAGAAGACCGTTTTGATTCTAAATATGCACAAAATTCTAAACGTATCTGGTTCTAGTAGTAATAGTACTAGACGACTCCAAGCAAACTTCGACGAACCATTCGACTTATTTTTCGCTTCTATTACACAGACCATCTGCTATGTTTTTAAGAAACATTTCTATTGTTTAAATGCCCGTCCTTCGTTTTTTTGTCACAGAAAACAGGAATGTTCTGCCTTTTCTCATTTGTATCCCTTTTGTCTCTTGTTTGTTTATCAAAACAATTTAATGTAAACAAATTTTAGGTGGCAACAATTTTTTTGTTTACCGTTTCAACATATATCGGTTGGGGTACCATCCCTAGCTGGTACATATATTGTTTGTGAAAACTACTGCTATAGTTTTCGCTTCTTGGCTTGTGTTTGCGTATACCCCGGCCATTTTTGAAATTATTTGTAACTAGGTACCAGTAACAAACTAACCACATCCAATGCCGTCTTATAAAATGAAGTGCTTGAGTTGTATTGCTTCATCATTATTTATAATGACAGATCAAAGGATATTTTTGAAGATATTGATTTGGAAAACCCATATAACATAACCTCAAAAATTCAAATTTTTTACTCATCTCCCTATTGATCTTAGCGCGCATAAAATTGACCTTAATGAATATTTTCTTAACATAACTTTATTTTCTGGGCTTAGTTGACGATAAGAAAATGCCATTTTAACGTGTCTATTAGGGTGGGTCAAAAAGAAATTTTATTTTGGTATAATGATATTGGAAACGATGACCTTTAAAACTGAAGGCTTTTGCATTTAATGTACAATGGAGTTGTCAAAACGAATCCTATAGACTTCAATCCATTAAACTCGAATCTGTGGCAAGAGCTTAAAATTTCAATTTCTTCTCACTGCAAAGTTATAATGAAAGAACACGAAATAATCATACGAATCAGCTTAAAATATGTACCCATCTTTACTTGTACAGATATTTTCTGTATGCGGGGTGTTTTGTTACAGACTTCAAGTTTTGAAGCGAAAAAATCTTAAATATCATCCAGTAAGTAATTGTAAAGGTATTTCATTTATTCCTAAGAAACTTCCGCATTCTTTTAAGGGACTTCTTCGCAGTGATGTAGGTTGATATAGAAGTTTCAGTCATGCCTAGAATGCTCAAGTTAGACCTCAGCTTGAAGGTTTGTGCCAGTTTCATATTTGACTTGTACCATATAATGATGTCAAACGACTGATTTATTTATTTTTCAAAATACTTAAAGGGGTTTGTGTGTGTGTGTTCGTTACATATTTAGGCACATTAAAATGTAATTGTTAGAATAATTTATGATAATCAAATAAATAAGTAAAACAAAAATGTAAACTAAACTATGAACTGAAATTGTAAATACACAAAACACATGCACACACATACTAACAAGATCAATGCCTGAATAGATGCATAACTAGTTTAGTTAATCTAATATATATTTCTAGTAAACAAAAACCAAAAATATGGTAAACATGTAAGTGTTTTTATATGAACAGATATAAATTACATTTCAAAATGTAAAAAAAAAAAGTTTGTTAAATTTAGCATAAAGAAAATAAACAAAGTTTGCACATACAGTAACGAAGAGAAAAATAGTAGTGGGAATTATTTTTTTTTTTTTTTTAATTTCGTCTATTAAACTCTTTTTCTTTTTATTTTTGATGCTTTAATAAAAAACATATATGAATTTTATGAATGATGCTATGAAAGCCAATCTTGAAAATGTTTTCGAAAAAAATTCCAAAATTTAAAAAAATGTCGATTTTTTATTTTGAGTTCTCTCAAAACTCGCATTGATTTTTGACAAGTTTTTCCCGAAGGGTGTTTTAGATATTCCTTCATACAAGGTGTTAAAATTTTTGTTTTATAACGGAAGAATATTTGAATCACCTTTCTCAAACAAAAAATAGTCAAAAATTAGAGCTTACGATTTCTCCAACTTGTTCGAGAAAAGAATTCTCGCTGGTCTTTGCTTCTCGCGAGTTTCTTGAAATACTCGCGACTTTCATTTCTCTCCATTTAATCGATGCATTTTGGGGTTATATACAGAGCTTACGATTTCTTCTGGAGCACAAGTGACAATTTCTACAAGACAACAATTAAAAAACACCGAAATGCATAGAATACTATCAATGTAGCGACTAGTTTGAATGTGATAAGCTCGCGAGCATTACGAGTACTTCGAGATTTGAGAATCTTACGAGAAGCCCAGTTCTCGTCTTGTGGATAATAAAAAATAAAATATAATGAACAAAATTATATTCATATATTTTGAGTAAAGTATCTTGCAATATAATCAACAAAAAACCACAAGTAAAAAAAGAGGGTATATAAATACTGTCAATACAGCAAATAAATTGAGTGTTGAGAGAATTCGCGGGTATTTCGAGATACGAGAATCTCGCTAGAAGTCGAGGTGTCGAAATTCTCGCTTGGTTTCGAGAAGGAATCGTAAGCTCTACAAAAATCAATGCAAAAATCCTATAACTTGTACTTTATGAGATTAAAATTTATTGGCCTAAAATACTGCATACTCAAAAAAATTAAGAAAACTTTATAAAAATAGTTCGTAATAATCTCAACTTTTTGAACTGGTCGATCGTTTTTGATTTGCATCATTTCAGTTGCAAAGTTGATAGAAATTTTTACACCGAATATCAAAAAAATTCAAAATAATAAGTTCGAAATCATCGTACAACTTTATCGAATTTCGGAATTTTTTCGAAAGCGCTTTTAAGATTGGTCGAATTCACGAAATTTTTTTTCTTGAATATCGAAAATATAAAAAACGAACTTTATTGATGAAATTTTCCACTGCAATTTTTCTGTTCGCTGCTGTAAATACATACGCGAGCAATGTATTGTTAAAACGAAATTTTGCATAAATTTCACTCAAATTCCTATAAACTTATTTAATTTAATTTCAAAATGCAAATTATTGAAAAATGTATGCACACCCTGCAATGAATCAAAAAAGTTGTACGCGTTTAGTCCCGATTGTCTACAATGGGCTATAATTGACCCCAACTGGTACCGTATGGGTATAATAGAGTTCAGTCAGTGCTCAATTTGTGTAAATGATTCGGTGCAGTCATTCAAAATTGGTAGTCATACTATAAACCAGTGCAATTACTACGATTATGGGACATGCCGAAACAAAAGGAGTCAAAATTGATTCTTTTGTGACTCATCCCGATTTAATCCGAAAATAATCACATTTTTGCAGGGTACTTGTAGAAATTAATATATTGTTGCAGTGTAAATATTTGCAATAAAACCAGAGATATTTAAGTTTTAAATTATGTACATATATCTTACATGCAAGTATATACGATTTTTTATTAGGGTGCGCCTTTAAAGAATAAAATATTTCCTTACAATCTCACCGAGGGTCCAGCATTATATTGAAATTGTCCACATAATAACTAAGTGAAGATTTATTGCTATTGATAACGTTTTCATCATTTTTCAAGTTTTTACTGAAATATGCTGCGCTACGAGTATTCTAAAACGAACTAACGAAAAGTAATTTCAAAAATTTTTCTGCGTGCCCTTTACATTTGAAAACAACGTTTCCAAATTATGCGCCGGGGTTGGTTGTTATAAACATAGCCCTCCCAAAACTGAAAATTCTAGAATTTTGTTTGAAGTTAATTATGAAATCTGAGAACAACAATTGTTTACTCATCCTTATTCGAAGTTATATATCGTGAATATCCGCCATATGCTTATGTATGTATGTAGTTATAATATTATAATACAAGGAATCAAAAAAACAACATATAAAGTAAGAAATAGCAAATTTAAAATGTGACTTATGCGGCAGTTACTTACGAACGTACGTACCAAAAACGTGTCAGCTGACATGACCTATCTTATGACTGTGCAATGTAAACGAAAACTCACCGACGTGCAACGCCCGTATGTACGTAGCGCGGAACGTAGAAATCAAAACAATTTTGATTTTTTCCGTAAGAACGTGTCAGCTGATCGCTCTCTCACTAGACAGAGTTGCCTAGTAAACTTTTGTGCGCTAATTTTTGACCGTTTGCAGTTTTATGCAAAAACACCTAATTAAAGTTTGAAAAATTGTGAAAATAATTCGAAATAATTATGCAAAAGTGCAGATATAAATATGTAATCTATTTATATTTATTTTATATTAATTCCAGCCTTTTACAACATCAAAAATTAAATTGGAAAAAGTTGATGTTTCCATAAGCATGCATGCAAAATGGTCAATGGCAACAGTGCTTATCTCTAAACAATGCACACACAAATATGTTATGTACATGTACACAGACGCACACATTGATTCCTACGGGCTTGAGGGTTCGGTCAAACGTGTTACGTACGATAAACGTCCGTACGTACGGCACACGTCGGTGGGTAATTGCCGCTTTACACATTTGTGGACACCAACGAACAGGAAAATAGCAGTGGCAATTATTTTTTAATTTCGTTAATCAAATTTTTTCTTTATTTTCAATATTTTAGGAAAAATTTTTATGAATTTTTAAAAAACATATTCGAAAAATTTCGAAAATTTTACGAGAGCTTCGAACTTTTTATTTGGAGCTCTTTGAAATTTTTTGGGTATGCAGTTTTGTAGCAATCAATCTTATTCTAAAAAAGTACTATTTTTTCGTAAGTGTTTCAGATTTTCCTCCTTTGAAACTTGTTTTTTATGTATGGAAAAACTGAAACACCCTACTGAAAAAAAAATTTCAAAATTCAATGCGAATGTTGAGAGACCTATAACTTGTACTTTGACATACTAAAATTGATGAGGAACTAACTCTTAATAAAAGTTCGAAATTTCTTTATGTTTTTTCGAATTTTCCGTTTTTGAGGTTGGTTTGCATAGTTTCAATTACAAAATAGAAAGAAGTTGTTTCTCCAAGTATCAGAAAAAATAAAAATTGATTTATCGAAGTTTGAGAAAAATATTACCACTGCTATTTTCCGTTCGCTGCTGTACATCCTAATCTATATAAATCTATAAATAAATACATATTACATAGAATATGTGCACAAAGGAATATGTTTCTACTGTAACCTGTTCGTGAATATTGTTTTAGTATTTTTCTATGCCAAATTTTTTAATAAATATAGAATTATTATTATTATATAAATTATACACTATTTTTATACTGTTTCGATTTATACAACGATTGAAAAAAAGATAAGTAGAGATAAATGCCATTTGGATCGGTTTTCCGATATCCCTTTTCAATTTTAATTAGGACGCAAAACTATTTCAGCATTGTGGCATCTTCAAGGTGCCTTTTTGTTATGTCTCGTTTGTGTTTAATATATGGTTACTAATATTAGAGCATACAACTTAGCATTGATGCGACAGAACCAAATGAGCCCTGAAGTGGCGCAACGCCAACCAAAACTGAGAAGGAATGACAGAATATGGATTCAAAATAATATCCCTTTTGAAAATATCAACGTTCAATAAGGGTAGGTAAATATGTTTGGCGCAAAACGCAGGACTAAACGCTTAATACAGAGCATAGAGAAAGACGCGCCGCTGCAATCAATATATATATTGGTAACCAGGCGGTCATGAAGGGAATTTATCAAGAATAGTCTTGGAATGCAAACAATCATTAAATTAAATGCGCTCTGATCAGAGCGTACACCTATACTGGGTTCCCAGTCATAAGGGGAAAGAAGGTAATGAAAAGACGGATGAGTTTGCAAATTAGGGTGCAACAGTTCATAAATATACGGTGGAACGTCTATCCGCTTGGAAGAAATTATGAAGAGACAAGAATTGCATGTGATCAATGAAGCAGGAAGGTTGTGGATAGAAGCGCGGGCTGCAAAATGTTTAAGGTCATGTGTAAATCCTACGTCATTCAACTCACAAGCTTATATCTCTAAAGAGGCTTAAGTTAGGCGTTCTAAAGGAGCACAGCAGATGTAGAAAGTGCGGGCTGCAAGAGGTCAAAGACCCAGCTCTTTAGGGGCGGAAAAGTTGTCAGATCTCGAGACAGCAGTTAATTTATGTCCTAGAAAACTTGTTCTATTTGTCAAAAGGTCAAAGTTATTTCATATGATGAGTTCTAGTACCTGATTGCGGTTCTCCATTTGTTCCCCAAACAAAGCCTAGTAGCACTATGAACACATATGGCTTGTTCAATCTAACCTAACCTGGCACTGCGATAATGTCCTAAATGTTAATAGTAGCGGCCACCGTGGTGTGATGGTAGCGTGCTCCGCCTACCACACCGTATGCCCTGGGTTCACACCTCGGGCAAAGCAACATCAAAATTTTAGAATTAAGGGTTTCAATTAGAAGAAAATGTTTCTAAGCGAGGTCGCCCCTCGGCAGTGTTTGGCAAACGCTCCGGGTGTATTTCTGCTATGAAAAGCTCTCAGTGAAAACTCATCTGCCTTGCATATGTCGTTCGGAGTCGGCATAAAAGATGTAGGTCCCGTCCGGCCAAATTGTTGAGAAAATCAGGAGGAGCACCACGCAAATTGGAAGAGAAGCTCGGCCTTAGATATCTTCGGAGGTTATCGCGCCTTACTTTTTTTTTCAAGCCCTATTACCTGATTGCGGTTCTCCGTTTGTTCCTCAAACAAAGACTAGTAACACTATGAACACATATGGCTTGTTCAATCTAACCTAACCTGGCACTGCCATAATGTCCTAAATTTTAATAGTGTTTGTACCAATAAAAATTTACCACATTTGTCCAAGGAATATAGAATTCAAAGATTCGACATCCCAGCTTTCAGGGATAGGTCTAAAACATCCTTTAGTTTAGGAGCATGAATCTTTGCAAATACAAAATACACTCAGACCGATCTGTGTCATAGGTTTCCCGAACTCAGTCAGCGTGTTTCAACATGAGATCTCAGCTCTCCAGGAATCACGTAAAGCGTTATTGAGCACAATCAGTAATGGTAGCACTTTCGAATAGCTCTTGAGACTCAGAAGCGAGATAAGACCAAATTTGATCAAGAGGTCCCTTTGTGCTTAAACAACACAAAGACGTTGTTCCTCATCTCTAGGCTGCTGGTGTTGCACAGCGTTGTAAGTTATTGGCGGTATTCTAATTTCATAATTTCAAACATAACGTAATAATAGCACTTCACAGGTGTTTGCCACCACTGTACAACAAGCAACATGGCTAAACCAGAGAACGTATACAGATTGCTAAGCTTAACACATTGTGCGGTTGGTGTCTTGACTGTTACAACCTCGCCAAGTAAAAGCTCCCCATATAAACGGTGAAATTATACATACATACAGACAAACATACGTTTTCGACCTGTTTTGTTACAAAGAACGCTTTGTAGCATTATTTTGTATAACATACGAGTTCAATGTATGGCCACTCATATATCTTGCTACACATAGGAAAACCAGTTCGGCCTTACTGCACCAAACTAAGTCATCATAACACACCTATAACAAGCCGATAACTCATCGATAAAAATGGATAGCACTTTGATAATCACCGTCTGCTTTCAGTTTTGACTCGTAATAATCTTTCCTGTTCTCTTAGCCCCTTTTATTTTTTCCTTTCAGTTTCTTGAATTTACTTTCTGTTTGCTTCTCTTATTTTTCTCTCATTTCCTTATATTAACTGCTAGAAGACAACGACTCGAGTCGATATTTGGATCTTGCTATCTGCGAGTGTTGTCAGAATTGGTTTGATGACCAAAAGTTTAGTACCAGTACAGATCTAGTAACTTTACCAGCCCTAGTAGCCAGAACTTTGTTTGTGTTTCTTTCCGCACCACTCACTTCCTATGTCTGCTATCACTATCAATTTTAAAAGGTCTTTTGTCAACAGCTAAATGTAAGCCTCAAGTTTAAGTTGGTTGATCACTGCATTCCAGGCGGAAGTTGCTGCGATTAAGGATGCGGTTCATGAAATGTTATCCAGTGCTACTACGGTTAAGGAATTTAACATCTACTCTGGTATCCCAGCGGCCTTGATATCAACTACACTGCGATCGAGGGTGGTCTGGGATTACCTGACCTCGGTTGCGATTGCATCGAATTATTTTACAATTAAGATTATCTGGGCCATAGTGATAACTGTCAAGCAGATCTCTTAGGCCGCATCGGTACAACTGAACCGGATGAAGATTGCTGTAGGGATTTCGGGATTCCGCTGCGCACCTGTGGATTGCTTCTCCATAGCTGGTCCTCGAGTCAGCTCAGCAAACATTGAGCGGACACCACATCTTGCAGGGTAGCAAGATCTTTCTGGCCGAAAGTGGATGGCAGGAAGTCTGCTTAAATAATTGGGTTCACTAGGGCTCACCTATCAATGGTCATTGGGTATCTATGCGGTACGTCTCAATATACTGGAAACTAGATCCTGATGCAGCTGTATGGAGGATGATAAGGTGGAATCACCAAATCACGTTATGCCTGATTGCCCAGCTTTTGCCAGAACTAGGCGAAAGTACTTCGGTCGCGACTCACTTGGATCTCCCGAGGATTTATCCAAAGTTGAGATCGGTATCATTGCTACCCAACGATTCTCTAAGTAGTTATATCTACGCCGCCGTTATTTTATTGCATGTGGTATCACAACGGACCTTCATGTTGTCCAAGTGAGCTCCCCTTATTAGGACTCCATGCCTTTCGTTTTACGAGTGGAAGTAGATGAAGAGATTTAAAGAGGAGTTCAATTACAGAAACAGAATAAGGTGAGCTATGAAACTGCTTGAAAATCTTCTAACGTAATGAAGGGGAATCTAAGAGTAAGCAGGACAACATTTAACCTAGATTATTATATCGTTAGCTTAATGTGAAATGTGCTAAGTCACTTTTTATGAATTTTACAGGAGACGAAAAAAAAATTAATAATTTTTGAAATAACCTTTTTTTCAAAACTGTGAATGAGAATACCTTAGTTGTCATACATTTGAGTGTAGAAGCTTTGAAAAAGATACATAAAAATCATGTATGCCAACCCAGCAGCTATTTTATGACTTAGCACAATTTCCGCACTCAAAACAAACTTTTTTTCATGACTTAGCACTTTTTACTCAATATGTTTCCCCATCACTCCTCCCCTTTGATGATTGAAATATAACATTAAAATTATATATTTCACAAAAAATTCTATTTATTTGTCAAACTATTCCTAACGGTTATGGTCTGGACTCTTTTGCCGAATGGTGCGCAGACAGCAATTTATTTTTAAATTCAAACAAATGCTGTGTTGTGTCTTATTCTATCAAGACAGCTGCCACATACTTTATCTACAAACTAAATGCTAAATCTCTTAATCGTTGTCAAGAGAGTAAAGAAATGGGTGTAATTTTTGACTCCAAACTCTCTTTTTCTAGTCACATTGACTTCACTGTTTCAAAATTTGTTGCAATTGTTGGGTTCAGTAGACGTAACACCAGTGACTTTAAATACCCTATGACGTTGAAAGCACTCTATATATATCCTTGGACAGAAGTCGTCTTGAATATTGCTCAATAATATGGAATCCTTTCTATAAATCTAACTCCTATAAAATTGAGAGAGTTCAAACTTTTTTTTACAAAAATTGCTTTATGCCCCTATTACCGTTTACAACTCAACTCTAGTTGGGTTGAAATTTCGCAATTTGGTATTACAGATTACAACTCAACCTATCAAAAAAAATGTCGGTTGAGTTGCATAGTCTAACAACTTTTTGTGGCATTACCGTTTACAACCTTGTTTTAGTGTTGTTGTCAAAGACGTCAAAATCTTACAACAATTTACTAGCAGTTGTTTCATACAATTTTGCAGTTGTTTTGAAAAAATGTAACCTTTTATAAGACGGTTCACCACCTAATGTTTAACAAAAATTTTCAAAGTTGGTATCAAAGGACACGTTTCAACCTCCGATTTAAGAATCCGAAAACAAAAATTAAAAATTTAATTTCTGTCATATCATTTCGGTTCAAATTTTCATGTGGTTGTTGTATTTTACCAGATTTTTTGTACACACTAATACAGAAAGGCGTTGGACCCACCCAGGGTTATTTTTACAAATCGCGGCCAAAGTCCCCGCAAACGCAGAAAGATGTTCTGCGCAAAAAAACTGTGGATCGGGCCTCATATTTCGGACCCTCGGACCATTTTGTAAATATTTTTCGACAGAAATAAAATTTTTAATTTCCGGTTTCGAATCCTAAAAACGGAGATCGAAACGCGTCTTTTGATATCATCTTTGATAAGAGTTAGATGGTACACGGGCTCATAAAACGTTACCAAAAAAAAACAAAAAATTTAAAGCCAGTAGTTAAACCTTTTTTAATCAAACAGTAATCAACAATTTTGTACACATTTATAAAAAAAACAACGTTTAAACGAATTACATTGAATAACTTTTTGACTTTATGTAGCGACATTCCGAAGTTGGAAGAGGCTGGCCGCAGTTCGGATGCAGCCAAAATAGGTGAAATTATGCGAACGTGAGTCCCATTGATATTAATCACTACTCCTGGGAATCCTGTTTGAGTAAAATACAATTTCTTCTGTTTGGGTTTTAATCCACTTCGCACAAATGTGTTCCTCAATAGTACGTAAACCAGTCCAAACCAAAATCATTTCCACAGCATATTTGATAGCTGCCGTCAGCAAGAAATCGGAGTGTGGCGCATAATTTTAAAATGCGAACGCCTATGCGGAAATGGACCTTAATTTTGTTTAGTAATGAATAAAATTCTTCCTTTCAAATCTGCAAAATAACTTAATATGAAGCTCATCATTCGTCACCTAAACATTTTCTTATTTGGTGCTTGGTAGTTCCAAGGGATTGGAATGATCACGCGAATGTTTTCCGTATTCGCGACATGTCAATCACCAACAGTTTCGCCATTTGAAAATGCTTAAATTTCTGCCACAAATTGATCATATCTGTCAAATCATCACTTTCTGAAGTTGGCAACTCAATTCAACTACAACTGAAATAAGGTGTAATTCGTAATACCAAACAGGAGTTGAGTTGTCTTAAAGTTGAGTTGTTTTAAATTACAACCCAACTAAGTTGAGTTGTAAACTGCAATAGGGGCATTAAGTATGCTTCACTGGCCAGACAGCCTCCCATCATATACCAGCAGGCACAAATTGCTTGGTCTTCAGGCTTTGCATGACAGAAGAACTTTTATCTCACTAATGCTTCTAGCACAAATTGCTCTGATTTATTTGATTAGTTCATTCCATATATTCCACTGCGTGATCTTCGACATAATAGATTATTTATCGAAATAACTCATAAAACGAATTATGCTATGAATGAACCTATAACTAGGACTATACATCTAGCAAATCGATTCAGTAGTGTTATTATACCTTTCATGAAAATGAAATGGTATATTAATTTCGTCACGAAACCGAAAATTGTAAGTCCTTAAAGGAAAATAGATAGACCCACCATTAAGTATACCGAAATAATCAGGTTGAAGAGCTGAGTTGATTTAGCCATGTCCGTCTGTCCGTCTGTCTGTTTGTATGCAAACTAGTCCCTCAATTTTTGAGATATCTTGATAAAATTTGGTGAGCGGGTGTATTTGGGTGTCCGATTAGACATTTGTCGGAACCGACTGGATCGGACCACTATAGCATATATCCTCCACACAACCGATTTTTCAGTAAAAGAGGATTTTTGTAATATCTTACCCAATTTAACAGATTGAAGCTTCAAACTTCACCATATACTTTCGTATATTGCACGTATTGTTGCCTGAAAAAATTGATGAGATCGGTCGTATATATAGTATATATCCCCCACAACCGATTGTTCGGATAAGGAACTTTTCGTAATTACTGCCCTATTTTAATAGCTAGAGGCTTCAAATTTCAACGAATGTTTACGTATATAGCATATATTGTTGTCTGAAAAAATCATAAAGATCGGTGGTATATATAGTATATATATGGTGGTATATATAGTATATATATATAGTATATATATATATATTTTCGCAAATTTTAGCCCCATTTTAACAGCTAGAAGCTTCAAATTTCACAGAATTCTTACGTATATAGCATATATTGTTGTCTGAAAAAATCATAGAGATCGGTTGTATATATAGTATATATCTCATACAACCGATTGTTAAGATAAGAAACTTTTCGCAATTTCTACCCCATTTTAACAGCTATAAGCTTCAAATTTCACCAATTGCTTACGTATATAGCATATATTGTTGTCTGAAAAAATCATAGAGATCGGTTGTATATATAGTATATATCTCATACAACCGATTGTTCAGATAAGAAACTTTCCGTTCCCTTTAATTGAGTATTAAAGTGACTATGTTTTATTTCGAAACACATATATAAAGAAAACCTAACGAAGAAGAACGCAGAGATTTTTAAGTAAGAATTGTTTTGTCAATCGAATGTCCATATATATATATGTAAATTTAATTCTATAGAACTGCGAAACTAAATTGAGTTATTTTAATTTCTTTAAAATTGTAACTAGGCCCTGAAGAAGACCACAATAAACGGTCGAAACGTCGGCAATAAAATAATAAAGGCGTTTTTCTGATTACTTTGACTGGAAACCCGATTAAAGAAAATTATACATAAGAAACTTTTCGCAGTTTCTACCCCATTTTAACATCTATAAGCTTCAAATTTCACCAATTGCTTACGTATATAGCATATATTGATGTCTGAAAAAATCATTGAGATCGGTGGTATATATATTATATACTTCATATAAACTGTCATTTTTGCCCCTTTTTTACGGCTAGAAGCTTCAAAATTCATCAAATTTCATCAAATAGTTACGTTTACGTCATATATTTTTGAAAGACGTGATTCGCAGTCATAGTTTTTACATGCAGACCACAAAAAACGTGAAGCTTTGCATCCTCACACGGATTACCTACCTATTTTTATACCTTTCATGAAAATGAAATGGTATATTAATTTCGTCACGAAACCGAAAATTGTAAGTCCTTAAAGGAAAATATATAGACCCACCATTAAGTATACCGAAATAATCAGGTTGAAGAGCTGAGTTGATTTAGCCATGTCCGTCTGTCCGTCTGTCTGTTTGTATGCAAACTAGTCCCTCAATTTTTGAGATATCTTGATAAAATTTGGTGAGCGGGTGTATTTGGGTGTCCGATTAGACATTTGTCGGAACCTACTGGATCGGACCACTATAGCATATATCCTCCATACAACCGATTTTTCAGAAAAAGAGGATTTTTGTAATATCTTACCCAATTTAACAGATTGAGGCTTCAAACTTCACCACATACTTTCGTATATTGCACGTATTGTTGCCTGAAAAAATTGATGAGATCGGTCGTATATATAGTATATATCCCCCACAACCGATTGTTCAGATAAGGAACTTTTCGTAATTACTGCCCTATTTTAAGAGCTAGAGGCTTCAAATTTCAACGAATGCTTACATATATAGCATATATTGTTGTCTGAAAAAATCATAAAGATCGGTGGTATATATAGTATATATATGGTGGTATACTGTTACCGATTGTTAAGATAAGAAACTTTTCGCAATTTCTACCCCATTTTAACAGCTATAAGCTTCAAATTTCACCGATTGCTTACGTATATAGCATATATTGTTGTCAGAAAAAATCATAGAGATCGGTTGTATATATAGTATATATCTCATACAACCGATTGTTCAGATAAGAAACTTTTCGCAATTTCTACCCCATTTTAACAGCTATAAGCTTCAAATTTCACCAATTGCTTACGTATATAGCATATATTGTTGTCTGAAAAAATCATAGAGATCGGTGGTATATATATTATATACTTCATATAAACTGTCATTTTTGCCCCTTTTTTACGGCTAGAAGCTTCAAAATTCATCATATTTCATCAAATAGTTACGTTTACGTCATATATTTTTGAAAGACGTGATTCGTAGTCATAGTTTTTACATGCAGACCACAAAAAACGTGAAGCTTTGCATCCTCACACGGATTACCTACCTATTTTTATACCTTTCATGAAAATGAAATGGTATATTAATTTCGTCACGAAACCGAAAATTGTAAGTCCTTAAAGGAAAATAGATAGACCCACCATTAAGTATACCGAAATAATCAGGTTGAAGAGCTGAGTTGATTTAGCCATGTCCGTCTGTCCGTCTGTCTGTTTGTATGCAAACTAGTCCCTCAATTTTTGAGATATCTTGATAAAATTTGGTGAGCGGGTGTATTTGGGTGTCCGATTAGACATTTGTCGGAACCAACTGGATCGGACCACTATAGCATATATCCTCCATACAACCGATTTTTCAGAAAAAGAGGATTTTTGTAATATCTTACCCAATTTAACAGATTGAAGTTTCAAACTTCACCACATACTTTCGTATATTGCACGTATTGTTGCCCGAAAAAATTGATGAGATCGGTCGTATATATAGTATATATCCCCCACAACCGATTGTTCAGATAAGGAACTTTTCGTAATTACTGCCCTATTTTAAGAGCTAGAGGCTTCAAATTTCAACGAATGCTTACGTATATAGCATATATTGTTGTCTGAAAAAATCATAAAGATCGGTGGTATATATAGTATATATATGGTGGTATATATAGTATATATATATATATTTTCGCAAATTTTAGCCCCATTTTAACAGCTAGAAGCTTCAAATTTCACCAATTGCTTACGTATATAGCATATATTGTTGTCTGAAAAAATCATAGAGATCGGTTGTATATATAGTATATATCTCATACAACCGATTGTTCAGATAAGAAACTTTGCGCAATTTCTGCCCCGTTTTAACAGCTAGAAGCTTCAAATTTCACAAAATGCATACGTATATAGCATATATTGTTGTCTGAAAAAATCATAGAGATCGGTGGTATATATATTATATACTTCATATAAACTGTCATTTTTGCCCCTTTTTTACGGCTAGAAGCTTCAAAATTCATCAAATTTCATCAAATAGTTACGTTTACGTCATATATTTTTGAAAGACGTGATTCGTAGTCATAGTTTTTACATGCAGACCACAAAAAACGTGAAGCTTTGCATCCTCACACGGATTACCTACCTATTTTTATACCTTTCATGAAAATGAAATGGTATATTAATTTCGTCACGAAACCGAAAATTGTAAGTCCTTAAAGGAAAATAGATAGACCCACCATTAAGTATACCGAAATAATCTGGTTGAAGAGCTGAGTTGATTTAGCCATGTCCGTCTGTCCGTCTGTCTGTTTGTATGCAAACTAGTCCCTCAATTTTTGAGATATCTTGATAAAATTTGGTGAGCGAGTGTATTTGGGTGTCCGATTAGACATTTGTCGGAACCAACTGGATCGGACCACTATAGCATATATCCTCCATACAATCGATTTTTCAGAAAAAGAGGATTTTTGTAATATCTTACCCAATTTAACAGATTGAAGCTTCAAACTTCACCATATACTTTCGTATATTGCACGTATTGTTGCGTGAAAAAATTGATGAGATCGGTCGTATATATAGTATATATCCCCCACAACCGATTGTTCAGATAAGGAACTTTTCGTAATTACTGCCCTATTTTAAGAGCTAGAGACTTCAAATTTCAACGAATGCTTACGTATATAGCATATATTGTTGTCTGAAAAAATCATAAAGATCGGTGGTATATATAGTATATATATGGTGGTATATATAGTATATATATAGTATATATATATATATTTTCGCAAATTTTAGCCCCATTTTAACAGCTAGAAGCTTCAAATTTCACAGAATTCTTACGTATATAGCATATATTGTTGTCTGAAAAAATCATAGAGATCGGTTGTATATATAGTATATATCTCATACAACCGATTGTTAAGATAAGAAACTTTTCGCAATTTCTACCCCATTTTAACAGCTATAAGCTTCAAATTTCACCGATTGCTTACGTATATAGCATATATTGTTGTCTGAAAAAATCATAGAGATCGGTTGTATATATAGTATATATCTCATACAACCGATTGTTCAGATAAGAAACTGTGCGCAATATCTGCCCTTTTTAACAGCTAGACGCTTCAAATTTCACCATATGCTTACGTATATAGCATATATTGTTGTCTGAAAAAATCATAGAGATCGGTGATATATATATTATATACCCCATATAAACTCTAATTTTTGCCCCTTTTTTACGGCAAGAAGCTTCAAAATTCATCAAATTTCATCAAATAGTTACGTTTACGTCATATATTGTTGAAATACGTGATTCGTAGTCATAGTTTTTACACGCAGACCACAAAAAACCTGAAACTTTGCATCCTCACACAAAGTACCTACCTGTTTTTTATTTTATATTTATCTTAAAAATCGTTAAGGTTTGTAGATCTGTTCACTATATATTTCTTATCTTATACATCCGATTATTCGGAGATTACGTGCGGGATAAGATTATTGTTTAGCCCCATTCATTAAAGGTATGAAGTCTTCGGCACAGCCGAAGACAGTCCCGTTTTTACTTGTTAATTTTAATAACAGCTTATATAAGTTTAAGCTGTAATTGTTTTCTATTTTTAGCTAGCCTGTAAGAAAGTATGTAGTTATCGACAAGTAAGAATTGAAGTAGATTATAGTCAGCGCAAAGCATTTATCAAACACCAAAGGCATGTCTCAATTGGGTGAATGCAATTTCAAGGGGTTGTGTTCGCAACACTCACAGAGGGTTGCCAGCGCAATACATTTGTGGCTTCTCCAACCCAATTGTCAACCTCACCTAACCGTGGCGAATCCTGTTTCATTTACAGCCGAGGCTCTGGCGACCCCTAGTTCCTCATGGAACTAGGGGGTGATGAGGGCGGGATGGTTAGAAGGTTTAATGTGGTCATATAAATCGTTCCCGAGATGGTCGGGCTAGTACCTTAATAGTGCTTTGTTACTGGAACGTACCAGATCTATATCCGACAAAGGACCATTAACATCGGTAACACTCCCCAAAGCCTTCGGGGAGTGTCTTTGTCGTTAATACAACAACAACAGCAAAGCATGTACTTTTAGACTGAATTAATTAAATAAATAAATCAAATGCTCGCACAAAGAAATTACTAGTAATTCAGATTGATATTGTAACGAATTTGCTGCAAATCTTATTTGCCCTTTTGCTAGGTTCGTATCGCTAAACTGTTGAATAAATAACTCCAATACTGAATAATGGAAAAAATGGCCTTTATTAAAATACTTCACAATAACACTTATACTTTGCTACTCGCTGGCTTAATAAACAAACTGATTGATAACTCAAATGAAACTCTACTATTGGCCGCCAGATCGCGTGCTTAATCAAACTTATTGATAGCTCAACTCAAACTGAATTACTTCTTACTCGCTTGCTCCACTTTTATAGTTTACGCTGCATACATCTAGGCTCTTCTATTTCCAGAATTTACCAACTATTTCGTGTGTTTATAGTTCTCATATAGTTTCTACTTGTTTACAATTGTCTACTTTTCAGCGTCTCCCAGATGTATGTGTTAGTGCATTGACTCTCCACTGCTCGTATACGTACATGGTACATATATGTAGACGCAGTTATTGTTTCGTTTATGTAGATCAAGTGTCGGCAAAAATGTTGTGTGGATGTATTAGTGAGAGCGCTTTGATCGTACGAATCAATTAATTCACTGATCATTCTCTTGTTAAACTACAACGGCTAAGCACGCAATAAATAATAAGTTATTGATGCGCACAATGGCAAGCGGATATTTTATGTTGAACAACGCCTTTGGGCAAATTCAATGCCCGGATCAAATCTACAGATACAGGATGCTGCTTGATAGGAATTTAAAAAGACCTGCTTTTTGATCAATTTTTATAAAGGTAGTCCTTAAAATGTTTTTTATTATCTTTTACTTACTACTTTAAATTCCACTTGCATATACAAATAGATCCCTATAATTTTCCTAATAAATACATACGTTTTTTACTATTACTATTAATATTTACAAATTTAAGACTGACACCTGATTGTACTAGAAATAAATGGGCAACAAAACTATATATGGGGTATTCCATGGGATGGATCCCATGGAATACCCCATATACACTAAAAAATTAAGAATTTTGATGAAAATGCACCGAATTTTTAGTATTATTTTCAAATAAAATTTACAGTTTCTCTATTGGATCCTGTTGCATTTTTTCGTATTAAATTAATTCATATTAATAAATTGTATTTACGTAAATACTTGCATATATTTTTCGCTGCACAACTAGCGATACCAACATTCGATGTTGACACGCCAATTGCTCATTGCAGACTGAACCATTCACTTTGTTTAGTGCAGGCTATCTGTGTGAGTTGCTCACCATCTTAAGATGTATGAAACGCCGATGTCTGATGTAGATACATAATGATTGAATTATTGATGTGCATTCACGTCACTGCTTAGCATCGGCTTAGAGACGATAGCATCGCTCAGTGCTGCTAACACTCGTTACAATATTATTGACAGGTTGACTTAGCATATTCTTTTTAACAGCTGACGACTTAGCACATTTACACATCATTGCCCACAGCACGTAAAAATGAAAAATTAAAGTATTTTTTTGTGATTGATGTATTTTGAATTCAGTTTTAAAACTGCATTAAAATAAAAATTTTCAAAAAAAATGACTTAGCACATTTTCATATTAAGCTAACGATGTGATATGTTTTGTTTTCCGGAATATGGAACAGGGGCTGCTCTCTTGGAAAAAATGCTAAATTGGGCGTAAAGAAGAAAGGGCTGAAAAATAAAAGGAGAGGGCGATGGACAGAATGCTTAGATTATACGCGCGGGAGTACACCTGTCATAAGGGCCGACAAAAAAATACCCAAATGGTTCATGGGGTTGTGTATCGCAATTGTAGAGCTTATGAGCGCAATTTATAGCTTCTCCAAAACCAATTGCCAACCCCACCAACGCGTGGGGAACCATATTTAGCAGCTTAGGCTCTGGCAACCCCATGTTTCTCATGTAACTAGGAGGTGCGGGGCCGAGATGGCCTATAAATGAAACGAATTTAAATGATGCAATATTGATTGTGCAATTCAATGTTTCATCTGTCATACCAGTTGTAATTGTTGTAAAAGTCATAAATAGTTTAGTGTAAGAAAGTTACTATTGATAAACTACAAATATATGGAGTAGGACGGGTCGAATAATATTTTTTCCGAACGCTTTAGTAGTTTAAAAATTTGGAGTTCCTTCAAGTTATGCCGAAAAAAGTGGAAAAAAAATTTTTTTTTAACAGGAAAACCTTAGAATTGATAAAAATCTATTTTTTTTTTAATTTTACGTGATACAGACATTTCCACGAGTCTACCTGCAAAAATTAGAGTCTACCTACAAATCGATCCAAAATCTTTCACACAGGCGGACAGACAGACACTACGAGCTTTATACTTTATTTTTTCTCCCCTTTCCGAAAAAGTATGTTTGGTTCATAGGACAGAATGTGTGTAACGCGGTGTTATTGAAGACTCACGGCAGTGGTTAAATAACTCTCTACAAAACGAGTTCTACTTAATAGCGGAGACACCAACCTCTGTGCTACGGCATGTTTTTTAGTTTGTTTTTTAACTCTATTTTTTATTTGTAGTCAGTTTATTGTGGAGTAGGCTATATGTCTCTTGACTCAAGTACATCACTAGAAAAGTTCTTGATATTTCACGCACGTGAGCCACTTAAAATATTTGTTTACATTGTATCATATCTTGCCACAGAACCTAGTTACAATTTTTATTATTGCCTTATATTAGTTTAAAATTTCTATAGAAAGATAAATATTATGATTCGTTTATATACGCACATTTGCACCTGTTTTTATGTATACGTCAAACAAAAAATAAATATTTTGACATTCAATGTGAGAAAAGTCCATTTAAAAGTAATAGCGAACCACCCGCTATGCTAGAAAAAATTTAGATTTAATTGAGACGCCTGCAGACGTGCCATTCACAAGAGGACCTAATGAAAGGATACCATTAAATATTTATTATTCAAAATTATTAACAAATGCATACTGCCCATATGTATGTATGCATTTAACAAAAGGTAAGTGAATAGCTACAAAAGCACATTAGACCAATTCCAAAAAATATATTAATATTTTTCCTCGCGTCAGCTCATCAAACGTTGGGGAGACACCAACTCTTATAGAATAGCAGAATCCTTCTAGCCGGAAGTGGATGACAGGAGATCTGCAGGAATGATTGCGTTCACTAAGGCTCATCTATAAATGGTCACTGTGGTCTTCAAAGGACACAGTACATTCTGTTGGTGGATGATGAGGTATAATCATCGCGCCACTTTATGCTTGATTGAGGTTGAGATCGGTATTATTCGAAACCATATTGTTGCTACGAAACGACTCTCTAAGTGCTATAGCTTACCTCACCGTTATTTTATGTCGTATCACAACGGGCCTTCATGCTATCAAAGTGAGCTTCCTCTACCAAGGCTGCCGAAAAAGTGAGTGACTCCACTATTTCTCCATACACTACTGCTGTGTTTTTGCCGAAGATAATAATAGCATATCTCCACCTAGAGCTTTAACTGAGAAGATTTGAAAAATCTCCTGTTTTAACTTGCATCGTCTCCACTGTACTTTTATTTGACATTTTATTTTTATACTCAGCTGAGCAGAGCTCACACCACTTTTTCGATATCGAAATTTACGAAAAGCCGAAAAAGTCCGATAAGTCATTGCCAAAGGCGGATAAAGCGATGAAACTTGGTAGGTGGGTTGACCTTATGACGCAGAATACAAAATTTGCAAAATTTTGGACAATGGGCGTGACAACGCCCACTTTTATAAGAAGGTAATTTAAAAGTTTTGCTAGCTGTAATTTGGCAGTCGTTGAAGATATCGTGATGGAATTTAGCAGGAACATTACTCCTGTTACTATATATGTTCTAAATAAGAATTAGCAAAATCGGACGGTGAACACGCCCACTTTAAAAAAAAAATTTGTTTAAGTCACTTTCAGAAATTTTCACTCTGTGTCTTTAAACATAACATTTATTTACATTCTTATTATTACGTTGTTTTATTAAAATTGTGTATATAAACATGAAATGTACACACCCAGTGATGACAAAAGTACCAAATAAAAAATACAAAAAGTATTTAAAAACAGAATACATTTATACTTTCGAAAATACTTTGAAATCGAAAGCTTACGTTTTGGTATTATTAAGCGCTGTACGCAGATCAAAAGCAAACATTCAAGAAAAAATTTCCATTTTTCTTGAGCATGAAAATAGCAGTAGGCACAAAATTTTGGCATTTCATGACAATTTATACATGAATACCGCTTTTATAAAAATAAAACAGAATTTATGAAACTTTTTGATACCATTCCCTCCCCCCCCCCCCCTCCCCCTCTCCACAGAACCAAGCTCACGATCCGCCACTGTCTGTAGCTGAGCAGTTTTAGATCTCAACGCTTAACAAACCTTCGCTTATCCACAACTCGGCAAAAACAAAATCCGTGCGTCATGCGGATGCGCCCCTCTTGTCGGTTGGGCGGGCTTTGGAGGGTATTTATCCGTTGGGTTTTTTATTATTATTCAAAAGTTTTGCTGCAATATATACACTAATTAAAATTTGTGAAACTGGTTCACATATGTACATGTAAGCAGATAAGAGCAAATGCATATATGTATATATATATAGCTAAATAACCAACTATTAGAGAAATATACAAGCAACTATTCGAGAAGGCTGTTCGCTAAAAGTCTAGACCCTAGACTAGGAGAAAGAAGCCAACTGAGAATATTAAAGCAGCGCAAGCTGAATAACAGGAAATAGTTTGATTTTAACACGCTATAAGTGAAGTAGGTGAGTAATTAAATTGTGAGCAACTACTACCACAGAAGTGCTGCGAATAAAGAATATTTTGCTGTACCGAATATTTGAATTATTTATTCGACAGTTCAGCGATTCGAACTATAATAGAAGGTGCAGAATAATCTAAAATTCTCTAAAATTCGCTAAAGTATGGTCAATTTTTTTATACTTCCACTAATCTGCAAGAAAAGACTGCAAAAATAAAAATTGGATTTGCGCATAAGGGTGAAGTCAACTGTTTCTCGCATTTTCAGAACATAGCGACTTTTTGAGTTGATAGCTGCTTTGAACTTAGACTTCGTTATTTGTTTTTATTAAAACCATGGAAAATGTTTATCTTAATTTAAATAAAATACTTGTCTCCCATATTTCTTCTTATTTTAATCAATATTTCAACTTGTTGCAACCTTTGACACCTTTAATTCAACTTAACTTTTTCCCGCAGCGGCCTAATGTTCATACCACAAGTAATTGTTTCTGACTGCAAATCCTGCAATTATGATTATTATTTTTGCATATTGTACTTACATAAATAAAGGATACAACGATGGCTAAAGTGAAGACAGAAATAAAATTAGCAAACAGAAAATGTTTATTGACAGTTCATTTTTTAAAACGGACTCGTAAACTCTTGCGCGTTTAAAAAAAGAAATTCGAAGATCTCAATAGAAAAAAATTTACCTTTTGATTTAGTGTATAAAAAAAATTATATTACCATGTTTAAGAAAATTCTGATCGGTTCAGCGATAGCGCTAGCTTTTGGTATTTTTGTCGGTTTTATTGGGTTTCCAAAATTACTACGTAAAATGATAAAATCGGTAAGCGAGTTTACCGATTCGGAAAATTTTTAAAACAATTTGAAACATTTATCATTTTGTTATAAGATAGTACTAAGAAACAAAAACAGTTTAAAGAGCTTACCAACTCATCGACGACAGCCAAAGCACCAATGTCCTGTATGATTGCACTGTGTGAAGTTCTCCCTAACCGCAGAATAAACGTGCTGCCACCCGTCTGCGAATGATTGACTACCAGAAGTGCTGCTCAAACACGCAGGTGAAAAGTGCCTAAAGAGCTCCCATAAGCCTGATGCAAAATGTGGTAGAACGATAGCATGCCTGAAGATTGGAGTTTAATTATGATCGCTTCGGAAACTATGATGCGTGTACGCTTAATTTTTTTTTTTTTATAAGGTTCTTTCTAGCTATTGTGCGGAAGACTGAAACCCAAAGGCGCAAAACTAATTCAACCTTATCACAGAGGCAATAAGAAAATCGACATGCACCATCTCATTGCTAAATTCGCAGCTCGGAAGAGAGTGTCCTGCCTGAGAAATTCCAAACCCGACGATGCTAGCCTAATGCTGGATAATATAAAATTAGCAGCAGATCTAAACCGCGATGGTGCAATCTGTTATAAGAACATGCTAGTTGCCGCGTATGTTGACTAATTGAAATCAATTCCCTTATCAAATGCGCCAAAAGTTATGTCTTAAAAAAAAATTTATACAAGGTGCGATATACCTCAGAAGGGAATCCAGGCCGAGCCTCTATGCCAAATTGCGCCGTGCTCCTTTTTAATTTTTTCCAACAAATTGGCGGAACGGGACCTCCGTGTGTTCCATCTACTCCGAACGGCATCTGTAAAGCAGATAACTTTGCATATAGAGACTTTACATAGCAGAAATACACTCAAAGTGTTTGCCAAATCACTGCCGAGGGGCGACCCTGCTTAGAAAGACTTTATTTTAATTAAAAAAAATTCTATCTTTGTTTTTGCTTTGCCCGACAGTTGAACCCAGGATCTTCGGTGTGGTAGGCGGAGCACGCTTACACCACACCAGGTCAGTCGCAGCCGCTCTGCCTTCTCTGGGCTAAATGAAGAGGCAAAATATTTGATCTTGCGGTGAACGAGGACCAGGCAAAGAATATGCTGTCATCAAAGACAGTGAGTGGGAAGGCGATTCAGAATTAAAAGAAAAAAGACAAAGAAAAATTTTGTTTTCTAGGTTTCTTATCATGCCGCTGCAGTGCGAAAGATTTTCCTGTATATTGAGACCTACCGCATGGACTCTGATTGCACAGCGACCCATCATCCTTAATGAACCCAATGATTTTAGCCATATACTTCCGGTCAGAAAGGATTCGCCATACAATATTGATTAACCATCGTTTGCTCAAATGACTTGAGGCCCATTTGTTCAAAAGCAGAATAAAAGTGACTAGTGCAACTCCAAAGTAGTCTGTGACAGTCTTAATCTTAAAATAACTAAAGACAGTTGTAAGCGTGGTCATGCGCTCCCAAAACATCCCCTATCGAACAACATGCGAGATCATGACTTTAACTGCCGCTTAACTGTCTGAGTATACGTTGAACTCTCTAAACTTAGTGGCACATGTACATAGATAGCTTGGCCCAGCTTGTACTCGGATACATATTGCTGGCAACAAATTTATTTTCTTCCGATGGGTCCACTGCCACAGTCTCTCTCCCATCCCTCTCTTGAATTAATTGAGATAAAGTAAAAATTAACAAGAGCTCTCGGGCTCCTGTAGGCAGAGGATTCATAGTCCATATAACGAAGACTAAACAAAGCTCGGTTAGACACAGCCTTTCTCGCGAAGTCATGTTCACCATTCGATTCAGTGTCAACGAGGTAGTTGCATCAGAGCGCCGATACTATGGAGGAGAATCGATCTGACTACCATTTTTTAAAGCCATTGTACGACTCTCAAGAGGCCTCTGCTCTTAACGATGGCCTTTCTAGTCCCATCCTCAATATCGAGTAATACCGTTAAGTGTTTGATAAAACGTATTCTTCTATCCACTACTACTTTTTTGCGAAGATCCATTAATTTTGAGTTCTCTGAAGCTAACTTTTGGCATAAGTCAAATAAAAAAAAAATTTTATAAATAAAATAGGGTTTGAAGTGTTTGTCACATGCGAAACAGTATTCTCGTTACGCAGCGATTCTCTAAGTAATTATAGAAACGGAGCTTCATGTAGACCAATTGAGCTTCTCTTATAAAGGTAACTACTACTTAACCTAACCTAACTCAACAGTGTTATTAAACCCATCCCTATTCCCACAAAAGTTTTCGTGGTGAATTTCGGGATGGCGATACCAGTCTCTCTGGATTCTCCAAGTTTATTTTAATTATTTTAATATTAACAAGTAAAGGTGTCTAAGTTCGGGTGTGACCGAACATTATATACTCAGCGTGAGCTTCAATTGCACATTTCATTTCAGATAAATTACTTTTCTACATAACACGTGGCACCGCCCATTTAAAAAAAATGCCTCCCCATTTCCTCTTACAATAAAACTTGATAAGTGAAATATCATTGGTTCAAAACTATTTTTTGCTAAGTTATGGCTTATTATTCTAGTATACGACCCTTTTATACTCGCTTTATATCTAAGTTGCCGTGGCCCTTAACCGATCCCGTCCATTTTTACCAGAAATATTTTCTACTATAGGGAAAAATTGAGTACCCAATTTTATTACGATTCGTTAATTTTTCTTCAAGTTATGGCTCCCGAAACATAGAAAATTGCTTAGTCATAAAAGGGGCGGTGCCACACCCATTTTCAAAAATTTTAGTGTTTTCCAATTTAATGCTATGTATAATTCAATTAAAAAAGTAAAATTCTATTGATACAAAGCTCTTTTTCGCTAAGATATAGCTTATTATTTTCATCTACGACCTTCTAAAAATCTTTTATATAAAAGTGGGCGCGGTCTTTAACCGATCTCGTCCATTTTTTTCTAGAAATATTTCCTGCTATAGGGAAAATCTTTGGACCCAATTTTATTACGATCCGTTAATTTTTCTTCGAGTTATGGCTCCCGAAATATAGAAAGTTACTTAAGCATAGAAGGGGCGGTGCCACGACCATTTTTTTAAATTTGAAGTTTTTCCTATTTATTGCTATATGTTCACTTGGGACATGAAGTACCATTGATATAAAGCTCTTTTTTGCAAAGATATAGCTAATTTTATTCGTCCACGACTCTTTTAAAAATCTTTTATATAAAAGTAGGCGTGGTCCTTAACCGATTTCGTTAATTTTTCTTCAAAGCATTCCTTATAGTAAAGGAAACCTCTCTGCCGAATTTTTAATTTTAATTTTAATATTTGTAAAATTGATTTTATCACAAGTGGGCGGTGCCACGCCCATTTAAAAATATTTTTTCAATTTTTTATCAAAAGTCTTCAATATCAGTCCACACGTCAAATTTCAACACTCTAGGTGTATTATTTACTAAATAATCAGTTTTTTTGTGTTTTCCACAATGTTATATATATAAAAAGTGGTCGTGGTTATCATCCGATTTCACTAATTTTCAATACCAATCTATTCTGGGTCCAGATAAGCTCGTGTACCAAATTTGAAGATATCTCTATATTTACTCAAGTTATCGAGTTAACGGACAGACGGACCAACGGACGGACGGACGGTCAAGCCCAATCCATTTTTTCCGATACTGACGAATTTGATATATGGAAGTCTATATCTATCTCCATTCCTTTATACCTGTACAACCAACCGTTATCCAATCAAAGTTAATATAATCTGTGTGCAAACCACGCTGAGTATAAAAATGCAACTCATTGAAACCTTATGATCGTCAAGGGCTTTCGCTTACCTCACAGGTTTGTCAATCCCTCTGTAAGTTCCCAAAGGGATTAATTTATTATAAACATGTTCGTGTGTCTCAGCCCTGACGTGCTGAAGGAAATAATTCCAGTTACTTTTTATAGCAGCGATTCCTTTTCCCACACTGGACTTAATTGGAAAGCGTTTCGTCTACAGAGAACTTAATATAACCTTGACACCAGATTCATTGGACTGAGTCCCTCTTTTGTCGTAGCAATAAAAAAAGAATTTAGCTCACCGTCACAAATAAAAATCTTTACCCACATCTTATCTGTGGGAGGGACAATTGGCAAACGCTCGAGGCTCTCTCCATGGGTTTTACATTACTGTACGATATGGTGATCAAGCCAATTCTCTTCTATGGTGGGCACTAGGCACTTCTTCCATGGTCGAAAAATTGGAAACAATGCATCGGCTGGCTATGGTTGGAATAAGCAGTATCCTTTGTAGGTACAATACTTCCGCTGGCGCATAACGCAATGCTGAATCTGTATCCGGTTGATATCGGGGGGCTTCGTGAATGTAAGCTTTGAAATTACGGGCACACCTGCATGCTGACCGAGTTCGACTTCACACCTTGCAGAAGAGATTACGGTGCGCCGGCTCCCGCTCCCACTGCAAACATTCGCCGCCCATATTCTCTCAAGGGAGGAATGAAGTAGAGATTTAATATGAGGATCGAATTTGTAGGGCGGCCACCGTGGTGTGATGGTAGCGTGCTCCGTCTACCACACCGTATGCCCTGGGTTCACACCCCGGGCAAAGCAACATCAAAATTTTAGAAATAAGGTTTTTCAATTAGAAGAAAATTTTTCTAAGCGGGGTCACCCCTCGGCAGTGTTTGGCAAGCGCTCCGGGTATATTTCTGCCATGAAAAGCTCTCAGTGAAAACATCTGCCTTGCAGATGCCGTTCGGAGTCGGCTTAAAACATGTAGGTCCCGTCCGGCCAATTTTTAGGGAAAATCAAGAGGAGCACGACGCAAATTGGAAGAGAAGCTCGGCCTTAGATCTCTTCGGAGGTTATCGCGCTTTACATTTATTTATTTATTTATCGAATTTGTAGAGCCTGTTCCCGGATTTATTCTGGTGACCGGGAGGATTGGGGAAAAGTATTCTACCATGAGCGCGGCGATCAAAGCGCTAAGCTCTGCCACCGAAGCCTCGATGACTGTGATGTACTACTTTTTTACAAACTTCTTGGTGTAACTGTTAGGCTCATTTCTTAGCCCGGCAAGCAGTGATGAACTGTCGTTGTTTTCCAGTGAAGATTTTGGTATTCCGCTGGCCACTTTCTCTCTGCTTCTGGAAAGGTGGTCCTCGAGCCAGCTAACTAAATCTGGGCTGGTACCCCTCTTGCCGTTTATATACGTCTTTCTGGATCATTGATGACTCCAAACGTTCAGTGGAGCTATTAGGGCTACAAGGATGAGAGATATGCGGCCCGCTGAAGAGCCCCAGCTGTGTTAGCTGGATGGACGACGACGATGTGGAATCATCCAATCACTTTATGCTCAGCTTTCTATTTTTTGAAAGGAAAAGTTTAAATATTTCGGTTCGGATGTATTCAACTCTCCGAAGCATATCTCCAAAGCCGATATGCGCTTTCTTCGTAGCTTTATTTTTGCAACGCAACAATTCGGTAAATAACTGGAAATCATTCTCACCGTTAATGTATTTGGTAACATAACGGAACAGCATTAAAGCATTCAAGTCAGCTGCCACCGAACCTATCCTACATCTTTCGGGTTCCTAACCGTTAGTTCATGCTGGGACCTAGATGCTAATTGTGTGTAGTGCTTCGAAAACTCTTAAGGAGAGTTCTGCATTGTAGTGTTTAGTAGTCGATGGTTCAGCAACGAAGAACGAGTATTATGTATTGCGATTAGTATGTAACCTTAAAAGTAACAACGAATGTCAATGTGTAGATACGTAGAGGATGACAGTTTTGGCGTTGCCATATTATATAATGTCTATATTTATACTCAACAACTCTCTCCTGAAGATATTTATATACATTCATACATACGTATGCACATGTATTGAGTAATATTATTTTTGTAATTCAAAACTTAAATTTTATATATATATATATATATATATATATATATATATATATATATAAAATATATATATATATATATATATTAGGGCGGGTCGATTTAAAATCGCTCATTGCTCTGAGAAAATCGTATTCTAGGGATCAAAATAATAAACTTGCAGATCGTAAAATTGCTTGTGTTGTTTTTTTTAAGCCACCACAAGACTCAGCAGGTAGAATTGAAATTGCCCCTACCCAAAAGTTCGACCCAAAGGGGGGGACAGCAGAATTCGTTTTAGAGGTATGGTTCCTTCGACAAATTTTCTTATTTTGATCCCTAGAATATGATTTTCACAGGCAATGGGCGATTTTTTTGTCTCCCCACAAATCGACCCGGCCTAATAATATACATATATACATGTATATCGAGTAACTATATTCTTCAATTTCAAAACATACAATATTTTTATATCCCGATTTAAATATATGGAATTTTGCTTATGACTAATTTGCAATTATGAGATCTTTATCGAAAAGTAGTGCCTTCAATTGTTCCGATTGCCATTTTTGTTATATATTTGAGGAGCTATCTGTTCTGTGATTTTCTCTTTGGCTCATGCAGCTGTTTGCCTTGTTTCAGGTCTTTGACTAACATTCGGAATTGAATCGTTTGCATCTGCGAATATATCATCCTCCACTGAAGAGTCATCGATTACAACAAGAGGCTCTTCCGATTTTACAACAGCACTTGATTCGGGCGGGCCATTTGTTTCTTCGAAAGGTTCCTCAGACAATGTTTCGGCATTTCGTTCGGAACGATTGACAATTTGATTTAAATGTCTCTTAATATCGCGTTTATCTCGTGTTAAATAGCATGTGTAATTTCTTGGGCCTAACTTGTTTTTTATTACAGCAGGGGACCATACTGCTTTGTTTGGGTTTGTAGTCTCGAACATAAACGCTCTGACCAACAGAAAAATTTTGATTGCATTTACCTTTGAAATTTTTAATTTGATTTATTTGCTTAGACTGAATAATATCTTTCGTGGTTGGTGGTCTCATGAGACTAAATCGAGATTTCAATTCGCGATTAACGCCCCGATTCTGAGCGTTACCGTTGAAATAGTACCCAGAACATTATGTAACCGAATATCGTTACCAGGGTTTTTATCCGCGATTCTGGCCAAAGTGGTAACGCTGTCATCACCGAAAAACTCACCAGTGTCTGTGGAGAAATTTGAAAGGTAGTTTTCTTCGCTTTCACTGTTGCCACTTTGATCCATTTGGACCAAAAATGGTCCCTTCCAACCCCATCTGGTCCGCTGGTCCCCTTTCTTCAATTTTGGTCCTTTTTAGGCACTAGCCACGATTGATAATTTTCTTTCTTTTCACTCAGGTAAAAATTCACAATATTGCCCAAAAATTCGCCACACTTTCGTTAGCCCCCATATAATTTTGAATTTTCTTCAATGGAACTCTCACCATAAAAAGTTGCTCAGTCAATAAAATGTACCAGAACAATAACATTTCACCTAGGATATAATTTATGCCAGGCATTAAAAAGAAAAGTGTTGGCAAACATTGTCGTTAATTGTTGATGAAATAACCGACTAATCAAAAAAAACTCTTGTTTTATAATAATATTAACTAGTATCGCCTGTGGTCGAAATTCGTGTATTTTTTTCAACTCGGTCTATGCATCAAGTGTTGGAAATATAGCAGACTGGTCTAACTTACTTAACTTTTTCTGTAAAGTTTTGAATTTTATCTAAGACTTTGTACTTTTTGATTGTATTTTCTTAAATTTTCCACAAACTTTTCACATGTAATTATAACGTTTTGGTATGGAGCTCCTTAAACAAAAATATAAAAATTATGTAAAATCAAATGAAATTGACATAGAATTATGGTGAAATTGCTTGAAATTAAATGAAGTGAACAAACAGTTCCATATAAAAACGCAATAAGTGCACTTAGACTTTTTTCCGGGTTTTAATGTGATCATTGTGGAAATATTAAGATTCTAATTTTGTGCAAGAAAGTAAATATCCATATTTGGAGAGATTGTTGGATTTACAAAAAACTTTTTTTTTTGTCTTAGAGCAATTCCATAATTTGTCAAAGATGCCGCGCTTTTGTGCAAGAAAATAAATATCAAAATTTGGAGAGATTGTTGAATTTACAAAAAACTTTTCTATTAATTATAGACAAATATAGTAATATTTGTTAACAAAAATAGGCCTATGCACTGCGGCTGATCTATACGAATCGATTCATATAACTTTTATATGATTTTACGTATGATAACTATGCAAAACCGCCTGTCAATTGTTTGTATGGAAATTTTGTTAGCGTATTAATATATAGATAATGGCTAGATATTTCGATCGGTTATACAACACTATGTAAAATATGTGAAAATAAAAATTGCTTCTCGCCTAACATAGCTTATAGCGAGCACTCTGCCGTGAGCCTAACACTTTCAAGACTTATACAAAGAAATTCTATGCATTACTTCTCGTTTGGCACGTTGATATTTAAATCTTTCTCACCCAGATAAATGAGTACAAAGAATTCCAGGACTATTGTGGTGTTAAACCACACAAGGTAATTGAAAACTAAGTATCTTGGCACAATAAATATTTTAACTCGAAGACAAAAGGAAGAGATTTGATTTCGGAAGAAATGTTTTGTATAAAATTATTCCCGTAGGGCTAATAGAACCCCTTAGGGCTGGGATCAAAACTCACACTTACTGAATCTACGCTCTCATATGAAGTTTAAACGTTAAGGGAAAAAGTAAGCATCTATAGAAATATCACTAACAAAATTGCCTAGTTTCATATATGATTTAATGAGTTTTCCACAGACATAGTTCGGCAACACCAGAAAGCAAATTTTGAACTGTTTCTTACTAAAACCTAACTGCACTATACATTTTATTTCATTGCAATCAACAACATACTCCTTGGTTGGTGAAAGACATAGACTTATGCTATGTCAAAATATAGTCCCATTTTTGGTTGCATGTACATATATTTGTTTGTTCAGCTTGAATTAAAGGAAAGTCTTCACTATGTTTAGTAAAATTTCATATGAAAACATCCTAAAATTTTGTATTTTATACTAATAAAATAAAACAAAAATTTGGTCCTTTTTTCGATGAATTTTGGTCCCAAATGAAAACATGGTGTGGCAACCGTGTTCGCTTTACCGAAAATGTCTCACTTGTATATACGAGGTTAACGAATAAACTGGACGATGTGTAAATGCATATTATGGATGATAAGTTTCTACATAGGTATATTGAAATTTATTCTGTGAAAGTACATAATGTGAACAAATATATATAGCAAGAGGCAACACTTTTTTACTATTATCTTTACTTATTTGCGCTTACAATTCTTTATTTTTCAGTTTTGCCTTTTTCTAAACAACAGCTGTTGTGTGGTTATTTCGATGTAACCACCTACTTTTGTGGGTAAAAAATTAGCCGGCTACTTTCGCGGGTAGAATACCAATAGGGTGTAAAAGCTGCCACATGATTTCGTTACTGTGGTGAAGAATGTTGTTACCACACTAGAATCGGGGCGTAAGTAAAAGTTTTGATGGAGATTCATTGGATGTACAATGCTTTGTGATTCGATAATCGAATAAAAATAGTTGTAAAATTACATCAAAATTACTTACGTCATTTTGCTCTAAAGTGGCTATAAGAGATTTTTTTACTGTTTTTACAAAATTTTCTACTTGTCCGTTAGTGGACGGCTGACCTGGTGCAGTGCGACTTAGTTTAATGCCATTTGTTTTAGCAAAAGTTTGGAACTCCACAGAAGTAAACCGTCTTCCGTTGTCGCTTACCAACACATCACATAAACCAAAGCGACTAAAGACTTCTCGTAATTTAGTTATGGTAAAGGAAGTGGTTATGACCTTAAATTTAAAGACTTCAGGCCACTTCGGAAAAGAATCGATGATTAAAAATAAGTAATTTCCATGAACGGGGCCAGCATAATCCACGTTAATACGTTTCCAAGCGGAATAAGTTGGTTTCCATGGAATTAAGAAAGTTTTTTCAGGACTAGCTTGGTATTTTTGACATGGCTCACAAGTCTTTATCATATTTTCAATGTCTTTGTAAATATTTGGCCAATACATGTACGATCTAGCCAATGATTTGGTTTTGACTATACCTAAATGTGATTTATGTAGTTCTTGCAATACAATTTTTTGTAATTTACTTGGAATCACAATGCCATAACCCATAAAATACATCAGGACTCAATCGTCAGCTCGGATGCTTTCATTTTATATGCATGAAATTCATTGCCAGTTAAATTAAAAACTGTACCATTTAAAATCGAATCTGACACCTTTGACAGAATAGCACCCTACGTGTGTATTTTGCTATTGCTAGAAAATCTAGCTGAAGCGGATTTACAAATTCGACATAATTAATGTATGTACTTTCAAGCTTTGTGTCCGGGTTGTAAATTTGACGTATACGTGATAAACTATCCGCACTATTTAGATAACCTTTGATATACTCGATGTGATAACTAGTATGAATGCCCATCGCTACATACGCGCCGCTGCCATTATTGGAATACCTTTACGATCACCAAAAATAGTGAGCAATGGTCTGTGATCAGTTTGGAGTGTAAAATACATACCCAGTAAGAACTGTCTTAATCTGATCACGCTGAAAATTAAAGCTAAGGCTTCCTTCTCAATGGTGCTATAATTCAATTCTGCATTGCTCTAGAGACGTAAGCGATTGGTCTCATTGTACCGTCTTCATACTTATGCGACAAGACTCCCGCAATGGCTGTGTTGCATGCGTCGGTGAACAGAACTATTAGTAGTTCCTGATTAAAATGTACTAAAACTTTATCAGAGCACACCCTCACTAGGGTAGGAACCTTGTCGTTGGTGTGAGGGCTTAGCCGAACTCCATAGCGCCCCACTATGAGGCGGAGCTGTTTAGGACTGACATCTACGCCGTTTCGCCTCATAGGACCAAGAACTACCAACCCCCTAATCCAGGGTGTTATGCGGAACGTGCCTATTGGACGATTTGCAGCCAGGGGATAAATTCGGCTGTATTCGAACGGAGCCTTCCGATACCGGGCCACCTCGGGAAGTATTAATGGCCAGTAAGGGGCGCTGCTGTGGCGGACGGTTCTTTCCCCGTATATATTACTGGACCGCTGAGCCCGCCTTGTCGGGCAGGTGGTCGTACGACCACGATGAACTGACTCATTACCTGATTGTAATAAGGACGATGTAAAGAGGAGAACTGAGTCGCAATCCAAGGACGACAAATACGAATTAAGCGATGCGTCGGACTCGGGGAGCGAGAGTAGTGCTGATTAAATGAACTCCGTGTTGGAGAAGCACACAAATGAAAACGGAGTAGAAGAGTGGAAAAGGGTGCGGAACAGAGGAAGTAAAAGAGCTCTCTCGCAGTACCGTACAGCACTAAGAATTGTACAACGCTTGGGAGCAGTGGCCGACCCAACAGAAGTGGAGATCGAGCGCTTTGAATGGGCCCATGAAGCGGTAGAATTAGGTCGGATGCAGTTCAAAAGGTTTGCTGCGAGAAACCCTCGGTTCTGCAACCGGTAAGAGGAGGAAGAAGCGTCGAATGGCAGAATGAAGAGGCAACGGTCGGCGGAATGCGACAAGCCTGCTTTCAAGAGGCAGAAAGGGCCCAGTCCCAGAGCCGCGAGGCAGGGCAGTCGCATAAACAAGACAAGTAGGCCCAAAGCTGTAAGACAGATGGGCTCCAATAGCGAGGTAGCAACTACCTCGAAAGCTGCGAGTTAGAGGGAAGTTCCAATTACGGAAGTAGGAGATAAGCCAAAGGGAGCTAACGCTAAGACTCCCTGCTTTCTCGGAGGCGCTAAAGGGAGTTAACCCTAAGACTCCGGCTTTCTCGGAGGTGCCAAAGGGAGATAACACTAAGACTCCTGCTTTTCCCGAGAAGATGAGTGATGTGGCAAAGCAGTCACTGACTGTAGCGCTGGTTGGTCGTAGCAGTCCTTTCGGACAAATGACTACTGAAATGTGGAGATTTGTGGAAAGGGAGCTTATTAGCTTAATGCTTAAGATGAAGCGGGAACAACCAAGTAAGCCCCTTCCAACCTTTGATTCGGGGGGATGGTATAATGGTGTGAAGATGATAGCGTGCGACAACATAGCGAGCTTGTGGTGGCTGGAGGAAGTGGTTCCAAACCTCCAAAGGCAAGGCACGAACGCGCGGTTGGAGGTGGTGGATAAAGCGCAAATCCCCACGGTACCAAAAGTTAAGGTATGGATACCATGCGTGATGAAGTCGGAGGATACACTGCGACTTTTGCAGAATCAGAATCCGAACATACCGACACAGGATTGGAAGGTACTTACTGTATCTCGGGCTACCGAGGATGGTCAGTTATACATCTTCCAAATAAACAAGCAGGCGGAGGATATTTTGTACACGTAGCTTGGCAAAATGGCCTGGGCACTGGCAAAATCTACATGCGACTCAGGAAAAGAAGTCCCGAGGATAAAAACCCTAACACGCTAGAGGTGGGCGCAGTCGAAAAGGACCTCAAAAGCTTAATGGAAAAAAGACAGGTGGACGTCCCCGACGTCACCACGAACGTGCTAGAAGAGGACCAACCGCTAAATGGTGCTGTGACTCGCACAGAGGAACACACGGCACAACAGTCACGAGAGGCTGAAGAGGTCCTCGAATACTCTAAACCAAAAGGGCAAGGGGAGGACGACGAAGTCAAGACGAAGGTGCTGGAGGGGGCAAACAGCCCAATGGTGCTGCGAGTCCTACAGATAAACCTCCAACACAGTAAAGTGACGCCGAGCGAACTCCTCCTAACCCTTTAGGAGGGTTCGTTTGACGTGGCGCTGATCCAGGAACCGTGGCTCTCATCGGGAGGAAAGGTTTCTGGACTTAGCACGCGCGGGTTTGGCGTTTACTACGCGCAAACGGAAGGACGGGTGCGAGCTGTAGTAATGGTAAGGAAACAGCTGCATTCATATATGCTGCCTAATTACACCACTGATGATCTCGTAGCGGTGGCCGTTGAGCAAAAGAATAAGCAGGATATTATCCTGGCGTCCTGCTACATGGCCCATGCTGCGGAAGTTCCACCGATGGAGTGCAAAAGGCTAGTACAGGAGGAAGGGCGCAAAGGGCGGTTGGTCATAGGTGCAGATGCAAATGCGCACCACAATGCGTGGGGAGAAGCAGATACGAACGAGAGAGGCGAATCTCTGTTTTTTTACATCCTGCAAACCAATTTGCAGATAGCCAACAGGGGAAATGTCCCTACATACATTGGTCCAACATCCACCAATGTTCTGGATATTACATTGAGCTCCGAGCGTGATATATCAAGGTATGATTGGATGGTTCTTGATAGACCATCCTTCTCCGACCATGCGTATATCAGCTTCAGCACCCCCCTAAAGATAGTAGAGAAGGGGGGAACCTTTAGAAACCATAGGTCAACGAACTGGACTAAATTCCAGAAACATGTGGAAAAAAAACTGTGACAACCCAAAGAGGTTGCTAATGTAGAGGAACTGTAGTAGTCGAATGAATTCCTAACAAGGACACTTATGACTGCGTATATCAAAGCTTGCCCTCTAAGAAGATTCAGAGGAAAAGCAAAGCCGCCATGGTGGAGCAATGAGCTGAGTCTTCTAAAAAGACAGGTAAAGGAAATGTTTAAGCTCGCAAAGACCGCGGAAAGCGAAGCGTGTCGGGACGAGTACAGGGATCTACTGGGGATCTACAAGCGTGAAATTACTAGGGCGAAGAAAAACTTATGGGAAAAGTTTCTGTACGGACATAGAGTGTTCCAGCGAAACAGCACGGTTGAAAAAAGTCCTAGCAAAGGGAAACATAGTCCAGGGACTAATAAAGAAAGAGAACGGGGAATGGTCACGTAATAGTGAGGAATCCCTTGAGGTTCTTCTTGATACACATTTCCCATCGGGAGACGGTTTAGAAGAGCCAGCAGACGTCACTCACAGACAGAACGTGTATTACGGGAGTCCCTGTCGTGAAGACTTACCTCCGGTGTAAAACACAGATCAATGTCCGTTGATCTTCGGCCCAACAAATTGGTACCAAATCGGTGAGCTGGGGTGTTCAAGTCAACCAGCCTTGGTTTGGCCGAGGAGGACTATCCATCCTCCTCTTCCATTTTCGGGTAATGGCACCCGTTGCACGGCAACTCCACCGCGAGTTCCGTGCTTGCCTCAGAGTCCCTCTTTCATTGATTTTGATATCTCGATATCTGATTAACAAGTTAACCAGATTGAGATATTGTGCTTTTGTCGCAATTTAGGAATGTGACCAACCTTTTCTGTCCTGCAGTGTTACAACAATGTATAAATACATTGTTAACGACGCAGCTTGGTTTTGCTTAGATATTGCTTAAAGGGCCGCACTACGTTGACAAACAGAGTGAGCTTGGCATCCAATTATGCTCCGTCTTAAAACTCCATCACAATTAAAATCAAGAGACGTCACTCACACTTCGATCACTGAGCTAGCAGTGCCGGGCTTGGTGACCGATACCAAGATCGAGTGGGCAGTGAAGACGTTTTCTAAGTTTAAATCGCCGGGCCCAGATGGTATATTCCCGGCCATGCTACAAGTCTCAAGTATGGCGGTCGTGAAATGGCTTAAAATAATATTCGATGGGTGCATAAGACTGAATCATGTACCGCACTCTTGGAGAACTGCTCGTGTAGCTTTTCTACCAAAGGCGGGGAAGATCGGTCACGTGTATCCCAAAGACTATAGACCCATTAGCTTAACATCATTTCTGCTCAAAAACTTTGAGAGGCTGATAGATGTGTACATAAAGTCCAACGTGGATGAAAAGCTGCTCTCCACAACACAACATGCGTACACCAAAGGCAAGTCGGTAGACACCGCATTGCATAGGGTGGTAATAAGCATAGAGAAATCCCTGGAATATAAGGGGTATGCTCTAGGAGTCTTCTTGGATATTGCCGGGGCTTTCAATAATGTTGCAAAATGGGCGATTATGGATGGTCTTAATTACATTAAAGTACATCCTGCCTTAATCAGATGGATCGGCTGCATGTTAAATGGCAGAAAGATTACATCACAATAGGGATTGTACGAGGCCACGAAATCAGTGGACAGGGGCATGCCGCAGGGAGGGGTGCCATCACCTCTGCTGTGGACGCTGGTCATCAACCAACTGCTCAGGCAATCCGATGAGGGACCCGTAAAACTTACGGCTTATGCAGATGACGTTGCGATTGTCATAAGTGGAAAGTGCCTTCCAACGATTAGTTCTTTGATGGATCGGGCGCTTCGGGATATTCATACCTGGGCATCTAATGCCGGGTTGAAATTCAATGCGGAGAAGACCGATATGGTCTTATTTATAAAGAGGTACAAGGTCCCAAATTGGACCAGGCCTAAGTTAGGAGGGGTGACCTTACAGGAGAAACCTTGCACAAAATATCTAGGAATCATCCTAGACAGTAAGCTGTCATGGAAGCTCAACGTGGAGGAGAGGGTCAAGAAGGCCTCAACGGCACTCTATGCATGTAAAAGAATGCTGGGGTGTACGTGGGGCCTATTGCCCTCTCTTTCTCATTGGGTTTTTACAGCGATTGTTAGCCCTATTCTATACTATGGAGTTCTTGTTTGGTGGAAAGCCACACAAAAAACAACATAAAAAAATTAGAGGGTGCATGCAGACTATCGATGCTTAGCATTACGGGAGCCCTAAAAACAACCCCGACGGCTGCACTGTATGCCATTCTGCACATCCCACCTGTAGACCTGGTAGCAAAGAACAAAGCGTTAACGACCGCAACCAGGCTCTGTGCTACGGGGCAGCTTGAGCGCCGACCATATGGCCATAGTAGTATAGCGTCATCAATCACAAGCCGAACAGACTACATGATTCCCTATCTGCGCTTCGAGGGAGATCTTAAGGCCACATTAGAGGTGGACGGTTGGCGCAAGGGTGCGCAAATGGCGGACGAGGCGATACATGTGTACACCGATGGTTCCAAATTAGTGGAAAGAGTAGGGTCTGCGGTATACTGCGCTGATCCGGAAATAAACAGATCCTACATGCTGCCGGATTACTGTAGCGTTTTCCAAGCGGAAATATTAGCCGTAACCAAAGCAGTAGAAACCCTGGAGGAGAATAGCTTAAGCTGCAACCGTTTTAACTTTTATATTGACAGTCAAGCAGCAATTAAGGCAATAATCTCGCATAGCACAGCATCTAAATGCGTGTTAGAGTGTAAGCAGTCTCTGGAGAGAATCGGGACAGGGAGAAACATACATCTATATTGGGTCCCACGGCATATGGGAATAGATGGGAATGAAAAAGCGGACGAACTAGCTAAAACGGGCGCATCCTTTGAAGCTTGCTCCGTAGATGTCCCAATTAGATTGGACGAGATTAAGTGAAGGCCAGAGGTGCACATGATCGACCAAGCGGGAAAGGCGTGGGTTCAAGCGCGGGGCTGTAAAGTGTCGAAAATTATGTGTAGGTCTTACAACCTTAGACTAACACAGTTGCTTCTATCATTAAAAAGAGAGGACTATAGACTCATGACGGGAATTCTGACTGGACACTGCCTTCTGGCGGCACATGCCTTTAAATTAGGCTTGGTCAGTGATAGCAGATGTAGGAAGTGCGGGTTGGAGGAGGAAACGATCGAGCACATTCTGTGCTCGTGCCCTGCACTTGCCAGGCTAAGACTCCAGCTATTAGGAGTGATACAGCTTTCAGATCCAGAAGCAGAAAGTGGCTTAAGTCCTAGGAAGCTTCCAGTATTTGCCAAGAGGACGGAGTTATTTTATAACATAGGTCCTGGTTTTTGATAGGGTTTTTCAGTTTGGTTATTAAAACAAACTTCTGGTAACACTACGGACTCAATCAGTCTATGTGAGGTCCTCATGGACCGGCCAGTTCAACCGACCTACCTTATCAGAGCAGCTCTTTGATTTCATCACATAAAATGCTTCTTTACAGTCAGAATTCCATTTGAATTCAACATCTTTTTTAAGTAATTTGTACAAAGGGGACATTTTCTGAGCGAAAATTTTTATAAATCTTTAATGATCATTCCAAAGCGTTTGACTCAGTTGATCATGAGCTTCTATGTCGCAAGCTACAAAATCTTTTTAATTTCTCTTCTCGTGCCACTGCTTTGATTAGGTCCTACCTCGTGCAGAGATCTCAGGCTGTGTATGTCTGTGGCAATAGGTCTAATTTTGTACCTGTACTCAGGGGTGTTCCGCAAGGTTCAATCCTGGGCCCTTTGTTGTTTGTGTTGTATGCTAATGACTTACCCAATGCGCTAAGATATTGTAATGTTCATATTTATGCTGATGATGTTCAACTATAAGGGTGCTGTCCTCTTGATCGTGTTGGCATGTGTATTAATGCTATTAACTCTGAATTGACGAATGTAAGTGCATGGGCATCTGCGAATGGTTTATCAATTAATCCTGCCAAATCTAAATGTATTGTCATTCGCAGAAAAGCCTTCGATACACGAAACTTAGACAAGGTAATGCTAGACGGTGCAGTTATTGAATATGTTGACTCAGCGAAAAACCTTGGTTTGGTATTTAATCAAACTCTGACATGGAATAATCATATCATTAGTAGAGTAGGTAAAATGTATGGATTGCTTCGTACACTATGGTTAACACAGTATTTCAGTCCTTTACACATTAGACTTCTTCTTGCAAAAGCGTACTTAATACCTACGCTACTGTATGGCTGTGAGATTTATGCTAATTGCGACTCTGTATGTAAAACTAAGCTTAATGTTGTTTATAACAACATTGCCGTATTTAGGCTAAAACGATTTGACCATGTGTCTGCGTATGCCGTAAAGTTGTTAAATATTTCTTTTGAAAATTTGTTAAAATTCAGAACAGTGTTGTTCATACACAGGGTTATTCATACGCAGGAACCAAACTATTTATACCAGAGGCTTCAGTTTCTTCAATCGTCAAGGTCGGCACTGCTTATTTACACTAGACACAAAACTCTGACATCCGAACGTCAATTTTTTATCAACGCGGTACGTCTTTGGAACTCACTTTCAGTTAGTTTAAGGATTATTACTAATACAATGCAATTTACAAATAAAGTGTTTAGTTTTTACAATGATTGTTAACCACTACAACTCTATTTTAATACCTTCTATATTATTGAATGTGAACTTTTAAATATTATATTTCATTTTTTGAAAATATTTATACCTCATTTTTTTTCTTTTTCTCCCTTTGTGTTTCATTTTATAATTTATCCCTATTTCTCATTTTCTTACTTCTCCCCTTTTTTATGTTAAGTATTTTTAATTATCAGAATACCTTATTGTATCACACGTGACTGGCACTGTTAAATAATTTTTTCAAAATTGTTGTGTCATGATGAATATATATGTTAATAATAAATATGTAAAATATGTAATAATTTACCATTCCAATAAGCGCTCGAAGCTCTGAAATATTTTTAGGTGTTGGTGCTTTGAGCACGTTTGTAGTTCGTTCTTGGTTTCGGGTTAGACCATCTTTTGTGATGTCAAATCCCAAATAAGAGATTTTTGTTTTAAAGAACTCGCATTTATTGATATTTAGTTTCAATCCAGATGCTTGTAACTTGTTCAAAACTAGTGGTACTGTGTTTAAATGCTCAGTAAGGTCGGGACCCGTGATCGTTATGTCATCTTGATAGACAAGCACGTTCTTGATGGAGCACAACAAGTTTTCCATTACCTTTTGGAAGATTGCTGCCGCAGGTTTTACACCAAATGGCAATCTAGTCATTTTAAAAATTCCTTTGTGTGTACTCCACGTACACAATTTTTGTGCCTCTTCATCAAGAACTAATTGGTTATATGCATTTTACATATCGAATTTTGTTAAAACTTTACCTCCTTCCATTGATGCAAATATTTAATCAATCCGTGGCAAGGGGTATCTAAAGTCAATCAAAAATTTATTTACTGTGTCCTTATAATCACCGCAAATCCGAATTTCTCTTCACGGTTTAAGAATCGGAACAAATTCCCATCCTCGTCGCCAATGTAGCGTTTAGTAGTCGATGGTTCAGCAAAGAAGAACGAGTATTATTTAGTATTTATTTAGAAGTATGTAACCTTAAAAGTAACAACGAATGTCAGTGTGTAGATACGTAGAGAATGTCAGTTTTGGCGTTGCCATACTATATAACTAATGCCTATATTTATACTCAACATGCATAGTGTTCTTTTTAAATTTGTGATGCAAACTTCGGGTGTCACAAAAAACACCTATGCTCTACGTCGAGGCTCCACCAGTAACCCACTCTAAGTATAAATCAGCAAAATAAAAATATTTATCAAATATTTATACCTCTTCTCATAAGCAATTGAATTTGAAGCCCGGCAGTGAACCACGAGAAATGTGGGAACAATTTCCTTTTCCACTTAACTTTTCCGTTTACGTTTTTAATCTAACAAATGCGGATGAAGTGCAAAATGGTGGTAAACCGCGTCTACAAGAAGTGGGACCATTTATATTTGAGTGAGTGCCTTAAACGTCGTTGCCACATTTCTTAAATTTTAGTTTAAACTTTTCATATATACAGTGAATGGAAGGATAAATATGACTTGGAGGATTTTGAAGATGAGGACGCGGTAGCTTTCAATATGCGTAATACTTTTATACATCGTCCCGATCGCGGACTCAGTGGTGAGGAGTTCATAGTAATGCCACATCCACTCATTCAGGTAAAGTTTGAACAAATTTGTCTTCCTCTTTTTAACAACAAAATAAACTAACCAAAAACTTATTCAAAGATTATGGCCATCGCTGTTAAACGCGACAAAGAAGTTATGATCAATTTAATATCAGAAGGCATCGATGTGCTCTTCAAACCTACCACACCCTTTGTGCGTGCAACTTTTTTGGATATTTTCTTTAGAGGCATTGATGTCGACTGTTCGGGAGATCATTTTGCAGCTAAAGCTATATGCTTAAATTTCCATACCGGTGCTGTTAAAGGTGCCGTCAAAGTGAACGAAACACATTTCAAATTTTCACTATTAGGCGGGGTAAGTCAGCACTAGTACGCAAATCATTTTCTATCAAACAAAGCTTTCGTTTTTTTTTTAAGTCCAATCACACGGACGCTGGGCGTTTTAAGGTTGCACGTGGCGTAAAGGTAAGTCGCGATGTTGGACGCGTACTGGAATTCGATGATGAGGAAAAATTGAGCGTTTGGGATGGTGATAGTTGTAATCAATTTCGTGGCACTGATACAACAATTTTCCCACCTCTACTCAAACCCAAGGAGCAGATTTGGTCTTTCGCCGCGGATATTTGTCGTTCATTGGGCGCAGAATATGAAAAGAAAACCAGTTATGCGGATATACCGGCCTCTTTGTATACGGTCGATCTAGGGGATCCAAAGGTAATTGGGGAGTGGGAGGTTTGTGTAGTTACAAATTTACACCAGTGAGCACAAAAGTTTTAGTAAATTTTTCATTAACAAATTTTTGCAGTTAATTTTTGTTTCTTTTTTTGTCAAGTTCGAAAAAACTTTAATAAAAAAAATAAATACTTGGCGCAATTTGCATCGTGCTCCTTTTTAATTTTGCTACAAATTGAAGGAACAGAAATTTCAAATATATAAATAGATTTCTCAAAAAAACAGTCATAGACTTTGGAAGCACAAGTTTAAAGTCTCTGAAAATTCATTTCGAAAAATTTTAGAAACACAATTTTATAGTTGTAGCTATTTTAATTTTGAAAGAAATTTTTAAACTTTGGAAACAATTTAAATGAATTGGATTATAAATAATACATATATAAACACATTTAAAAAACGACTTCGAAAATATTCGAACATTTGAAGATTATTTAAAAACCTTTTTGAAAATTTCAAAATTTAAATTGCGATTTTTGACAGTTAATTTCGTAAAAACCTATAATCAATTTTATAACGAAACGTTAACAAATTTCAAAAACGTTTCTATAAGTTTGAAAATTATTTCGTAGACGTTTTCAAAAAAGTTTTACAAGTTTTCATTACAATATTTATCAACGCTTATTCTGAAAAAGTTCAAAAGTTATTGTGAATTCGGAAACGCTCGAATTTTTTCTAAAAATTTTTGAGCCTGATTAACATAGTAAAAGAAAGTCAAGAAGCATAAATTTTAAAATTTTTAAATGAAGACTGTTAAAAATTTCTCGTTTCGAATTTTTTCGAAAACGTTTTTGAAGGTGGTTAACATAGTTTTCAACATAGGGCTCATTTTAGTTTTTATAAAAACAAAGAGTCAAAACTCAAAATAAACTTTTTTAAATTTTCATATAGATTTTTCAAAACTCGAATTTTTTCGAAAACTCTTTCGGCTTATATAGATTTATTTATTTAGATATTAATAACATTTTTTACTGAAAAAACCTGATAAGAACTAATGCGAATTTTAAGTATTTATTTTAAAATTTCATATTAATATGAAAAAAAAATTATTGTTATGAAATTTTTTCGGAGACAGTTTTGAAATTAACTAACATAGTTTTCGTTATATCACTCATCTCTGAAAAGTCTAAGCATTGATTTGAACATTTTCAGAAAGATTTTCGAAAATCCTCGAACTTTCTATTTTTTTCGAAAACGGGTTTGAAATTGGCTGACATAGATTTCATTAAAAAACTCATTCAAGTTTTTTCATTAAACTGCTAAAAATCAATGCAAAAGCGATACATCAATTTTGATATTTTCGTGAATTTTAACTATTTTGCGACCTTACGCATTTTTCCGAAAAGGGTCTTTATGTTCATTCCAGTTTTTTCAAAAACAAGCCTGTCAATAATCAATGCGGACTTTAAAATTTTTTAAATTTTCATGAAAGTTTTCAGCAGTAACTTTTTTTTTTTATTATTTTAATTTTCTAGCATTTTTGAATATTTTGCAAAAGGGTTTCGGTATTTGTTTAAATAGTTTTCACTATAAAATTCAGTATGTATTATTATATCTGGAAACTTTAAGTATAAATTTTGAAATTTTGGAATTTTCGTTATTTTTTCGAATACGCTTTCGATATTGGTTTATTTTAATTTTTTTCTGCACACAGATGTTATTTTAATAAAAAAAATACCTTTTCAGAACGAACCGGAAAACCAATGCTTTTGTAGAGACTACCCAGACGACTGTCCAGCACGAGGTACAATGGACCTTACGCCATGCACCGAAGCACCGTTGATTGCTTCCTTGCCACATTTTTTCAAAGCCGATCCACAATTGATAGCAGATGTCGATGGTTTGAGCCCCGAAGAGGAAAAACATGGTATATTTATTATTTTTGAAAGGGTAAGCTTAAAAGGTAAACATTTTACTTTACGCACTTCCTTCGAATAAAAAGGGCACTGAAGATGACATAATGTCACAACTATTTTGTAGCTAAAACAAATTTGGCAAGGAATGGCTACTATCGAGCTTCTAGCTGAACCTCCATTCCACTCATCAGTCTTCTTTTTCAACTTTGATTTATTTATGATACAGTTATCTAGTCCCCTATCCCAGAAACTGTAAACTTTATAATGCTGCCTGGAAACGCACCCAGATAATATTAATTGTGCTCTCTCATGGAAGCGGAAGTCTGTCCTTCAAACCGTACCAACGGCGCCCAGACTGAAGGTCAATATTATTCCAATGACTATTTAGTGGGTGAGCACGGAAGGTGCCTTAGGTTCCCCCCACAAAACAACTCCGGGTACTAGCACATAACCTTTCACACACTTGATCTCTGAAAACAATCTTGAACCGAACGTTATATCATCCATCACAAACAAAGCAATAGCTCATAATCGGACGTAATTTATTTTTTTTTTTTATTATTTATATTGCTATACTTCATCGAAATAATCTGAAAAAGAAAAAAAACGATATAAGCTTTCCGGGTAGTTGCTGCTCGGGCGCCATTTAACCAGACACTCATCAAGTAATTTATTCATGCAAGCGCCCCTCCCTGGAAAATAAAGCGGCAACTTTATGAGCAAAATGAAGATATCTGGCATTACATAAAAAGTTGTTTGATCTAAGGGGCGATCATTTAGCTCTCAATATTACGACAGGTAAAATCCCTTGCAAAAACTTTTTCATAGCGTTAAGCTTAATAAAAATGCGAGCTAATCAGGTATACTTGAGCCACTTTCTCCTAACTTACCTGAGGCAACTAAAATATTTGTTTTGCAGGTAGTACCTGCTCGCGCGCTATCTAGCCATTATTGGCAAAAAGTTGAGCAACTCAATAATGAGAAGTTTATCGTCCCGATCAGTGAATGCCGTTATGAAAGCGATTTTCTACATCTCTTTATATGATATGCACTAGAAAATTCCAAACTAGTCAGTTCGGCTTAAGTCACTCTGTCAGAACATACCAAGACACTGGCCTTAAAGGCAATCATCTTCAAGTTTCACGGACCATCACTGCATCTTTTCAACCAAGCTAATCGGCCGATGTCAAATACCCAAAACTTTAATTGCTTCAACTAGCTTATCTAAATGGGGTAGAGTGAAGAAGCTATATAAAGAGAAACATATGTCCAGAAATTAGTGGCAGGAGCCAGGGAAAAAGAAAAGGGAGAGAGCAGAGGCAAGCTGATTGAAAACAACTTTTCGAAATTCCTTAGATATTAGTAGATTAACCAAAGTGTCGGCTATGCAACATCTGCTGAGTCTGCTGGTTTACTATATCCAGCTAAGCTCGTTAGTAATAGCAACTGTGTAGCCTTTCACCATTTTCCCAAGCATTTAGAAATTGTTAGTCGTCATCCATAGAAAATTAACTTATTATATCAGTAAATTACGTCTTTAAATATTAAAAAGTTTAAGTGCTATAATTTTCGCCCCATCATTTCAACGTTTTTCCAATGTTTTTTGTTTTTGTTTGTTTCCTTTATTACAGATATCTGGCACTCCACTCTCTGCCGCTAAACGTTTACAATTTAGTTTGTCTGTAATGCCAGTACCTGAGGTTGAGGTTATGAAAAATTTACGCCCACTTATCATGCCACTATTTTGGGTTGAAGAGGCAGCAAGTTTGGATAAGTCATGGACTGATATGTTGAAGAAAAAAGTTTTCTTGTAAGCACAGATTTACTTAGCACAACATGACATGACAACTTTTTAACAACGTGAAACTGAAATATTTTTTACAGAATAATCAAACTCAATAACGCTTTAAGGTGGATCTCTTCGATCTTTGGTACTTGTGGTCTATTGGTCAGTCTTTATATGCTCTATGGTAAAAGTCAAATTGGAACGACAAATGTAGTAAGGATTAGTGAAGTTCAAAATGTGGACAAATTTTAATGTGTGTATATATGTGAGAAGCCGATGGAAATTATAGTACCAAATAGAGCTTTTGATCTCTTTATATGATATGTATTGTTCCTCTTTTATTGTACTGTTATCGTACCCAAAATTGCCCATATTTGAAAATAGTTCTTCTTCCTCCTCTTAGCACTCCCTTCTATTTCGTCTTCTTCTTCTTATAAAATTTCTTTCTCCTAATCCTGTCGTTTTCCTATTCCATTTATCTCTTTCCCACTCTTTCACTTTCATTGATAGCAATTTATTTTGTGCGGTATGTAGTCAACGGCCTATAAGTATGGACTGCTCATAGTTCACAAGTCATTTCACGAAACCCAATCCAAGGCTGTCTTCTCTTTAATGTTCACCACGTGTATAGTCAACATAATTCTTTCTTAATTATCTAAGTCCTCTCCGAAAAACATTACTCCAGAAATTATCTCGAAGATCCCGCCAAAGACATCTGGATTAAGTCCCGAAACCGTCTCAAAGTTATCCAACACAATTTTGAATCGATGCAGAGATATTTTGGAAATATCTCGAAAATGAAGCCAGAATAATCCGCAGCTCATCCCAAATTGGTCCCGAAAATATTTTAATATTATCCAAAAACAACCCAGAATTGATGCAATGGTAGTTCCGACACGAGCATAAAAAAAATTGTGAAATTATTGCGTAATCCCCGAAGCTGTGTCGAAGAATATGCCCCTAAACAATCCCGAAAACAATCACGAACTAGTACAGTGGTAATCTCGAAATGACCCAAAAAGTAGTTTTGAAACTGTCTCGAGCTTGGACCGAATTAGGTTATCCCGAAATGATCCCGAAGACGGCTCCCAAAAGGTCTCAAAATAGTCCCGAATTTATACCAAAAATGACGGCCGCCGTGGTGCGATGGCAGCGCGCTACGCTGATCCCGGCTTCACGCCATGGGCAAAGCAACCTCAAAATTTAAGAAACAAGTTTTTTCAATTAGAATACAATTGTTCTAAGCGGGGTTGGCCTCGGCGGTATTTGGAAAGCACTCCGAGTGAATTTTTGCCATGAAAATCTCTCAGTGAAAACTCATCTGCCTTGCAGATGCCGCTCGAAGTCGGCAAGTAGGTCCCGTCCAGCCAATTTGTAGGAAAAATTAAAAGGAGCACGACTCAAATTGGAAGAGAAGCTGGGAATAAAATCTCCTCGGAGGTTATCGCCCCTTACACTTATTTATTTTTTTATACCCAAACTACTCCCGAATTAATCTGAAATAAGTTATCCCGAAAAGGTCCGAAAACAATTCCGAAACGATCACGATATAGTCCTGAAGTTAAACCAAAAATAATCCTGAATTGATCCTGCATCGATCCGAAAACAATCCTAAACGACCTAAGACTGATACCAAAAAAATCTCCAATCAGTCGATAAACGATCTCGCAAATGAACCCAGAGTATTCCGTAGTTCATTCCAAATTAATCCCAAAAAAGTCCGAAATTATTCAAAAACTAGGCTCAATAAGATCCAAAAGTAGTACCGAAACGATCACAAAAACAATCATGAAAGGTTCCGAAAACAGTTTCAAATTAGATTGGTAATGACCCGAAAAGGTTCCGAAATATTCCCGAAAATAATAACTAAATAGTCGTGAAACCATCTCGAATCTGGACCGGAATAAGTTTTCCCGAAATGATCCCAAACATCATCCCACAACTGTATCGAAATTGTGCCAAAATTAGAAATTTTTCCGAAAACAGCTAAGAAATTATGGCGATCTATTCCCGAAACTAGGCCAAAAACAATCTCAATATTACCCGAAGATAATCCGTATATAGTAAATACAGAATTAAATAGAAGTTTGCCTGCAGTGGTACCAAAACTATGATAAAACAAGTAAGCAAGGCTAAGTTCGGGTGTAACGTAACATTACATACCCAGCTGCCAAATTACAGCTTGCAAAACTTTTAAATTACTAATTGTTTTTGTTTTTATCGGCCTATTGATAAATGATTCATGGTTGATAAATGATTCATGGTTGCCAGTCAAACAAACCACAGCTGTATAGCTAAATGGTTAGCGCAGCGTGCCTAAAGTGTGCTGATGATGAAGGCTTAGCACCCTTCGAAATGGATCTATCTGCACAGCTATGGCAGGTTGTCTGAAAAATTTTCTACTTACTATTCTAAAAACAAAATAAAATTTTTCGAATTTAGAAAAATTTTAAAATAAGAATAATTATCATTAGAAAAAAATTATTGTTCTGGCCTTGAGCTCGAATCGAACCTTGAATCTTTTAAATTACCTTCTTTTAAAAGGTGGCGGTGCCACGCCCATTGCCCAAATTTTACTAATTTTCTATTATGCGTCATAAGGTCAACCCACCTACCAAGTTTCATCGTTTTATCCGTCTTTGGTAATGAATTATCGCACTTTTTCGGTTTTTCAAAATTTTCCATATCGAAAAATTGGGCATGGTTTGAGTCCGATTTCGTTCATTTTAAAAAGTGATCTGAGATGAGATGATGAAGTGCCCAGGAACTTACATGCCAAATTTCATTAAGATATCTCAAAATTTACTCAAGTTATCATGTTTAGGGACAGACGGACGGACGGACGGACATGGCTAAATTAATTTCTTTTTTCGCCCAGATCATTTTGATATATAGAAGGCCATATCTGTCTCGATTAGTTTATGTCGTCACGGGGTACCGTTATGCGAACACAATTAATATACTTTGTGAGCTCTGCACAGCTGAGTATAAACAATCTCTGAATGATCCGCTAATGGTCCCGAAATATGCTACCGCTCACTTTTGTCTACCTCGATGTCAAGAAAGGCGCCGAACTTAAATTCTTCGACCGTTTTCAATAGGCATGCTGTGATGCCGGCAGGGACCCTAATCCTGTACACCTCATTCAGGTATCCAGAAACTATGTGGTACTGATTGCTTTGAAGTGCTTGGGAGGGACGTATTCCGCCTTTGCAATACAGCGGAACTAAGCCATATTCTATGACTTTAAGATGTAACCCAAACGATAGGACCCGCATTCTCATAGAAATTAAAGATTTGATATCCCACAAAAATTGCCTTTTTCACAGAAGACGCGAATCCCTATAGAGACATTAAATAACGACAGCGTAGTAAGAGACTCTTGTGCACCCAAGAAATCAGAAAAATGAGTATTGTCGAACATCGCAACCATTCACACCCGCTAATTCTCCCAAGGGACAGTATTCTCCAAAAAAGAGCTCCTTAAAAAGAGTTTTCTTGCGCTTCGCAGGCTCGTCGTTTTCGCAGAAGCTTGTACAGAATTCTCGTTGGCTTTTCTGATCTCTGACTGATAAGTACCCAACTTTTCTTTGCAGTGTTCCGAGTTCGAGTATATTTTGCTCCTTCTGATTCTATGAAATTAAGGTTTTCGTACGCACAATGCGTATCTGCATTATTTAAATCCAACCTATATGGGAAAAGGTAAGCAGATCGTATTTGGAAAACTTTGAACCCTCTTAATATGCTTCTGATTAAAGTTCCTTCTGATTATAAAATTTCCACTTAGTACTTATATGGTTACGACTAGTAATTTTAGCAGAACTAAGTTCTGAAGAATAGGCCAGGTTACCATAGAAGGAATGCTCAGAAAGTACTTTCTAACCGGATGTGGTTCATCCTACGATACAAGCGTGCAACACGCATTGGGTTCCCACACATAGAAATTCAAAAAAAATAAGACTCAACTCTTTCATTGATATCATAGGCCCCATCGACATAGAGGATGACTCTCGATAAAGATAAGTACCAATAATTTTTCAGTAGAACAATGACGTGTTATTGTAGTAAATTGTGTTGGGTAATTAGTTGTAGTATTAAATAAGTGTGTGACATAAAAAAATTTTATTAAAATTAATTTAGCAAATGTGAAATAATGACGACTTTTGCAAAGATCCAGCAGTTGGCTGATTTCTCATAACATTGCATGTGTGTATGTGTTGATGATTAGCAGTTAGGTGTTACGACGATAAATGTCTATATTTAAGGTACTGATAATATGTTAAAATTATAAATAATAAGTTATTGTAATACCTTGGGACCTGTTGCCAATTTCAGTAGTGAATGCAGGTGGAAAATTTCTGTACGTCAGAAGGACCTTCAATATTAAATGTTAACGTGTTGCATGTGTTTCATACTTATATAACACCGTTTAGTAAAAATTGATTGATAGTTGATGAGATCTTTGATTACGTCTATGAATACAATTATTTGGGTTTTCGGTGTAATTTAAAGACATTTATATTGTAACGAATTTACTTGCAAATCCTCTTATTTGCAACCTTCTGCTAAGTTCGATCACTAAACTGTTGAATAAATAACTCCAATATGTAATAATGCAAAATGGCCTTTATTAAAGTACTTCACAATAACACTCAAACTGTGCAACGAATAGCTTGCTTAATAACCAAACTGATTGATAGCTCAAATGACACTCTACTATTCAAAATAATACTGCTCTTGCACGCTAGATAGCGTCTTAGTCGAAACTGCTTGACAACTCAAATCAAACTGAATTCCAGCGCCTCTAAAACTGCCGTCTTTTATACTCTCGGATTTCAACGTTCGCATCTTCTAGGCGCTTCCAGGATCTACTAGTTCAGCAGCTCTCAAACTTCTCAGCTGTAACTACAATTGCACAATTTTATAGTTTTTCTCATTGCATACTTTCAGGAGTATCTCAGATATATGCATGTGTTTGTGCATTGACTCTCCGCTGCTCGTATACGTACATGGTACATATATGTAGACGCAATTATTGTTTCATTTATGTAGATACATAATGATTGAATTATTGATGTGAATTCACGTCACTGCTTAGCATCGTCTTAGAGACGATAGCATCGCTCAGTGCTGCTAACATTCGTTACACTGCCCTCCACCTAAGTCTGATCGTCCCGATCAGACAAATCTCTCGATCTAAACGCTGCTAGCATCGCCAAATGTACCACTCTTCTATTTCGTGATTTCCCAATTGCTTGTATACGGTAGATGACATCACTGATCGTCTTCACAACTCTGTACGGGCCTTCCCAACGGCACCGATATTTGGATGGAACACCTTTCGGCCGGTGAGGGTAGCATAGCAGTACCAAATCTCCCTCCCGGAAACCTTCCGAATTATTTTCCTTGTCGTACCTGTGTTCCATCTTACTACTCATTATTCTAGATCGATCCCTCGCACTCTGTTGCTTGGCCAATGAAGAACTACTTTGTAGAGCTTGTTCTTGACGAATTGGCTTCACATACTCAGTATCGTTCCGACGTTTTCCAAAAGAAATGCGCGCTGGCTTCAAACCATCCTTGCATTCTTTCTGGAAGATTCTTTTAGTCATTTTAGTGCGTTCATCAGGTTTTGTCAATGCCAGTGTTTCTCTCGCAGGTACTTTTGATTTCCCTTTATTTGGCCCATTCGAGCCATCAACTTTTGCTCGATCTATTTTCCTTGACTTTCGTGGTCTCCGTCGAGTCTTTTCCACCAGTACTCGGTTACTACTAAACCCTTTCTGCAAACTGAAGTTAAGTTGTATATCCTGGTTCTTATAACGCATCACCCTTCTCTGCATATCGATCTTGATGTCGGGGTCAACCATGAAGTCCACTCACAATATGACTTCTTCAACGATCTTCGCCACAACGAATTTGTGTAGAACCGTGACCTTTCCAATCAAGGCTTCACATATCACTTCTCCCTGAACTTGGTTATACTCGCCAGTGACCGTACGCAACCTTGCTCCAGGTAACGGTTTTACTTTCCTGTTGACCAAGTCAGATCGGATCAATGAATGAGATGCGCCCGTATCTACAGTCAGTACACGCTCCTTGCCATCTACATTCCCTCTGACGGTAAGACTGCTTGATTTCCTTCCAATTTGCGACACAGATATCACAGGACATTCAATAGCCGAGGCAAGTTTTCGTTCTTTACATCCGACACGCTCTTGCTCATTTCCTCCAGCTTTGCGTTTACGGCCACCCACATTGTTGGAACTATTAGGACCAAGATCGCAATGACGTGCAATGTGACCGGGCTTCCCGCATTTGAAACATTTGATAACTTTTTCACTCCGCTTTTGCGATCCTTTCAGCGCCTCCAATATTGCGTCTACCCACTCTGGCCTTTCTACTTCCACACGGCGTGCTTTGAAAACTGGCTTACACAGAAGCGACGCTGTTTCATGAATCAGAGCTTGTGACACCATTTCTGCGAATGTTGGCTTTGGGTTTGCGTATGTAGCTCGCTTTGTTTCGACGTCCCGTATGCCATTTATAAAGCTCTGAATCTTTACCCTTTCAGTGTATTCCACGGGTGCGTCCGCATTCGCTAAATGTGCTAGCCTTTCAATATCCGACGCAAACTCTTGCAATGTTTCACCAGGCCTCTGGAAGCGGTTCAGCAACTCCATTTGGTATATCTGTCTCCTATGCTCAGTTCCGTATCGTCTCTCTAGAGCGCCCATCAATGCTTCATAACAGTTCCGTTCGCCCTCTGGAATGGTTTGTAAAATCTCAGCTGCAGGCCTTTCAACGCCATGAACAGTGCAGCAACTTTATCTTCAGCATTCCAGTTGTTCACTGCTGCGGTCTTCTCAAACTGTATCTTAAAGACCTGGAAAGGAACAGAACCGTCAAAGGATGATGTTTTTACCTTTGGATTGCTTGCTGAAACAGCAGGGCGATTTAATTGCAACTCTTGTATACGATCTTTTAAAGCATATATCTCGGCCTCCATTTTATCTTTTCGACCACTGAACCCTTCCTGAAACTGCGTTAGTTTCTCTTCCATACGCGATTCTAGTTGTGAAGAGATCTGTGATGATACCTGTGCTGAAATTTGTGTCGACATTTCTGATATACGTGCCTCTTGTGCTTCAATTTTAGATGTTATTTCTGACATTTCTGAGATACGTGTCTCCTGTGATTCAATCTTCGCTGTTATACGGTTCTCCTGCGATTCTAGTTGTGATGTCATATATGTCTTCTGTTCTTCGAGCTGTGCTGACATATTTGTCTTCTGTTCTTCGAGCTGTGTTTCCATCTTGGATGTAATCTGTTTCGACATTTCTGACATTTGCGACGACATTGATGTTACTGTCGATGTTTGTGCAGATATTGCAGCCAAAATCATGTTCAAGTCTGTGCTCGTAACTTTCTGCGATGTTTCGTTTTTCTCTTCAATTTTTGTTGTTGTCTCGTCGCCATCAGGATAAAAGACATACTCGTCCACATCGATTCCTTCTGCTTCCATAGCCTCTCGTAGCCGTGCCTGAAGTTCGAGCTTAACGCCGCTTGTATTCAATCCACGGCTCTAACTACTCCTTCTTCAGTTGCTGGGTCTTCAATTCATTGAACTTTGCCATGTCCTTGTTGTCCTCCGGAATTTATTCAACAATTCCTCTTCTGACACCAATTGTAACGAATTTACTTGCAAATCCTCTTATTTGCTACCTTCTGCTAAGTTCGATCACTAAACTGTTGAATAAATAACTCCAATATGTAATAATGGAAAAATGGCCTTTATTAAAGTACTTCACAATAACATTCAAACTGTGCAACGAATAGCTTGCTTAATAACCAAACTGATTGATAGCTCAAATGATACTCTACTATTCAAAATAATACTGCTCTTGCACGCTAGATAGCGTCTTAGTCGAAACTGCTTGACAACTCAAATCAAACTGAATTCCAGCGCCTCTACAATTGCCGCCTTTTATACTCTTGGATTTCAACGTTCGCATCTTCTAGGCGCTTCCAGAAACTACTAGTCCAGCAGCTCTCAAACTTCTCAGCTGTAACTACAATTGCACAATTTTATAGTTTTTCTCATTGCATACTTTCAGGAGTATCTCAGATATATGCATGTGTTTGTGCATTGACTCTCCGCTGCTCGTATACGTACATGGTACATATATGTAGACGCAATTATTGTTTCGTTTATGTAGATACATAATGATTGAATTATTGATGTGAATTCACGTCACTGCTTAGCATCGGCTTAGAGACGATAGCATCGCTCAGTGCTGCTAACATTCGTTACAATATGCATTTTAAGCGGGGATTACCCTTATTGCTTTTTGAATATATGAAAACATTTATTTGAAGCAATTTTTAATTTATAATTTATTTAATAATTTGGAAAAATTTAAACAACGTGACATCAGGACGGACAAGGCGACAGCTGTTTCGATTATACCTTGTAATTCTCTTCGTATGTCCGTCCGTCTGTCTGTTTGAACGCAAACTAGTCCCTCAAATTTTGAGATATCTCAATTAAATTTGGCACAAGGATGTATTTTTGTATTATATTAGACATTTGTCGGATCCGGTAGGATCGGACCACTATAACATATATCTCCCATACAACTGATCGTTCAGATAAGACGATTTTGGTCATTCCTGTCGCAATTAAGAAAGTATAAACGTGAAACTCGGTGATATATATTCTAATATATCATAGAAGATATCCTGAAAAAATCACTTTGATCGGAGCTATATATAGTTATATCCCATACAACCAATCGTTCAGATAGAAAGATTTTGGGCCATTTCTCCCTTAATTTAGAAAGTATAAACGTGAAACTCGGTGATATATTTTTTAATATATCATAAACGATTTTCTGAAAAAATCACTTTGATCGGAGCTATATATAGTATATATCCCATACAACCGATTGTTCAGATAGAAAGATTTTTGGCAATTTCTCCCTTAATTTCCAATATAAAAACGTTAAACTTGGTGATATGTAATCAAATATATCATAGAAGATTTAATGAAAAAATCATTTCGATCGGAGCTATATATAATATATATCCCATACAACCGATATTTCAGATAAGGTGGTTTTTTTTCATTTTTTATTTTATATTTATCTTGAAAATCGTTTAGGTATGTACATCTCTTCACTATATATTTCTTATCTTATACATCCGATTATTTGGAGATTACGAACGGGATAAGATTATTGTTCAGCCCCATTCATGAAAGGTATGAAGTCTTCGGCACAGCCGAAGACATTCCCGTCCTTACTTGTTTTTACTTTTTTTCGACTTTGATTTTTAAGGGTTTTTCATGACCTACTAAACAAATTTTCATATGTATGCCCTGTCCGACCCAAAAACATCCGCTAAAACGTTGTCGATAACACCCTAATGGTTACCCTGGTTCATATTTATGTGGAAATATTCAAAAATAGCGAAATAAAACAATCTGCTATCTCCCCAAGGAACTTCTGACGGCATAGTCAAAAGGGGAGGAACTATTCCTGGATATGCACATGTGCAGCACTTTTCTTTTTTCTGAGAGCCACTTTGGTTACTTTCGGGTGGCCGAGTAGAACTTTAAGCAGAGAGAAATTTCTGGATCTCTCTCTTTCAAAACTGGCGCCGCATCCCTTCTAAGGACATCAGCATATCATTTTCATTAAACGGCGCAGATTGTTAGTTAGAAAGCTAGGTAATACGCTTTGAAACAAGTATTGATGCGCCATCACTTCTCGGCACACCCTATCAGTCACCTACTTGACGATGACCATCCCTCTGGTAAACTCGCGTTACTCTAGCAATAACTACTCACGTTCCTATAGCGCGCAGAAGCCAGCCTTTAAAATTTTTTCAGACGCGACTAGAGCTCCGATTGTATATTTTTGACCCCCTGTGCGTTAGGGGTTAGAATATGCCCACGTTAGGTATACCGGTCGTAAAAGGCGACCATAATACCATGGGTACCCAATCCATGAGTAAGGTGTTTAACTCGAAAGGTAGCAGGGTGGACGCGGTGTATCACCCTGTGGGACCCTAGGCAAGGTCTTTATAAAAACTGCTACCGCGGGAGCAGGAGAAGCCAGTGTGATCTGGTGCACTGCATCGAACGATGATTTGTACTCAGGTCTCACCTCCTGTCCTGGGATGGCCCCCTTGTGGGAGCATCGCGGTGGCTGTGGTTTCAAATAGAGTTCACTTATGACACACGCTCTGAGTAGACTTGTTTTCCCTTGGGGACCCAAGACCCAAGGGAATTCGGTCTCATGCTTGCCACGGCAGTCCCAATTTCATTGAGAAACTGACCCTGAGGGGCAGATGATAGGTTGGTCACATCCCTTAATTTGTGACAAATGCTGCAAATAAGTTGACGAAAGATGGTGAAGGAACGCATGTCTATCGTCAGCCGAAAACAATCGATAATTGTACGAGTGGGCCGGTGCTCATCTCGTCTTTTGAGATGTTTGAGGCTGCTTTAGACTGCGTAAGCGAATAGGAGGCGTTCGCTGTGTGGATGACCACATCCTATATGTGGTAGATTTGACGTTGTAAAATCACTGCAGAGTGGCGGACTGCAGTGCAAGGATATTGCTGGGGCAAGTACTCGGTACTTACAGGTCTGTGAGCGGAAAAGGTTGGCCACATCCCTTAATTGTGGTAGGAGTGTGTATGGAGGCAAATCGGTGCATAATTGTTGCGTAATTGAGTGGAAATTGGAGCGAAATTAGTAGCAAAAATGGAAGCCAATAGTAGACAATATGGCACACAATGTTTGTCAACGTAGTGTGGCCTCAAGCGATGTCGAGGGGCATTGTTGAGGCGGGCACTCGGCACTCACAGGTCTGTGTGCGGAAAAGGTTGGTCACATCCCTTGATTTAAATTGTGATGGTGTTTTAAGACGGAGCATAATTGGATGCCAAGCTCACTTTGTTTGTCAACGTAGTGCGGCCCTTTAAGCAATATCTAAGCAAAACCAAGCTCCGTCGTTAACAATGTATTTATACATTGTTGTAACACTGCAGGACAGAAAAGGTTGGTCACATTCCTAAATTGCGACAAAAGCACAATATCTCAATCTGGTTAACTTGTTAATCAGATATCGAGATATCTAAATCAATGAAAGAGGGACTCTGAGGCAAGCACGGAACTCGCGGTGGAGTTGCCGTGCAACCGGGTGCCATTACCCGAAAATGGAAGAGGAGGATGGATAGTCCTCCTCGGCCAAACCAAGGCTGGTTGACTTGAACACCCCAGCTCACCGATTTGGTACCAACTTGTTGGGCCGAAGATCAACGGACATTGATCTGTGTTTTACACCGGAGGTAAGTCTTCACGACAGGGACTCCCGTAATACACGTTCTTTCGTCTGTATATTTTTGAAATGGCGGGCGTCGCTCTCGTCTACGATGGGATGATCTTTATAGTGAAGTGACTTGTAGTGGGTTGTTCATATTAGGATGGCAAGTTCTGTAATTTTTGAGGAACCACGTTAGTGTGAATTATCAGACGCAGCGTATCTTATCTGTGAGTCTGGATTGACATAGAACGCTTTCTAGCGTCAAAGCGAAGAAAGCGAAGAAAACGGTAAAGCGTTTCATTTTTATCTTATGGCGCGGTTAAATGAAGAAACGGGACAAAAGCGTTTATATTTTTCAGGCTTATCTGTGACTGAACACATATCAATTCGGATGCTTCTACTGCCAAATGTCACTGAATCTGTGTGACATATAATAGTTGGAAGCATTCACAAATTACATACAGTAGTAACGCGATTCTTACACGTAATAGAAACCGGGCTCGGTGCAAGTTTCGAGGTTATCACAAGTACTAAGCTTTTTTTCGTATGAAATAAAAGGCAATTTTATGAAAGAATTTGGTTGGAAATTAAGTTTATTATTTTTAATATGTATTTTAATTCAAAACGCTTAAGTTTAATTCGTTCATATACATAAATATAGAAAGACATACTTTATGTGGAACTAAAAAAATTTTAAATTTTTGTTTGTTTTGTGCAAGCTCGCTTGTTCAGTATTACGCTGCTTCTAAGTCTCTGGAGCGTCATAATATCGTCTAATGATGCGTTATTTTGATCAGCCCATTCTAAGCAAATATTGTATGCTGATCTAGTCTCTTCCGACTTAGCTTCCTTAGAATGTCAGCTTTTTGTTTTATTGTAAGCAAGGTAAATTTTAGCGCTGCTATTATGAGACTGCACCACTCAATAAAACACCCGTTAAAACTGATTCAAATATCCAAAATACACGTGCGTAAGAAATTAGTCAATCACAGCAATTTATTAGCGAAATAAATCGGGACTTCCCCGAATTACCAAAAGAAACAAGGCAATGTCGCAAGTATCGAGTTCAAATTTTTTGGATGTCGCAAGTTCTGAGTATGTAATGGAAAAATTTTCTATGTTGCAAGAATCGAGGTGTGCAAGTACCGAGTATGTGCACAAATCGAGTTAATACTGTACTAATTAATTGGTTTATTTATAATGCAGGTATTTTTTTCTGTGACGAGAGCTTTGAATGAGTTTGCAATTGCCACAATTGTGAGATCTTTAAGACTAGCAGAACGGCAAGTTAATTTTTTAACTCACAGTTAACCTGACCTGAAAAGTTAAACTCATTAATTTTTGAGAAATTTTTTTAATTAACTCTGAGCTGGAAAAAAATAACTTGCCGTTCTGCAAGTCGCTGTGACAAAATCACAAATATTTCCTTATGTTAGTTCATATTTAGGGCGTTCTAATGAGCTATCCAGCTCTGGATCACCATCAAACGATACGGTCAGTTCCATGAAAGTTAAGGCCGTTGCACAATGAAATGCTTATATAGCCGCGTTTAACACAAGCTTATACATTTCAGTAACATCGCCACAATCAACCAAGATGTTGTATTTATAAATATGAAGGAAGTTCAGACATGGCAACTGAAGTTTATTTCTCCTTACCCATTCACATGCAAAATTTCGCGAAGCACTGTTACAAACATTCTCCCTATACAACAAAATTGCTCGCTAACATATTTTGTGTCGTATTCATTTGTTATATTGCAGTTTTAAATTGCGAAAAATATCAGAAAATTTACCAACTAGTGGGAAAAATAATTAACTTGTAAGTGTGCCAGCACCCTTAGCCAAAGCAAATGTCAAATTCTTCTTATGCTTTGCTTGCTACAAAAGTTGCAAGTTGGCTACTTTTCAATATCAGATCGCGTCAGTGTCGCTCAATCTACAGTTCTCCATAAAAATACATGCAATCTAATCACACTGCATAAGATTCAGTTAAACGCATCTAAATGAAAACTGCATATGTGACGGGGCTTTCAAGAGCACTCAACCGATGTGTACACATAACAGGGTGCCTCTTATTAACAAACTTTTCTCCCCGAATCGGCGCCTAAAATTCAAAACCACTCATCAAAGTAATAACTAGTATTATTAGTTCTTTAGAGTACTAATACGTTACAACTAGGATTGGCAGTTACAACACGTCCCAAAATGTCCGGAGGGATATCAGAAGACGCGTGTTGAACACAGTAACAATCATCTGAAGATTAATATGAAAATTGAACATCTGCCAGTAGTGGAATTCACTAACTTATTTAACCACATTTGCCATCTCTTTATTTGCGAATCGATAACTATAACGATTTCGTTATTCAGTAACTATTTTGTAACGATATTTGTTTATCGACGATCAGATGTGTTGTTAAATAAACAGCAAGTAAATTGGCTGCGTTAAACTCACGAAATTAATATTTCTGGCAATTTTAGTTAAAAAAGAAAATCGGAACTTTAAATTAATACTTTCAAACACGAAAAACTTACTTACTTACTTAATTGGCGCTTAACCGTCTAAACGGTTATGGCCGTCCAACAAGGCGCGCCAGTCGCTACTTCGCTCCGCCAACCGGCGCCAATTGGTCACACCAAGGGAGTTTAAATCGTTTTCCACCTGGTCCTTCCAACGGAGTGGGGGCCGCCCTCTACCTCTGCTTCCATAGGCGGGTTCCGATAGAAACACTTTCTTGGCCGGAGCATCATCTTTCATTCGCATAACATGGCCTAGCCAGCGCAGCCGCTGCGTTTTAATTCGCTGGACTATGTTGATGTCTGCGTACAGCTCGTACAGCTCATCATTAAATCTTCTTCGGTACTCGCCATCGCCAACGCGTAGAGGTCCATAAATCTTTCGAAGAACTTTTCTCTCGAACACTCCCAAAGCCGCTTCATCTGCTGTTGTCATGGTCCATGCTTCTGCCCCATATTGCAGGACGGGTACGATAAGTGACTTGTAGAGTATGATTTTCGTTCGCCGAGAGAGGACTTTACTTTTCAATTGCCTACCTAGTCCAAAGTAGCATTTATTGGCAAGATTGATTCTTCGATGGATTTCAGTGCTGATGTTGTTGCTAATGTTGATGCTGGTTCCCAAATAAACGAAGTCTTTTACTATTTCGAAATTATGGCTGCCAACAGTAGCGTGGTTGCCAATGCGCATATGCGCTGACTCTTTGCTCGATGACAGCAGGTACTTCGTTTTGTCCTCATTCACCATCAAACCCATCTTTACCGCTTCTTTTTTCAGCTTGGAGTAAGCAGAACTAACAGCGCGGGTGTTTAGGCCGATGATATCAATGTCATCAGCATATGCCAGTAATTGCACGCTTTTATAGTATATTGTTCCAGTGCGGTTAAGTTCTGCAGCTAGTATAATTTTCTCCAGCATCAAATTAAAGAAATCGCACGATAGGGGGTCACCCTGTCTGAAACCTCGTTTAGTTTCGAACGGCTCGGAGAGGTCCTTCCCAATTCTGACTGAGCTGATGGTGTTGCTTAACGTCATTTTGCACAGCCGTATAAGTTTTGCGGGGAAACCAAATTCAGACATAGCGGCATATAGGCAGCTCCTTTTCGTGCTGTCGAAGGCGGCTTTAAAGTCGACGAAGAGGTGATGTGTGTCGATTCTCTTTTCACGGGTTTTTTCCAAGATTTGGCGCATTGTGAAAATCTGGTCGATGGTAGATTTACCAGGTCTGAAGCCGCACTGATAAGGTCCAATCAGCCGGTTCACGGTGGGCTTCAATCTTTCGCACAATACACTTGAAAGGACCTTATATGCGATATTAAGAAGGCTGATTCCACGATAGTTGGAAAAACTGCTTTATTTATAAATCAAATGGCATTTGAGTACTTGGCGTACGTTTTATCACAAGATGAAGAATAACTAAGTCCATCGCCAGTGGACAGACACCTTCTTAGAGAAGTAGATGACCCATCCCATTTGAATGCAACGCAGTTTCGTGCTGTACCGACTAACCCCAGACTTGGCTCATGATATTATTTGTCAACTTGATGGTCAATTAAGGGATACAAGGATAACTGCGAAATCAACAGAGAAAAAAAAGAAATTGATACCGCATTTCCTTACCTTTTGTTAAAATAAGTAAAAGCTTCACAAAAATGACTTTTAAAAGCAGTTAATATACGGAATTTATTTATTTTTGGCATTCCTATTGTTCTTTTCGCATCTTTTAGGTTTCGTTAAGCTGTGATGCCACCTTTCTACTATTAAAACGAAATTTAAATGTCATATATTTCGAGTCGTTAAAACTAAGTTAGTAAATAGTACAATCGATAAGGCAACGGACAAAATCGTCAATAAAAATCTCGACAAATCGCATCGTTATAAGTTAGTGAACTCCACTACAGAAGCTATGTGCAAAAAACAGTTGCACATTTTGTTGTGAGTCTTACACATATTTTCCATATTTTGTTGTACTAAAAAAAAAAAAAATGTAAGGCGCGATAACCTCCGAAGAGATCTAAGGCCGAGCTTCTCTTCCAATTTGCATCGTGCTCCTCTTGATTTTCCCTACAAATTGGCCGGACGAGACCTACATGTTTTATGCCGACTCCGAACGGCATCTGCAAGGCAGATGAGTTTTCACTGAGAGCTTTTCATGGCAGAAATACACCCGGAGCGCTAGCCAAACACTGCCGAGGGGCGACCCCGCTTAGAAAAATTTTCTTTTAATTGAAAAACCTTATTTCTAAAATTTTGATGTCGCTTTGCCCGGGGTGTGAACCTGGGGCATACAGTGCGGTAGGCGGAGCACGCTACCATCACACCACGGTGGCCGCCACTGTTGTTGTACTACTCAAATGAAAAATGTATCGTTGTTCTAGAATATAATATAATTATTTTATGGCCTAAATAATTTGTTTTCAGACTTAAAGTAAAAATTTATGGGATGTCGAGTAGAAAAAAGTTGGTAAATACGGGACACCCTAGTGAATGTGCCTGTAAGTGCTACCAAGTAAAAAGAATCAGCTGTTAAAAATTTACCACAAATAAAATAATTTAAAAAAAATGTTTAAGTTAAACGGTTTTATTGAAAACAATACTTACAAGCTAGAAAATAATTAGGTAGGTCCTAGATACTAGTCATCACACTCCTCATCAATCTAGGGCGTTGATCATACAATTGAATAAAAGCGTTGGACGCGTGTATCCAAATATAGACCAAATCGGACCACAAATGCGATTTTTTTGAATATCTCGATCTTTGCGCCACCTAGCGGCGATTTTTTCACAGGTCGCTTTCTATTTTTGTATGGATTATGTGCCAAATATGAGCCAATTCGGACCACAAATACGATTTTTGTGAATATCTCGATCCTTGTGCCATTTTTTTTCATTGGTCGCCTTCTATTCTTGTATGTATTATGTGTTCTAAATATGAGCCCACTCGGATCACAAATACGATGTTTGTGAATATCTCGATCCTTGCGCCACCTAGGGGCGATTTTTTTTTCATAGGCCGCTTTCTATTCTTATGTGTTCCAAATATGAGCCAAATCGCTTCACAAATACGATTTTTGTGAATATCTCGATCCTTGCGCCACCTAGCGGCAATTTTTTTTCATAGGTCGCTTTCTATTCTTGTATGTATTAAGAGTTCCAAATATGAGCAAAATCGGACCACAAATGCGATTTTTGTGAATATCTCGATGCTGGTAAACGGTTATGTAATTTTTGTTTACCGAGTCGTTGAAAGACAGGGGTTTGTTAAACGTCGAGATCTAAAACTGCTAAGTAAAACACTGGAAAGGTGAATTAAGTACTACTGACATATAAATAGTTAGAAAGGAATAATTATCAGGTTTGTATATAGGATAAGTAATTTGCAAATTATTAAGAGATAAAAGAATAGATTTTTTACTGCTAAAAAGTGATTCCGAACTATCAATTGTGCTTGAGTGAGAGTTATAAACCTGACACAGACTGCGGCAGGGCTCATTTAATCCAAATCGGTTCTACATTGTTTCAGGAAAAGGAGCTTAAAATGTCTAGTTGGCCGAGAAGGAACATTAAAGTTAACGTTAAAGTTAAAAAGAACTACAAACCAAGCCATTCACTACTTTGATCATCAAAATTACTGCATTCCTCTCTCTAAGACTTGCAAGGGTAGAAAGATTAATTAGTTTTAGCCGATTGCTATAAGGGGGTACATTATACAAGGAATCCGTTAAGGCAAAGAGTAAAGGGTTCATTACTGATATTTAGCATAGACTTGACTTGACTTGAGAACTGTCACTTACAGTTCTGTTAAATGAACATTGCATGTTACTGATTACTCAAAACTTAGCAACACTTAACTTGACTTAGAATTCTGTTGAATTTTGATTTTCTATGTAAGTTCTAAGTGACGCTACATTTTGAGATGCCATTTGTTTGTTTCCATTTCATTTTGACATTTTGTCATACAAATTGATATTTATTCATTATGATGGCAGATTGTATGCGCTAAGTGGAGTATAATCGTGGCTAAGTTGCAAAGTTTACGCCAAGTCAAGTCTATGGTAAGTATCAGTAATGGGCCCTTAAGGGTGCGCTTACGCAGCCGCCGAGAAACCCAAAAATTGCAATCAGTTTATGAAATCGGCCGGGCTGGTGTTAAAATTGCAACCGATTATCGTCCGGCAGCTTTTTTTCTTGCATTTTACTTTTTCCCAAAAACACGCTTGCGTTTATGCTTTTATGTGCTTATTTCATAAAGGGCGCCTGTATTGCACACAATTAATACATTTTTCAGTCCATCGCACAAATAATAAATTTTTCACAGTAAATGCACGCAATTTATCAGACGATAAAATTGAACACGCGCGAATTTATTGGCAGTGAAAAACGACAACGACTGACAACAATTCGGTGATCTGTTGAAATGTACACACGCTCATCTAAATGCATGTGTTTATTTTTATCGGACGGTTACGATCGGGTGATCGAGTCGTTACATACGATAAAACTGCAAACGGTCAAAAATTAGCGCACAAAAGTTTACTAGTCAACTCTGTCTAGTGAGAGAGCGATCAGCTAACACGTTCTTACGGAAAAAATCCAAAATTGTTTTGATTTCTACGTTCCGGGCTACGTACGTACGGGCGTTGCACGTCGGTGAGTTTTCGTTTACATTGCACATTCATAAGATATTTTGTGTCAGCTGACACGTTTTTTGTCGACAGAAGATTTTCTGGGTCACCCTGGTCCACATTTTGGTCGATATCTCGAAAACGCCTTCACATATACAACTACCACCACTCCCTTTTAAAACCCTCATTAATACTTTAAATTTGATACCCATATCGTACAAACACATTCTAGAGTTACCCCTGGTCCACCCTTATTGCGATATCTCGAAAAGGCGTCCACCTATAGAACAAAGGCCCACTACGTTTTAAATAATCATTAACACCTTTCATTTGATACACATGTCATACAAACACATTCCAGGGTTACCCTAGGTTCATTTTGCTAAAAGTTGATTTTCCCTTATTTTGTCTCCAAAGCTCTCAGATGAGTATTAAATCTTCGGTTACACCCGAACTTAGCTTTCCTTACTTGTTTTTTTTTTTTGTATTTGAAAATCTACAAGGCAAAGTTTTAAATATTTAAAATATTTCAGTTACGTGGCTTCGTTCGTTAGATTAATTTTTTATTTTCTTTATGAATCAAAATGCTTTAAACAAATTTTCTTTACACTCTCATAAGAAAAAAAATATTTTTTTTTTATATTTGATGTATAGATTCGTTTCTTTGTCTATGCTTCAGGGCAAAACAAAAAGAAAAGTCCTAGAAATGTATAGGCGTAGAGCAGGTCTACACCTTTCGCGAACAGCCTTCTCGAATTGTTGCTTATTTACTTCTCATTTTTGCATCTCATATACGCTGTGGCTATATATGTATGTACATGTGTGTGTGTGTGTGTGCAGTTAAAATAATGTCATGTATAACTGTTTGCTATTTCAACTACTTACATTGCTGTTTTTTTTTTTTTTTTTTTGTAGCATTTATATGTTAAGGGAATTGTGAATGGGTAAAACTTTCTAATATTGTGCACAATATTATGAGCGGTATCGAACAGATCTTCGAAAATCGATAATACAAATCTTATCACGTAAATAAAAAACTGTTCAGATTTCTTTATCTTAAATGTTTTTTTATTTTACTCTTTTTTATAATAAAAATCAATTTATTTTGTACACATCATAAAATATTATAAATTAAATTAGATTATATATTTTATAATTACAATATTTACAAATTCTTTTTCTAGACAACTGAAAAAGACGAAAATATTTTTTTACACACAAATATATGTACATGCGGCATGTAATGAAATTAACATAAATTGTGGAAGTATCCACAATAATGAACGGTGAAAATTGAGAAACGAAAATGTTATAAGCAGTAGGGTATAATAACGGCATATATGTATAGCTACAATAATTTTTAAAATAAAAGTATTATCAAAAATTGTGCTACTGATTATTCAATTACTAAAAGTTTGTTAAATCGAAATACTTTGTTTTTTAAAAATTTTGTATATTAAATTTTTTAAATAGCTGATGTGAAAACAACTAACACATTGTTAAATAAGAAATGTATTCAAACTCCTTTTAACTGTACCACAACTTAGACCTATTAATTTGGCCATTACTGTATTCATACACTCTTCAACAAATAAATATCACTAGCAGAAAATACACTTTACAGAAATGTTTGTATGTATACGCGTTTTGTTTGGTCATTTAAGTTTCTTTTGATGAACATCACGTATACTTTTGTGTATGTCTTCCGAACGGCCAAGCAAACGTTTCAGCAGATAATAGATCACGTAAATAATGCTTACGTAAAAGGCGACTACATCGAGAAGGTAGTATTGGATCCAACTGAAAAGAGAAAAATTTGGTATTTCAATTTATTTAAAACTATATTTAGTATCACACTTAAATGTAATTACTGACATTTATAAAATCTACATAAATGAACTCTCGCCCAAGACCATTTTCGAAGGAATATGATACAGTGAGACGACATAAGATTTTACGTATCGCTTAGAGCTTCTAAATGCAATTGTAAGAGTTCTAATATTTTGTCAGATAAGGTATTTGTTTGTACGTGTCATTTCTACCGCCAAAGGTGTTTTGGGTTTGTAGATTTCCATGATTTCAAGTACATGCAAACTTTGGCCTTTTGAAGGCAAGTGAGGGATACTCACTGTTTTACAGATCTATGCTGAAGAACCAGCACCTGAACCGCAAACTTAGACCCTGGTATATTTGACATAGTATCTAATGTGTTCTCGGAACCTCGTTCTCATTTGTCGTCCCATTAGACCAACCTGCAAACTCAGCGTGCTCAAGTTATGCTGGCAGCATTGCTAGATTGCGTGCGTCACGACGAATCCGATAGCTCAATCCCTGACCACGAAATATACGTTCCGCAACATGAAACTCACGGTGCTGAGTACCGACGGACCGCCCCTGCACATGTTCAAACACAGAGGCGAATAGTTGGTAAAGAGAATTCATCAACTGCTTTGCAAAACATTCCACTAATTTCCGCGGTATCAACCTACTTTATAACGTATGTAAAGTTCTATCCAGCGTTTTGTAGCCCAAAGTCAACCAACTGATTTTGTCATACAAGGTACTATTAATTCGATTTTTACAATAAGCACGAAGCCCCAGCCAAGGACGAAAGGAACAAAAGCTCTCTTACGAATGAACTCGAATGACCATCGCCAAAAACGTCCGAAGACTTGGCAGAGATGCAAATCTACCAACAGCATGAGACTGACACCTGACTCTTTCTCTGGAGTGTGGTTAAGTGGATGGTGGGATCATTTGCTTCAAGCCTCTATTAGTAAATGTTTTTCATCCAGCATTTCTAGAGCAGAGAGACAAAACTTGCCCTAATCTAGTGGACCTAACGGGCAACAGCCTACCGCTGCACTGCATTCTGAGGCGATTCAAGAAGTTGTATTGCGCAACGCACACAAACGGATTGCAGATTTCATAACTTATCAAACCCAATTTCCAACCTCACCTGTCCGTGGCGAATCCTATTTATTTAGCAGGCGATGCTCTGACGGTAAGCCCAACAGGACAAGCTCCTCACAAAAGGAGAGAGTTTAAGGACCTAGAGGACTCATTATGGTTATATCATAACGTTCTTCAGATTATCGGGTGGATAAATATCCGGCAAAGGTCCATCAACGTCAACCAAACCCTTTGAGTAGTATTCTTATCGCTACAAGAAGAAGAAGACTAAACCGCGATGGCGTGAAGACGAGCCGAAATGGTTTTCATACTTAAGGTAGTAAAAAATGACTACTCGTTGGCTAAGTTTTTCAGACAAATTGGTATAATCGCTCTAAAGGCAATGGATAAAATCAATGGCATGCGTACAGGGCGGCTATATCGACTGATTCGGCATAAAACCAGCAGACCACGGAGAATCAGGGTGACTTCGGCTATGGTGAGGTAGTTCCTAGCGCCTTTCTGAATATATAGGACAGTTGCACAAAAAGATGCCCACTATAACCTGTACTGTGAGGCTTAGTGGTTGACGAGCTCATACTCATAAACAACGGGGTCCAAGATGTTAAGAGTTCACTAAAATTAAGGAGTTAATGGTTCGCTGGAGCATATCTCTACCTAGACCACCCTCGCCAAGAAGATATTTCTGACTGGAATTAGAACATTCACTCTATATGGGGTACAGGTATTGACAGGGTGCAACTGTGCACCACATGAAAATGATCACAAGGAAGACCGTTTTCGGCTTTACAGTGGAGCTTAGTGGTGGTTAACCTCGTACTAACAAACAACGAAATCGTGGATATTTAGAGTGCACTTATTTAAAAAAAAATGGTTCGCTGGTGAGTGGCTCCATTGTTTCCTTTACCAAGAGGAGTAGCCTTAGCAACCATTAATAAATTGAAGTAAAACTCTTAGACAAATCAATCTGTATGCTACAAAATCTGAAGACTTCCAGATATACTGAGTAGCACAAAAGGTCAGTTTCTCAACCTAGATAAAGTGCTTGTCCTTGAGTGTGCGAGAAAACTAAAGATATTAAAGTTCTAATAGGCTAGACTCCAGGCCATGCAAGGCTTAAAATGAACAATCAGACAACTTACCAGAGAAGTAGGGGCCGAAAATTCCATACGTCCAGAGCTCTTCCTATACAAAGGAGGAGCTCAGAGAGAAGGATACTATAATGAAAGAGAAGCAATTGTGTCAAACGATAGCGCTGCGTCAGCTCAGTGCACAGCTCACTCAGAGACCACGTGCGTTGGATGAGCTTTTGGACTGACAATCACAAAAAGACAAAAAGCTTTCGAAATCGAAACTAGTAAATAGCACATATCTCTCGACTTCTCGTTAGGGAACGGCCTGGATAATGTGCTCTGAAGAATTAAGTATAACTTTGTTCCGAAATACTAAATTATCAGTGAAGAAAATATACCTCAAATTTCTTGCCGGCGATTGTAAATGATATGCGCCCTTGTGTCGCAAGACATATTCCGTCCAATAAACGGAAGTCTCCAGCGGTGTAGAGCGCTGATCCCTCAATAGCTTTTGACGAAACCTGAAAATGAAAAACACTCAATTTTAGGAACGCTCATAAAACATGCATTTAATTTACCTCGCCGCATTTCGATACTGTGGATCATGTATAACCTTCATTATCGCCTTGTGAAGCTGACCTTCAGTCAATGTCTCCAAATGTAATTTAATCGCATAACCATCTACTTCAGCTTTAGCTGAATTAACATCATGATCACAGAAAACTGGCATCGTCACCACGGGCACACCGTGATAAACCGTCTCGAACATGCTCAACAAGCCGCCATGTGTAACAAAAGAACGCAATTTATGATGTCCCAAAATATCTTGCTGTGGCAACCAACGGCTGAGGCGTACATTTGGTGTTAGATCGTGCATTTCCGATGCATCACCCTCATACTTCCAGAGCACCTGATAGGGAAGGCGTGCAAATGTTTTTACTAATAAGCGACGCAAAGTCTCCGGCATATTAGCAGCCTTCACTGAGGATCCCATTGAAACATATATAAAACCAGATTCACCAGCTTTCGAAATAAATTCTTCGAGATCTGTCGGTAATGGTTTGGCCGGTTTGCAATGGATGCAAGCGATTTCGGCTACATTAGGATTGAGTGCACGTGGATATGAGACAACAGCGTGTCCATTTTGCAGTATGAAGCTAACATTCTTCGAAATATCATACGGATGCGGCATATGTGTGTCAATTTGGTTGCGTAATATGCGATAAACGAATGCCATGACGAGCTGTGGAGGAAAAGGAATATTTACTTGCTTATATAGCACGAACTTTGAGATTTTTTTTAGCTTACCCTATGCATCACATCTTCAAATACTTTGATGCCTGTATTCATTGCTCGCTCCACAATATTCATTGTATCCGTGAATCCCATATAAAAGCTCGGCGTGGTCGCATATGAGCCAGGATTGCCAGACCTCGCTAAACTACCCGTGTAGAAGCCCACAGTGTTCATATACATAAAAGGTATTTTGTAGTGATATACCATGCCGAGTGCACATTCAGGGAATGCACCATCCAAAATGGCCAAATCGAAATTACGATTCATAAGCTCTTTCGTTTCAGCATCCTCCAGCATAGCATCGCAGGACTGATGGGTTGTAAAAATGGTTTGAAGTTTAGTTATTATATTTTTAAATATTGAAAACGCATTATTGATTAATATAGAAATATTAAATGTAAAACAAATTGTATCGCACGAATTGAGACCAAAAAAACACAGACAAAATACAACCGAAACGTAGGTGCAATGCAAATTATTGTTGTATACTTTCAGGCTATCTCTGCATCTGGTGTGTCTATTTTTTTGAAAGTGCCTCCATATGCAATTACGGCAAAGGTTCTCCCCAAGTCTTCCTCGGACAAAAGTTCTACAGACTCCGCTTGGAATGGTCGAACCCTTCAGAAGAATGTTCCTTTTATTGCCTGTTTAGTAGGGAACTCGTAGATAGGATCTAGGTTAGGAGGATTACCAAAGAATATTTGGGGAAGTGTGCAAGTGGAATCGGTGGAGAAGCTTGAAGAAGCTTTTATAAAAAGGACTTTGTTTGGTTTAGTAGTCGAGGGAGCTCTGGTTTATTTCTTTGAAAAAGCTCTGCACAGCAGAATGGGGTTGGCCATGATCGATAAGTGCAAGCTGCGATTTCCAGTTTCACGACAGCGTGTAATGATATACAGTGCCATATATGTCAAAGTATTAACACCTAGTCCATCTAGCCTCGCTTGCGACTGCCATCGTCATCGATAAGACTTCCAAAAGCTTTCGGGGTAGCAAAAAGTCCGTGTACTGGGGGACGAAAGAAAGATAAGGCGAAGCTGATAGCACTTATGTGTTTTTTTTTTTTTCAATAACCTGCCGCAAAAGACAAGCCAGCAGAGGCATTCAAAACAGATAAAAAGCAATTAAAATTCACTATAACGAACAGCATGGAGCAAAATTGAGAAAGGCTTCGAGATGATTTCAATAGGGAGCTTAGCTAAAACATAGTACTGGAAGACATCAGGGCAAGGAAGCTAACATTAGGTATTTAAAGGCGTAATAAACACAGTTTTTCCTACTCACAAGATAGAAAAGGCCTAGCCAATTAGCCTAATTTAAAATTTGTAGAATACTAAAATACACTGGGCTAGAATTACCACAGCAACGTATTGTGGCGAATATTAGCATTTCGATACATCCCTATGCTGTTATTAAATAAATGCACAACAACAGTAAAGTAAGCAGCCACACATATGTACATGTAAACATCAAAACAAGAAGCCACACATACATGTAAACAGCGAAGCTAACAGCTCGGAGAATGTTTCATTTACATGTAGTCAGCAGCTAAGAGCAGAAGTTCTTACTCACGCATATAACTAGAAGACAAAAATGAGTACCAGATACATAAAACGGCTGTTCGAGAAGGTTGTTCGTGAAAAGTCTAGACCTTAGGAGAAATGGGCGAACGAGCTAACCGTGAGCATAAAAGCAGCGTAAGCTCAGGAATAATAAGTCAGTTTTGCTTTTAACACAGTTTTAGTGAAGTACCTGAGTATTGTATTTTTGAAGTACTATTAGTACAGTAGAGTACTAAATAAAGGAGATATTGCTATACTGAATATTTGAGTGATTTATTCGACAGTTCAGCGATTCGAACTATAGCAGAAGGTGCAAAATAACCAGGAATTTCTCAAAATTCGTTACAGTATTAGCAAAACCAGGCGAGTTGTATACCTCGTAATGCCGTGAAGCAACGATTCTAAATACCATGCTACCTACATGCGCGTTGTGGGAAGCTATATTGGAGATCGCAATTAGATGGCTCACGGATCATGAAAGCTATGTGCGGAACAGCACAAGTCTCAATACTTGGTTCTAATCTATGAAACGTCAGCTACGGTGAAACTTCGTCGCTGCTTAATCATCTCCCCTAGTATATGTTTCCCTTAAGTTTACTCAGAAAAAATTGTCGGCCATAATAATAATTATAACTACGCTAGTTCGGCATCCCGAAAATTGGTTAAAAGATTGTAGATATTTCGGTTTTCACATCTTAACATATAATATATATTTTTTACTTTACTAAACTAACTTTGAATAATAAAAGGTCAAGTATCGGAAAATATTGTTTTTAACAGTAAAAGTTTTTAATATGCCAACAATGTACTAATGCTAGTAAAGCAAAGGAATTCGAAACGCGTATTGTTTTGCAGATATTCTATATTATTATTTGTCTAGCGAAAAACAATTGTAACTGACAGCTGTACATTGCTAAAAAATTACGTTATTAATCTTTACGTTATTAATCGTTTCAAGGCAGGCACGTCCTAATGTTTGCAACATACTTATGTAAGACTTTACATAATATTACGTGTGAAGTAATTATGAATTGACTTTAAATTTTTCTTTGTTGAACCATGACACAATAGAACCAGACAGGTGAAGTCAATATTACAAAACGTAGTTCCATTTGACAATACTCGCCCCCATAAATTTAAGTGTTGCTTCTTGACTAATCTGCAGCATTGATTTTTTCAGTATTATAAAAAAATTCTACATTAATGCCTTTCTGAAATATGAAGTAACGTGCAGAAAAACAACGCCTGCGGTCTGTATTTCCTTTTGTGGGAGGGTTTATTTTAATCGATCTGAATGGCTGTATCTCCAGAGTATCACTACAACTAAGGGATATGGAAACATACTGTTAACGACAATGAGTTGCTGATCTAGAACAATATCATGACGTTGTGGAATGCTTTTAATATGAAAACTCGCGGTTGACGGTATACGCTCCCTAGACGCAACATTAATCTATGTAAACCCAGCGTTGAGGTAGGCTCATTGAGCAGCATTGGCTGTTGTAAAAATATATAGCGGCAGACTTTACAGCAAAGATGGTTCATGAAATCAGGGCTTATAGATTTACCCGATCAAAAAACAAAAACTTTTGCTTCTCAGAGCTTAATTTTTTAGATCTGGCTAACCCTGGAAACATTTATCGAACCTGGACTCCTTTATCAATAGACCGATAAAACAAACAAAAATTGTATCATCTGTATTTAATTAGCGAGACTTGCTCATATTGCTTTATACAATTGTTTTGTTATTGATTTTTCTCTAATATCAATATCAAAAAAAAAATGCTTTTCATTATTCCATAAAGCTTTCCGCTTTTCCATTTACTCTTCCCACATTTCCTCTTATCCAAGTCTAATACTCACTATTACTGTTAATCTTACCCTTAATCTTAATAATCTCTTTTTACTACTTTGTCTAAAACCATTACCCTTAGTTTTACTTTTACACTCACTCTCCATCTTCCTCTAATTACACTGGTCGACGGCCAAAATTTACCAGAGACGCCGTTATGAAATTCGTATGTAAAACCACCCCCTGATTTCGAAAATCGAGTTCATTTTCTGATTCTATGGTACCGTTTTTGAGATATTTGCAATTTACCGTTATTCGAAAAAACCAAAAAGATGGCTTCCTTTAATTACGTATATCTCACGATAAATATGCATCATACATTGTTTTTTACTCAACTATACAGTTTTCGAGATATTAGCTCATCATTTCAGATTTTTGTTTTTTTTTTATGAAAAAATATGAAAAAAAATACTTTTTGCGAGGGCAGCATTCCAAACCCACAACTTTTTTTCCAAATATTTTTTATTTCACTCTTCTTTATACCATACATACGTTTTGAGGTATACGTTGAAATTGCGCAACCTGGGTATTTTTATTTGATCGCTTATAACTTACGTAGTTTTGCATCGCTTTTCTTCGATGATAGCTTATCTTTTTTCTAATTAAACAGAGCTTTACGTGAATAAAAAATATTTGGAAAAAAAGTTGTGGTTTTGGAATGCTGCCCTCGCAAAAAGTAATTTTTTTCATATTTTTTCATAAAAAAAACAAAAATCTGAAATGATGAGCTAATATCTCGAAAACTGTATGGTTGAGCAAAAAACAATGTATGATGGATTTATAGCAAATTTTATCGTCTTTCCGATTCTGTAAACTTATTTTCAATTACTTTACCCGTTCGTGAGATATACGTAATTAAAGGGAGCCATCTTTTTGGTTTTTTCGAATAACGGTAAATTGTAAATATCTCAAAAACAGTACCATAGAATCAAAAATGAACTCAATTTTCGAAATCAGGGGGTGATTTTACATACGAATTTCATAACGGCGTTTCTGGTAAAGAAAAAAAGTTGAAATTCGTGGTCCAGTGTTATCTTTACTTTTCCGACTTTCATTTCTTTTCTTTCATGTCCCCGTTTCCAAAGAAGAGATATATCGAGTTTGGCTTTTTTCCGCTCATTATATATATATGTAAGGCGCAAAAACCTCCAAACAGATTTTAGGCCGAGCTTCTCTTCCAATTTGCGTCGTGATCCATTTAATTTTTCCTACGAATTGGCGGGACGGGAGCAACTTCTTTAATGCCGACTCCGGAAGGCATCTGCAAGGCAGGCGTGTTTTCACTGAGAAGCATGGCAGAAACACATTCGGAGGGCTTGTCAAACACTGCCGAGAGGCGACCTCGCTTAGAAAAATTTTCATCTAATTGAAAAAACTTTTTTCTAAAATTTTGACGTTGCTTTGTCCTGAGCGTGATCCCAGGATCGTCGGTGTGGTAGGCGGAGCACGCTACCATCACACCACGGCGGCCGCATATTAGTACATCAGAGCTATGAATTGCGTTGGCTTCACCATGTCTCACACTCAAATCAAAGGATTTAACAATCGATCAACAATAATTCACTGCCTGTCGCCCAATTGTATCCGATGCGGAGCTGTTGCGAAATACCTACTACTCTACTTTATTTGCTCCATCAGTTTAAATGTTTGAGGGGACGCATTTAGAAGGCAGATATTTCTTGTTCTTCCTTTATGTGCGTCTTTAAATAATCTTGGCAAGTTAGTTATCAAAATATTTAATTTAACTCACCTGAAACGCATATCGAAATGCATCCCAAAAGGATAAGGGCATTTCACCAGACATTCGTGCACCTAGCAAATCCCAATTAGTATAATTTTGTATGTACTCAACCAGACCAGCTGGTGTGATCTCATGTAGTCCATTAATGTGGAAATCTGATGGAAAGCCGTTTAGAAAAGTAATGTTGTGTCCTCTGAAAGAAGCAATTAAAAAGAAAACTGAATTATATAGTATTGCAATATTTTCATTGTCTTTAATGTTAGAAATATCGGCACGTAACTGGAAATTCAAATATCCATCCTGATATTGGGTTCTTGCCAAAAAAAAAAACACGTGCACGAGTGCCATTAGGAAAATAATGTAGACAACACAATCGACATAGACGCAAAAGTTGCCCCCTATAACAAGTTTCTTCGAAAATCCTTGGAAAGCTTTCTAAAAAAAAGTCGACAATGCCGAGTTTTCCCAGAGTTATCGTTTATTATTTAAGTATTCGTGTCCCAGTTGAAAACCCTTAACACTCCAGGCGGGAATTGTTGCTGAAGCAGAGGAAGCAAAAGTATTTGCCTGGATATGAATCCTGGTCAATTTGAAACCGATTATCACTTTCAAAACATGAGTCTCAAGATGCGAAATTGCTTAACCCGAGTTTCTCTATATTTCGCCTTTATGAGCTATTTCTTTTAGAGCTAAGAGAGTCAACGGGCATCGTTTCTCAACTAAAATAAATTAAGTTAAAACTAATGGATCGGAGTTTGATGCTCACAATTCAAAATATCTTTTCACATTTGCAACTTAAAAGTAACATTTTCAGTCGTCCCATACTGGTATCTGTACAAGTTAAGTAGAGGTTTGGGTTAAGACAAAAATTCGTCTACCTCACCTATGCGAAGCCAATTCTGTTTCAAATATGCAATAGTTTAGCAGGTTAAGCTCTGACGGTCCTAATATTATTGTTGAAGAATACGAGGACTAGCCCGTGACAGGCCTGGAAACGTTGGAAGCAATGAAGAGAGCAAAGAGACGTGCCGTCAAGAAAAGCAAACTCACGTTTTGGGTGTTTTGCGATGAACTGGCTCAAGACCCTTGGAACGAGAGGATTATTTCACCGACAGGGAGGATTTTATAGAAGTCATGTAGTCAAGAAAGCCGAGACAAGGTGTGCCAAACAAGATCTTTAGTGTACTAGTTACGCTGTTTCAATGAAGCACAATATGTGCTAGATATCTCGGATAAAACAGGCGACACAGCTGAGAAACAGAAACAGCCGAGGTATAGGTGCCATCCGTTACATCTTCTTCAAATGCGCGAACTTCGTTCAAAAGTGAATGAGGGTAGAATTGTTGAATTATTCACGTGGAGTGTCATTTATAACATGAAGTTCGGTGAAGGCAGTACTTCTCACCAAACAACAAGATGGTCTCCTCTCCCATTATTAGCGGCTACGTACCGGAAGTACGGTCTTTGGAAAGTTATGTTTTAGTAGGTAGCTCCTCAAATATGAGAAGGGTGTACAGCACTCGCGCAGTCGCGCATTGAGGCTGCAAAATCGCGTCCAGTGCATAAAGCGCTTCCTCCTTCCAAGATTTGCTGTATGTATTGAAATTCAACATATTCTTGCAATAGCCTAGCTTTTCAAAAAGAGCTCTTAGCAAAGGGCTAACCGGGGAAGGGGTCAAAAGCTAGTTTAAACACCAAATTCCTATTAAATTTCAAATGTCATCGATGCAAACCATGGAGAGCAAGAAGTAAAGAAAAGGAAGAGTGAGAAGAAAGGGAGTGAAAAATTATGAGGGCAAAATGGGGGAGGGGAGAAGAGGCATAAATAGGATGGCTTGCTGAAAACGGAAGGGGAAAAGAGAAAAATGGCGGGCAAGAGGGAAAAAAAGGTTGAATTAATGTGGAGGAGTCGAGAAGAAAGTAAGACTAAGGTAAAAGGATGATGCAGCGGAATGCTAGCGGGAAATGTAAGGACGAAGGTACGAAACTGGAAAGCTAGATTGAAGAGGAAGTAAATGCGATACGAAGCTAAAGAGAGCAGGGAAAGTGAGGAAAAAATAGAAGATAGAAGGATCGGAAAAGAAGTGGAAAATTTTGGGACCAGTTAAAAGGACAGCGAAAAGGAAAAGGAGGGGTAAAGAATGAAAGCAAAAGGGATTAGGGAATACTGAAAGTAAGAGGAGGATAACGTGGCAGACGTCTAAGGATTGAAGAAGAAGAAGGGAGTAATTGGGTTAAACGCAAGAGAGGAATATTTTGCAATTTTTAAGTTTAATTTTGAATTTTCTCAGTTTTTAAATAACTCACCTATGTATCAGTCCTTTCGCCAATTCCCAAAAGGGTATTTTGTGTGATTTTGTGCCACCCATTGTGACCATCAGAATATCAGCAGCCATGATATTTGTTATAAAGCATACCAACAACGCCACACCGCACCACGCTCGACTTGACATGTTGCAATCTAAATATAAGTTAAGTAAATTTTTAATGCAATATTTTTTTTATTTTTTTAAAGTTCTACAGGTGAAGTAATAAATTCTATTCAAATAATTTTGAAATTATATAAAGCACTGCTCCAAATTCAATGCAACTACCAGCATTTATAGATTTTGTTGGGTTGGTTAAGATAGGTATCAAATTATTAAAAATGGTAGTAATATAATTATAATTATTGTGCAGTGGAGTGTTTTTTTTTTATTCGTATAAAAAAACATTTAAACATTTTTGGCAAATACCTCTTTAAACAAAAAAATATCGAAATAATAAAATACCATGATGATTTTGGCTTTAAGCTGATATGGTTGGCTGATTTTTCGGCGTAATTATATTAAATTTTTTTTATTCATTTTACTAAATTTTGGTAACAATAACGACTACATATTTGTTTATCATACACACGAATGCATACAAACATATATGACTAGTTTTATCGGTTTAACTCAGTCTTTGTGACGCAAACAACATAGCAGCACGTCGCATTGCAGCACGCGAGTGCGTATTAATGGATTTGCGCCAAAAAATCTTTGAATTTTTATTTTGTGTTGGGCACACAAATAAAAGTTTGCAATTTATTTAAGCTATTTTATAATTTACTGTTTTTATTTCTTATTTTTATCGTGCCTTTAATTAACATGAAAAGTTATATTAACTTTAGTCCAATATTTGCTAAATGATCATGAGCAGAGTGGGTTTAACCTGTTTGTCTGTCTGTTGGAACGCAAAGTTAACGATGAATTTTCAACATATATGTTAATAAATTTGGTGTACTGATGTATTTTTTGTTTTTTTTTTTTTTGAAATGGGATTGAACCACTATAGCACATATCCCTTTCAAAATCGGCTTTTCAACATACAAAACATTGAATGCTCCAATTAAGTTTTAAACAAAAAAGAGACGTGTGGTACTCGGGGACTGCCGCGGTAAAGCTATTGCATATTATCAACTTATGCAATTATAATATTTATGCAACATTTTGTTTTCTTTGATATTAATTCAAGTTTTTTCTTTGATATTAATTCATGTTACACTTTTTAGGCGTGGTGACCGATAAGAAAACAAGTTTTTTACTTTTATTGAATAAATGAGAAGTTAATATTGGTTAAAAAATTTAAACTTTAACTTAAACTTTAACTTTAACTTAAACAATTTTTTTACTTTTATTGAATAAATGAGAAGTTAATATTGGTTAAAAAATTTAAACTTTAACTTTAACTTTAACTTTATTTTTAACTTTAACTTTATTTTTTTTAAACTTTAATTTTATTTTTAACTTTAGCTTTAACTTTATTTTTAATTTTAACTTTATTTTTAACTTTAACTTTAACTTTATTTTTAACTTTAACTTTATTTTTAACTTTAACTTTAACTTTAACTCTAACTTTAACTTTAACTTTAACTTTCACTTTAACTTTAACTTTATTTTTAACTTTAACTTTATTTTTAACTTTAACTTTATTTTCAACTTTATTTTTAACTTTAACTTTAACTTTAACTTTATTTTTAACTTTAACTTTAACTTTATTTTTAGCTTTAACTTTAACTTTCACTTTAACTTTAACTTTATTTTTAACTTTAACTTTAACTTTAGCTTTAACTTTAACTTTATGATAGACATCCAATTTTATGTATTTGGCCTGTTGCTAACACCGAACCTTTTTCGAACCTTTTCGAACCTTTTTTGACAAATATCCGTTACGGTTTTTTTTTTATTTAGTCGCCAAGCCCGCGAGAAAATCTATGCAATAGCTTAAACAATTTTAATTTATTTTACTTTGTTAATTTTTTCTATATTTTATAGATACAATTGTATTCGTTATTGATATTAGAGAAAAATTTTAAAATTAACAAACGGCGATGGTTACTCCGACATGTTTCTGAATTTAATTTCTTCATCAGCTAGCTTTCCGGGAGCTAAATATTAATTTCGAAATCTGCAACACTCATATTTTATAATGGTGTTAAGCAGATGCCTGACAGGACGTCAGCCATAAGAATTGACCGCTGCACGGTTTGTAAATTGTCTCTAAGTATTGTCCTTTTGTTGCTATACATTGCTCTTCGCTAAATTTAATTCTGGCCTGCACATGCCGGGGTTGACGTAGAAGCACCCTCCTTGGGCTTCTGCCAAAAAATTTTGCTGCGATCAACTTTTTTCTGATTGTGGACGAGTTAGCATCGAGATTTAACTCATCCTAAATTATTATTTTTTTAGGTATAAAATAGGCTTGTCTTTAGCTAAAGCCACAACTTTCCGCAACCACCAAAGAGCTTCCTTTCGCCCTCTCGTTTCGGGGTTTGGTGTCGCTTTTTAACATTCGCTATTATTTTAGCGGAGTATCCGAGCAAATCCTCGATAAATCTGTAAATTTCGCCTTCTGCCAATGACTTTTTGATTAGCTCTCGCTTATTTTTCGAACAGTGTTTGGTACGGCCCATTATTTAAAATTATTATCACAATAATTATGAAGTTATATACATTAGACTGGGTCGATCTATCGGTCATCGATTTTTCTATAGGATTTGGGATCAGGAAAAAAAGTTCCACTACGCATTCCCAAAAAAACAATTTTCGAGCCTGCGAAAATAAATGGCGAAAGGGTAAATTTTTCCACCAAAACACTACCCAAAACCCAAAAAATAGTTTTTTTTTTAAACTGTTATCGCCAACGCACATAGGTAGATTTTAGACATTTAGACGGCCATAATTGAATTTCTGAAAGTTGCCACAATTAAAATTATAAATAAACATTATAAACACTCCCACAGCTTATGAATAGACAGGGGAACAATAATTCTACCCCTTCCCATTCATCGCATACCTGGCTTTAGCTGTAAAGTAATCGGAATTTAACTATTTCTGAAACGCGTGTTATGTTTTTTTTTAACCTATATGAAATCGCATGTTTTAACGTAAATATTTTAAGTTTTAAGACAATTGAATTGAGTATTTGTGATGGATTCTGATATTTGAGGTAAATACTAACATTATTTATGGTGTTTGTGATTTTTAAAAGTTATAAATTGATAAATAACCTATTTTATTTAGGATGTTAAAAAAAATTTTTTATTTTTTTTTTTTTTATTTATGGTATTTAAAACCAGTTTTGTTATATTTCCAAGTCCGTCCAAGTGAAAATTAGTTTTGAACATGGTACTTGGCACAATTAGTTTGCCAACTACATTAAATTTAGCTGCAGATACTTGCAGATTGGGGGTTAAATAGAGGGTTTGATATACCCTTCTTGCTGTACAACAAGAAAAATAGCCTCACTGTGCAGAAATTTTTTAGTGTTACACAGTGTAATATCTATTTTTTAATATAACCAATAATTACACAAATTATTATAATTTTTCATTTATTAAACAGTTTTAAGAAGATATAGGCAATAAAATATTTTTGGCCGCCTAAAACTTGAAAATCTATGTGCAACGTTTTTACAACAGTTTTTTGAAAAAAAAAAACATTTTTTGGGTTTTGGGGAGTGTTTTGGTCGAAAAATTAACCCTTTCGCCATTTTTTTTTCGCAGGCTCGAAAATAATTTTTTTAGGTATGCGTAGTGGAACTTTATTTCCTGAGCCCAAATCCTATCGAAAAATCGATGGCGTGATATCGGTTAACTTTCGTCCATACAAATCGACCCAGGTTAATATACACACATAACTACCGATTGTCCACTTGAAATAAATTCAAATTTTCACGCTACCTTCCAATCACTTCAAAAAGAACGACTAATTCGATTGCACTGCTTTAATCGCAGAAAAAAACCACTCCGTAGCAATAAAGGTAACGGGACTTCATGAATATGACAACTGCATCATAGACTCATTTTATGACAGAGTGGTAGTATTTGGGCCTATGTTCTGGTGCGGTTTCAGTGGAAAGAAATAATTACTAAATTTTGCATAAGCCATTGCTATTTTTCCGAACTCAATTGTATGTATAATGATATTTTATTTTAATATATTTAATATAATTTATTTTAATTTATTTTGTTTTATTATTTTTTTCTTTATTTTATTTTAATATCATTTTATTTTATTTTAGTTTAATTTTTTTTTTCTTTTCCTTTTTATCTCTTTTCCTTTATTTTCTTTTCTTTCTTTTTTTTCTTCTCCACTCTTCTCTTTAATTATTTTGTTTTTATTTTATACTAGCAGACCCGTCAGACGTTGTTCTGCTTTAAATTTGGTCTATCTACATAAATTTTAATAAGCTTTTTCCGTCTAACTCTGCCTCCCCCTTCACTTTTTCTTAATCCTTTTATTCACTCCTCACTCCGTCTTTTCGCTTCATCTATATCTATCTTCGTCTCACTCAATCTCTTTCTCAGTCTCCTTCTCTTTCCATCTTTTCTCTTCTCTCAAGTTTTTCCCATTCTTCCTCATCCCTTATTGCCAGGCAAATCGAATAGGACGTATGTAAATAGTTATGTGAGTATTATTAATTCATGTCTTTATTTCGGCTTCGCATGTATATTTGTCAGTTTTGCCAGGTTGATGTGACTAAATCGAATATCACAATGAAAATTACTTTAAAGCTCTCAGCAGCAGCTTCCATTTGATATCCCTATTACACACACATCTATGCGTATCCTACCCTGTACTAAAGCACTCATCAACAGCTTTCATTTGTTATCCATATTGTATAAACACTTTACCCGGATCCACGTTTTGGCCTCAATCTCGAGACCCCAGTCACCAATAGGTATGAAAACTACCCTGTACTAAAGCACTCATCAAGCTTTCATTTGTTATCCATATTCTATAAACACTTCCTATGGGTACCCGCGTCCACGTTTTCGCTTATATCTCGAGACCCTAGTTACCCGTGGGTACGAGAAATACCCCGTATCAAAGTACTCATAAACAGCTTCCATTTGATACCCATATTGTACAAACATATGCCAGGATTACCCAGGTTCACGTTTTGATCTCAAGACCCTAGCCAGAACGGGATACAAATTATCCTATGTCTGTCTCCTGGTTCTAAGCTACCCCTCCACCAATTTTCAGCCAAATATGTTCATCCGTTATTTCCTCTTCAATCACTCCTTATCTATTAAAAAAAGCGCATCAAAATCCGTTGCGTATTTTTAAAGGTTTAAGCATTCAAAGGGACATAGGGACGGAAAAAGTGACTTTGTTTTATACTATGTAGTGGTGTACATCCATACATACCTATAAACCTACGCCCGAAGTTAAATAACGCAGCAAATGCTATATATGTACGTATGTATGTGTCGCACCATGCCTCACTCAAAAGCCATTAGCGCGCACAGTTCACAGCGAACAACCACACAAACACATTTTTTGGTAAAAATGTTACTTTTGTTTATACAATTTGGCTGATATAAGAAATGAATCAAGTATTTTTTTGATGCAGATCGAAGGTAAATATTTCAAAGTTTTACTGAAAAGTAGAATTTTTTAAATCCATCCATCCGTTTATGAGTTATAGCTGTGTAAACAAAAAGTGTATGTTTTACAATATATATCTTTAATTTTTTAACTGTACCATCTCACGTAGCTAACCATTCAAATGCAAAAACCCGTTTTAAAATCGGAGCATTCTGTGTGAAGTTATGTGCATACATGGCATTTAGCGACTTTATTTTATAAGATTTAATAGATGTTTTTTAATGTCTATAAGTATCTTATCATATTATATATAGTACAATATTATACATTATTTTATTAAATTTTGTTTTATTTTTTACTCATTTATTTTTAATTTTTTTATTTTTTTTATTTATTTTTGTTTTTATATTTATTTTATATTTTTTATTTTATTTTATGTTATTTTATTTTATTTTTCTTTATTTTTTTTTTTTTTTTTTTTTGAGCTCCACTTTGGGCTATACATTGTACATCGGTTGTATACAACAAGACATATAAAGCTATTTATACTTAATATACATAGGTAAATTCATAATAATCTGTAAATTACATGTCAAAACGAACGAACAATGGATATTGTTGATAGAATTACTGCCTTTTGAAAAGTTGGAAGCTTATCTTCTAATTTTAGTTTCTCCAGGGTCGTCATAAGGGTTTTGGGTACCACGCCTCTTGATGAAATGATTACTGGATCTATGCTTATTTTATCAAGGTGCCATAACAGCTTCATTTCCTGAGCAAGTCCTATTTACTTTCTGTTCTTTTCTGTGTGCACGTCTTTCAAGTTGTGCGTATTGGGAACCCCAATATCAATTAAATACGCGCTCTTTTTTCTTTTCTAATAGGACTATATTTTGTCTGTAAAAATAGTGCATTCCCAGTATAGTTTATATGCGCTACTTTCTAGCACTGCCGAGGGAGAATATTTATAATCTGCAAGCAGGTTCGTACGGATTGCCAAGCGCTGGTGAACGATTTTCGCAACGTTGTTATGTCGTGCTAAATAGTCTGTTGCTGCTAGCATAACGCAAGCTCCTGTTATGTGCTGTATTGTTTCCGACTGCTGTTGGCACTTCTGGCATTTGTCACTGTCTATTTCATCGCGTACAATGTACTTTAAGTAATTTTTTGTGGCGATGACTTGGTCCTGTATTGCTATCATGAGGCCCTCAGTTTCCATAAAGATTCCTGAATTCTTCATAGGTTTGAAGCAACGGGATCGAAATGGTTGGCTTAATGAATGGGGTGTCTGCCATGGAGTGTTTTCATTTTCCATTCATCAATGAGTCGTGCTGTATGAATAGAATCGCTTTCTTTATTCTGTATGTCTAGAATAAACAGGCTTAAAGGTGTATAGTTTTTATCCGCTCCGCATGCAGCTTGGTGTAGTGCTGTGTTCTGCCCCAAGAAATACTGGCGTAGGTTTGCGATCTATTTCTTACATAGATGTTGGATATCTATCAGGCCACGCCCTCCTAGACTTCTAGATAAGTTTATTCTCTCCACTGCCGATTTCGGGTGATGTGCTCCGTATTTTGTGAGCAGTGTTCGAGTCGCTCTTTTAACACCTTCCAACTGCGTGTCAGACCATTTTAATACTCCGAAACTATACGTTAGTACTGGTATCGCAAACGTGTTTATTGCTTTAAATAAATTACTGCCATTAAGACCGGATTTAAGGAGTGATCTTCTTCTATATGGGAAGCAGTCAGTGATGTTCTGTATCATGACATTATGATGTATTCTTCTGGCCTGCATATAACCTAAGTATTTATAGAACTCATCTGCTTCTAATGCATCTATTTTTTCATTATTCGCTAAGGGAAAATTATGCATTACTACATTTCCGTGCTGAACACTCAGTCTATTACATTTATTTAGCCCAAATGTCATACAAATATCTCGGCTATTTGAAGGAGCTCATTCATGTGCCGCTCGGACCCTGCGTATAACTTAATATCGTCCATATAGAGGAGATGTGAGACCTTATACGATGCACTTCTCTTTCTTTTATGTTAAATCCATTTTTGGTATCATTAATCAAGGTCGATAGTGGATTAAGCGTGAGGCAGAACCAAAGAGGACTTAAGCTAAATCCTTGTAGTATGCCTCTTCTTTGGAGTCCATTTTTTGTTTTAAGATTAAGTGTTATCTCCCATGTATCCGAAAGATGTTCAAGAGTAGTTATTATGTTTGGGGCTAGTTTATACACTTTTAGCACCCCAGCTAACCATGAGTGGGGTACACTTCATAGGCTTTCTTGTAGTCGATATATGCCGTATATATATTTCTTTGTTTGTGGTATGCTTGTTCCATTACAATGGAGTCTGTAAGAAGCTGCTCTTTGCATCCTTGGGAATTTTTTACACAATCTTTCTGTTCAATAGCAAGGATATTTTGCGTCTTTAGATGGTGGTAGATCTTATTAGCAATGCATGCTGTTAATAATTTGTAAAGCGTATACAAGCATGTTATTGGCCGATATTTCGCAGGGTCCTTAGTATCATCCTTATCTTTTGGCAACATATATGTTTGGCAACTTTTGTTATAAAACCAGGTATCAAAGTATTATTTTGTAAAAACAATGTATAAAATTGTGATATATATATATGTGTACATGTGAACTTCTTAATCCAGAAGTTATGGATGTTATCGGGGCCTTTCGCCTTCCACTTATGGGTGTTTTTGATTGCTTCAATTATATTCCTCTCACTTACGGTTACCTTTTCCTTTTAGTATTCGCCTTTTAGTATTCTTTCCCAATCCATGGAGCATTTTCATTATGCCTCACACTTTCAGCCCAGATTGACTTCCAGATTGAATGCATTCTGTAAGTTTCTTTAACTTCTTCAAACCACTTCACAATTTTTAAACTTCTGTTGCCAGCTATATTCTATTCTATTTGGTTAGTAAGGCGCTGCTTCCAGGCTGGTTTGCCTTTAATTTTTGTTGCCTTAAAAGCATTCTGAGGACTAATTTTACCACCTAATACTCGGGTTATTGCAATGGCTGCTGCATACACTGCCGATTGTAGCATCTCAAAAGACGGAACATGATCCTTGAGATATGTTGGCAGTATAATGTTGTTCATGTATTTAACAGCTATTGCCATTGCTTTTGTTTCATGATGATGGGCCTTAGTAGCGGATCTGTACCGGCGTATTCTTGTGTTGCTGTTTGGAACTCAAATGTCAGCTTCATACAAGTTTCATCTTCATATGTATCGCTGGTATAGGGGATTTTGTTTTCGTGTTCAGAAATGCTACTTTCTACATTTGGTATATCGTTGCTTATTGGAGCTATTACGGCAACATCTGGATTACTATTTGTACCATTACCATGAGCTGACTCACTTTCCTGTTCCAGTTCTTTGGCCACCTCTCGCTTTGGTTCTTGCAATCTTCGCAGTGGTATATATCTCTTTCTTATGATTGCACTGCGTTGGTCGCCTATACGCTATTTGCTAACTGTAATGTTGACATATGCTTGAAAGAAAGCTTCGAAAAGGTGAGGTCTATATACACTAGTGTTCGTTTCATTCCTGGTTATCTTGTAGTAACTCCGCATGATAAACTCATTCTGTACATACTGTCCATCTCATGCGTTGCGTTGGGGATACAGCTTCGGTGGTTGTTGGTTCAACCGACAAAACACTCGTTACTGTCTGAGATTTGTCCTGGTTATTTCCTTGTTCATCGATTGGTTGATCAGGCTGCGATGTCCCGCGCCGTTACGGCGCTCGTCCGAGGCTTCGAGTACTATATTAGGAACCATTGCTCACTCTGGGGGCGGTTAGCCCACACAGGGGTATGGCTATGATTCGCGTGTTTGCCAAACACGAAAAGATAATTCTTCTCATTGCGAGTTCAGTTTTGGCCCGCGGGTGGTATTTTATTTCCCACCTACACTGTATATCTACCGGGCATTCCCCTATCCGCCACCCGGGGACGCGCCCAGTTGGGGATCTGTAACCCCGCAAGGGGTTTTATTTTATTTTATTTTATTTTATTTTATTTTGTTTTATTATATTTTATTTTATTTGTTATACTCCTTTTTATTTTAATTTGATTTATTTTACCTTATATTATCTTTTTTTATTTTTTTTACTTCTGGGATCTGTAACCCCGCAAGGGGTTTTATTTTATATTATTTTATTTTATTTTATTTTATTTTGTTTTATTATATTTTATTTTATTTGTTATACTCCTTTTTATTTTAATTTGATTTATTTTACCTTATATTATCTTTTTTTATTTTTTTTACTTAATATATTTTGTTGCATTTTGCTTGATTTAATTATTATATTTAATATTGTTTTATTTTATTTTGTTTTGTTATATTTTATTTTATTTTATTTTATTTTATTTTATTTTATTTGTTGTACTTCATTTTATTTTACAATATTTATACTCAGTTGAGCAGAGCTCACAGAGTATATTAACTTTGATTGGATAATGGTTGGTTGTACAGGTATAAAGGAATCGAGATATATATCGACTTACATATATCAAAATCATCAGGATCGAAAAAAAATTTTATTGAGCCATGGCCGTCCGTCCGTCCGTTAACACGATAACTTGAGTAAAGTTTGAGGTATCTTGATGAAATTTGGTATGTAGGTCCCTGAGCACTCATCTCATATCGCTATTTAAAATGAACGATATACCACGCCCACTTTTTCGATATCGAAAATTTCGAAAACCGAAAAACTGCGATAATTCATAACCAAAGACGGATAAAGCGATGAAACTTGGTAGGTGAGTTGAACTGATGACGCTGAATAGAAAATTAGTAATTTTGGATAATGGAAGGTAATTTAAAATTTTGCAAGCTGTAATTTGGCAGTCGTTGAAGATATCACAACGAAATTTGGCACGAACGTTACCCCTATTACTATATGTACGCTTAATAAAAATTAGCAAAATCGGAGAACGACCACGCACACTTTAAAAAAAAGTTTTTTTTAAGTCAAATTTTAACAAAAATTTAATATCTTTACAGTATATAGGTAAATTATGTCAACACTCAACTCCAGTGATGATATGGTGCAACAAAATACAAAAATAAAAGAAAATTTCAAAATGGGCGTGGCTCCGCCCTTTTTCATTTAATTTGTCTAGGATATTTTTAATGCCATAAGTCGAACAAAAATTTACCAATCCTTGTGAAATTTGGTAGGGGCTTAGATTCTAGGACGATAACTTATTTCTGTGAAAAAGGGCGAAATCGGTTGAAGCCACGACCAGTTTTTATACACAGTCGGCTGTCTGTCCTTCCGCTCGGCCGTTAACACGATAACTGAGCAAAAATCGATATATCTTTACTAAACTCAGTTCACGTGAAAAAATCGATATATATTTACTAAACTCAGTTCACGTACTTATCTGAACTCACTTTGTATTGGTATAAAAAATGGCCGAAATCCCACTATGACCACGCCCACTTTTTCGATATCGAAAATTACGAAAAATGAAAAAAATGCTATAATTCTATACCAAATATGAAAAAAGGGATGAAACATGGTAATTGGATTGGTTTATTGACGCAAAATATAATTTTAGAAAAAAACTTTGTAAAATGGGTGTGACACCTACCATATTAAGTAGAAGAAAATGAAAAAGTTCTGCAGGGCGAAATAAAAAACCCTTGAAATCTTGGCAGGAATACTGTTCGTGGTATTACATATATAAATAAATTAGCGGTATCCAACAGATGGTATCCACATTTTGGTCGATATCTGGAAAACGCCTTTACATATACAACTACCTCCACTCCGTTTTATAACCCTCATTAATACCTTTAATTTGATACTTATATCGTACAAACACATTCTAGAGTCACCCCTGATCCACCTTTATGGCGATATCTCGAAAAGGCGTCCACCTATAGAGCTTAGCCCCACGCCCTTTTAAAATACTCATTAACACCTTTCGTTTGATACCCATATTGTACAAACGCATTCTAGAGTCACCCCTGGTCCACCTTTATGGCGATATCTCGAAAAGGCGACCACCTATACAACTACCACCACTCCCTTTTATAACCCTCATTAATACCTTTAATTTGATACCCATATCGTACAAACACATTCTAGAGTCACCCCTGATCCACCTTTATGGCGATATCTCGAAAAGGCGTCCACCTATAGAGCTAAGCCCCACGCCCTTTTAAAATACCCATTAACACCTTTCGTTTGATACCCATATTGTACAAACGCATTCTAGAGTCAAACCTGGTCCACCTTTATGGCGATATCTCGAAAAGGCGTCCACCTATAGAACTATGGCCCACTCCCTCATAAAATACTCTTTAATACCTTTCATTTGATACACATGTCATACAAACACATTCCAGGGTTACCCTCGGTTCATTTTCCTACATTGTTATTTTCCCTTATGTTGTCACCATAGCTCTCAACTGAGTATGTAATGTTCGGCTACACCCAAACTTAACCTTCCTTACTTGTATATTTTATATTTATCTTAAAAATCGTTTATTTCTTATCTTATACATCCGATTATTTGGAGATTTCGAACGGGATAAGAATATTGTTCATGAAAGGTATGAAGTCTTCGGCACAGCCGAAGACAGTCCCGTCCTTACTTTTTTTTTTATTTTATTTATTTTTACTTTTTTTTAATTTGTTTCATTTTATTTATTTTTTTTTATTTTTCAATGCATTTTTTATGCGTATATCAAAATCGACCGCACACATTCAAATTACATCGTTCCACATAAATTATGTTCAACCTAGCATAGCGGGATTTCAACATCATATACAAATGCCGACAGCACGACCCATATCTGTTTATATTCGTCAACTCTATTCGACTGTCATATTGACCAACCCGCTAATCAGCATGACTGAGCGTCATTAACAGTTTGTCAATGGGCCTGCCAAAATATATATATGTACATAATAACAAATATCTATAATTAGGTCAAAGTAATATGCTGACTCAGAATGCATGTATTAGGAATGTAGATACTTTTTAGTTTGTAAGTATTAGTGTAACTACGTATGTGTAAAATAAGAAATTTTGTATAAAAAGAAATGCATTTCTTCAATAAATTCAATTCTGTTCAAACGCTAAACATCGGTGTTTAATTCCTACTCAGGTTTTCGCCTTTCGTTCTGTCTTATTTTATTTGATTTTCTTTATTTTATTTTAATATCATTTTATTTTATTCTAATTTGTTTCTTTTTTCCTTTTTATCTCTTTTCCTTTATTTTCTTTTTTATCTTTTTTCTTCCCTTTTCTTGTTCATTCTTTTCTTTAATTATTTAAATTTTTTATATATTTTTAAATATATATATTTTTCTATTTGTGAGCTCTAGGCCGCTTTTAAATAAAACAACTCGGTTTGTTGCTAGTATGTATTTAATTTTCGATATTTCGATCTCAATCTGAGATCATCATCAGGAATCTTCCGCTGTGATGCAAATTTATATATTTTTGTTTTTTTTTTTCTATTAGTATCTTATCGTCTATATAACAAAACATTGTATATTATTTTATTAAATTTTGTTTTATTTTTCATTAGCATATTTTTAATCTGCTATTTTCTTTTATTTTATTTTATATTTTTTTTTTTTTCATTTTGTTTTATTTATTTTAATTTATTTTATTTTGTCATATTTTTATTTTAGATTGTTTTATTTTACTTTATTTAATTTAATTTTATTTTACTTTTTTATTTTGTTTTATTTTAAAGTATTTACCTTAAGGTAATTAATTTTTTTGTTTTTGTACTAACCATTACAAATTTTCATTGAAGCACACCCATATAAATGTTTCATTAAGCTTCATTTAGCTAAAATATGTTAAAACGCTGCTTTATATGCACTCGACATGTAGTTCAGCTACGCTTACGCTTTCCACTATAAATTCTAGAACTTGCTATGTGCGAGATTTCGAATCATTCATTCTAGTTTTAACACTACAATTAAAATCAAACATAAATGAACAATACAAAAAATGCAGTTGAATTAAATTATTTGACTACTTTTAAGTATAGCGTACATAAATATGTTTTTTTTTTCTTGTTTGTAAATACATATCCATATGTTGCACATATTCATTAGCCCACATAGTCTAATATAGTTGATTTAGTAGCTTAATCTAATGCATGTCATTGGCCGCACTATTGCCGGTTCATGGCTGAGCAAATTGGTGCCTCGCTGCGTTGTAGTTGCAACTTGGCTGCATTTAATAGATTTTAAAGTCATGTGATATGACGAAAATTGACTGGTATTCTAGAAAATCCATTAAATACTTCTAAAGTGAATAAATTAGATATAATCTGTATAAGTCAAGGCTAAGTGTTTTATTTACTTTATTTTTTTATACTCAGCTGAGCAGAGCTCACAGAGTATATTAACTTTGTTCGCATAACGGTAATCCGTATCGGCATAAACTAATCGATATAGATATAGACTTCTATATATCAAAATGATCTGGGTGAAAAAAGAAATTCATTTAGCCATGTCCGTCCGTCCGTCCGTCTGTAAACACGATAACTTGAGTAACTTTTGAGGTATCTTGATGGAATTTGGTATGTAGTTTCCTGGGCGCTCATCTCAGATCACTATTTAAAATGAACGAAATCGGACTACAACCACGCCCACTTTTTCGATATCGAAAATTTCGAAAAACCGATAAAGTGCGATAATTCATTACCAAAGACGGATAAAGCGATGAAACTTGGTAGGTGCGTTGACCTTATGACGCAAAATAGAAAATTAGAAAAATATTGGACAATGGGCATGGCACCGCCCACTTCTAAAAGAAGGTAATTAAAAAGTTTTGCAAACTGTAATTTGACAGTCGTTAAAGATATCATGATGAAATTTTGTAGCCACGTTACTCCTATTACTGTATGTGTACTAAATAAAAATGAGCGAAATCGGATGACGAACACGCCCTCTTTTTAAAAACAATTTTTTTTTAAGTCAAATTTTAAAAGAAAAGTTGATATCTTTACAGTATATAAGTAAATTATGTCAACATTCGACTCCAGTAATGATATGGTGCAACAAAATTCAAAGATAAAAGAAAATTTCAAAATGGGCGTAACTCCGCCCTTTTTCATTTAATTCGTCTAGAATACTTTTAATGCCATAAGTCGAACAAAAATTTACCAATCCTTGTGAAATTTGGTAGGGACATAGACTCTATGACGATAACTGTTTTGTGAAAATGGGCGAAATCGGTTGAAGTCAAGCCCAGTTTTTATACACAGTCGACCGTCTGTCCTTCCGCTTGGCCGTTAACACAATAACTTGCGCAAAAAACGATATATCTTAACTAAACTTAGTTCACGTACTTATCTGAAGTCACTTTATCTTGGTATAAAATATGGCCCAAATCCGACTATGACAACGCCCACTTTTCCGATATCGAAAATTACGAAAAATGAAAAAAAATGCCATAATTCTGTACCAAATATGAAAAAAGAGATGAAACATGGTAATTGGATTGGTTTTTTGACGCAAAATATAACTTTAGAAAAAACTTTGTAAAACGGGTGTGACCCCTACCATATTAAGTAGAAGTAAATTAAAAAGTTCTGCAGGGCGAAATCAGAGGCCCGTGGAATCTTGGCAGGTATACTGTTCGTGGTATGACATATATAAATAAATTAGCGGTACCCGACAGAAGATGTTGTGGGTAACCCTGGTCCACATTTTGGTCGATATCTCGAAAACTCCTTCACATATACAACTAAGGGCTACTCCCTTTTAAAACCCTCATTAATACTTTTAATTTGATACCGATATCGTACAAACACATTCTAGAGTTACCCCTGGTCCACCCTTATTGCGATATCTCGAAAAGGCGTCCATCTGTAGAACTAAGGCCCACTACGCTTTAAATAATCATTAACACCTTTCATTTGATACACATGTCATACAAACACATTCCAGGGTTACCCTAGGTTCATTTTGCTAAATGGTGATTTTCCCTTATTTTCTCTCCAAAGCTCTCAGCTGAGTATGTAATGTTCGGTTACACCCGAACTTAGCTTTCCTTACTTGTTTTTAGTTAACTTTAGTAAATAATTTGTGTTGGTCAAAACAATGTAGTTAAATGATTTGACTGAATGTTGGAATTATAACTTTTACATTTGACTAATTACGAGTTACACATAACTAAATAAATTGCTGATAAAAAATTAGATACCAAAGGAAAGGCTAAGGCAGTCTAGAGAGCTCCAAGGATAAAGCAAAAAGATAGGATAAAGGCAAGGAAATTGAATTTATTTATTTTTTTTTTTGTTGATTTTCCGACAGGGTGGATAAATGATGGATATTGGAATGATTTTCCGTCATCCCTTGTCAAATTTGGTTTCAAGACAAACCGGTATCTGCGTTGTGAATCGGATCACATCAGGATTGTTGTCGGGATCATAGCCAGACTTTTTCGGCACCAATTTGGAACAATTTCAGGATCGATTCAGTGTTATATTATTTTGACACAACTACTGCATCATTTCGGGACTTGTTCTTACTTATTTCGGAGCAGAGTAAGGAACACTTCGGGATTATTTTTGAAATTATTTCGGAACTATATCGGAGCCAATGTGAAACCATTTCAGCATCACTTCGCTCACATATAAAGATATCTGGTGTCAACTGGCTCAAGTCATTGTTGCTGCATTTACATGTAAAATTGATTTATGCCGACTCTGAATGGCATCTGCAAGGTAGATAAGGAAGGAAGTTTTTCATGACAGATATACACTCAGAGTGTTTTCCAAATCACTGCCAGGGGCGACTCCGCTTGAAAAAAATTTTTCTAAATTTTCAATGGTGCTTTTTCCGGGACTTGACCCCATGACCTTCGGTATGATAGCTGGAGAACGATACCACCACACCACGAATCCACGAGTACCTTTTTATGTAAACATAAATGTTACGGTTACGGTGACGTTTTAGTGGTTATTAAAGCTGCTCCTATGGTTGAGAAACCCGTTTATTATCACGGTTATAGTAACGAAAGCATTTGATTACGGAACAAGCGTAGTTATGGTGATAGTTAAATGTGCGGTTACTTATTATGATTAAGGTAACGATGACAGCACCACACATTATTCGAACTACGGTTATGTTTTGAGAGAAAAATTAAAGTCACGGCTATGATTACGGTTAAAGTTTTAGCCGTGCGTAAAGAACTCTACGGCGACATGTCCCATAATAAACATTTTATTATTTAAATATGTACAATTTACATTGAAAAGCCATAGTTGGTGCGAAAAGTAATTAAATTCAAATTTCAACACACGCTCATCACAATTTAAATGTTAAACAATATAACAACAACGTCAAGCGGCAAAACAATCAATGAAATTGTTTAGTATTTTGTATATTCAGCGTGCTTTGCACACAGAGTATATTAACTTTGATTGGATAACGATTGGTTGTACAGGTATAAAGTAATCGAGATAGATATAGACTTCCATATATCAAAATAATCAGTATCGAAAAAAAATTTGATTGAGCCATGTCCGTCCGTCCGTCCGTCCGTCCCTTTGCCCGTTAACACGATAACTTGAGTAAATATTGAGATATCTTCACCAAATTTGGTACACGAGCTTATCTGGACCCAGAATGGATTAGTATTGAAACTGAGGGAAATCGAATGATAACCACGCCCACTTTTTATATATATAACATTTTGGAAACACACAAAAAACCTGATTATTTAGTAAATAATGCATCTCAAATGTTGAAATTTGACGTGTGGACTGATATTGAGACTCTTGATACAAATTTGGAAAAAAAAATTTTTAATGGGCGTGGTACCGCCCACTTTTGATAAAATCAATTTTACAAATCAAATCGTTAAACCTATCGTAACAAAATTCGGCAGAGAGGTTGCCTTTACTATAACGAATGCTTTGAAGAAAAATTAACGAAATCGGTTGAGGACCACTCCCACTTTTATATAAAAGATTTTTAAAAGGGTCGTGGACGAATAAAATAAGCTATATCTTAGCGAAAAAGAGCTTTGTATCAATAGAATTTTACTTTCTTAATTGAATTATAATACTGAATTGGAAAACACTAAAATTTTTGAAAATGGGTGTGGCACCGCCCCTTTTATGACTAAGCAATTTTCTATGTTTCGGGAGCCATAACTCGAAAAAAGTTAACATATCGTAATGAAATTGTGTACACATATTTTCCTTATAGCAGAAAATATTTCTAGTAAAAATGGACCAGATTGGTTAAAGACCACGGCAACTTCGCTTCGGGTTCGCTGTCTAGGCCATGTTATGCGAATGGACGAAGACGCTCCCGCCAAGAAATTATTTCAGGCGACAACGCAGTTTGGAAGCAGAGGAAGGGGGAGATCTCCACCAAATCGACAGAGGCAAATTGTGGAAGACTTGACATCCCTTGGTGTTCCCAACGAAACGGCCAAAACCAGTTAGGCGGTTAGTCGAAAATGAATGATGATGACATACAAACATATAAGTACAGCTAATATGAGGATGTTAAATATAATGTTAACAATAACCGTAGCGCTAAATATGACCGCTTAGGCGGGTCGCTCTACGGCACATTCTGAGCACCTTTTCTTAAGACAAGCACGTATGCATGTGTACCATCTAATTATTTCCTAATGCACAAAACCCATTTACTACCTAGTGCATTTTTCACGCCTCATAATCGTAACCTCGAAGTAGTGCAGGCAGCCGCAACGTCACTCGTGCGTGCTTCCACTTGTCACTTTCTCGTCTCATTATCTCATTTGTAATTGCATTACATTACTTAGCTTTTGGTCATAATTACTTAAAGTTTTGCTTAGCTATATCAACACGCTTCGATGGCCCAGTGGTGACGCTGATAATGTAAGTGATGGTGATATGCAGGCACGTCAACGCACCCACTATAGAGAAGATTAAATGGTATTTTATGTACTTATGATTTTTATTATAAATTATATATTTTTTTTTTCACAACTGAATGATTTTTATTGCTACTTGCAATTGTAAAAATTATGTATGAATTTAATCAATATGCATTTTTTTGTTTAATTGTAGATAAGCACGTTTATTGACTTAAGTGAAAGCATTCATATTAGGGATGTGCGAAAGTAAGTTTACCGAAATCGGGGGAACTTTACTTTATCAGAAATGAAAACGAAAGTTGAGGCGTGATACTAGAGTACCTAGTAGACTTTGTCCTGCACGACAATTAGTTTGCTAACATTCAAAACTACCCCTCTTTACTATTCACCCTGTTCTCTTCTATTTTGTCGTCCTGTTTTGTTAATATTCTTTTCAATGCCTTACTCCATTTATTTCCGTTTCACTCGCAAACCTATTTCTGATCCCCGTTCCAATTTCACACCGTCTCTAATTCCCACTTCTACTCCCGTTTCCATTCCCATACGCACTTCTACTCCCACTAAACTTCCCATTCACATTTCAACTCCTAGTCCCACTGCCACTACGGTCACTCCTATTCTCTCTCCCTCTTTCCCCTCAATTTCCTCATATATGGAATCTCTCTAACAAAATTTAATCCAATCATGTGTCGGTATATTCGGATTATGACTCTGCAGAAGTCACAGCATATCCTTGGACTTCATCATACATTATATCCATATTTTCACTTTTGGTACCGTGGGGATCTGCGCTTCATCCACCACCTCAAATCTCGCATTCGTGCCTTGCTTTTGGAGGTTTGGAACTAATTCCTCCAGCCAGCGAGAGCGCGCGAAGCTCTCACACCATTGACCCTAATGAGAATATAAAAGAAGCGCAAGCTGAGGAATAATCAATCAGTTTGATTTTAGCACGTTATCAGTGAAGTACGCGAGTAATCTATTTGTAAAGTACTACAAAAAAGTAGTGCAAATAAAGAGCAGGAAAGCAGGAAAGAAATGACTTTTATTATAACACCAAGTATATTAGGCATGGATTTAAAATTTTTAGATCTATGTTGATAGATTTGTAGCATCTACTTCCAAAAAGGTAGGATGCTGGCACATTCATTTTTAGGAAATAAATAAATCCTTCAAGCTCACATAGCAGGTCTGCCACCATGACTTTTATAAAATGGAAGTTAGTTACCTCAAATGACAACTGCATTCTTTACACCTTTAATTTCAAAGATTTGGAACAGAAATAGAAATCAGTCTTAATCAATCGCAAATTTTGGCATTTCGAACCTCCGCAATGTCCCCAATTTATCTACTACGCAAAATCGTTTCTTAAGTCTTTTGTTTATGTAACCTAGAAAAAATCTTCCATTCTGAATAGTCTTCTTTAGTTGAAGCCCTTCGAAAACAATACATATAAGAATAATTAGACTAAGGTCGTTTAGCTCATTTACCTAAAAACATTTTATAAAATTTACATATTTGACTTATTCATAGTAAAATTTAAAAATAGCTTTACAATAGCCAATGACCTACAAAGGAGGGATACAAAAAAATCAAATGCCGGCTAAGCATCACTTAATATGTAATGTTTAAAACTCGAACGCGCACTTTGACAGCTGCATGGCAGTTTCAATACAATAATAAAAGTTCATAAAATATTTATAAATGTAAATTTAAAAACGCTTTAACTATTGATGCGGTTCAGATACGCAGATTGCTGCCAAAATGTAAACGCTGATTGAGACTCGCCATGTGGAGCGAGCACAAACCAAGCCAACTAAATAATATGGACAAAAATGGATACAATTATTGGCTGGCTACTTGACGGCTGTGGTAAACTAAGGGCCAAATAAAGCAAGTTACATATGAAATAAAGGCACGCGGACACATGACTGTGAGGGCCGTTTGCATTGTCAAAAATGTATGCAAAAATACTGCATACAAATTTTTAACTTTATTCATACTTAACAATAGAAGTCAAATATTATGTAGTGTTTCACAAGAATTCTCTAACAATACAACTAATCATTTCTAGTCGCCCGCTCACTTCTTTTATAGTACCGCAATGCTATCATTCCCCAACTTGCTCTCTTCTACACCCGTCTGTATTATTCGCGTAACACATTCTCGAATACTTCTCTGCTGTATCGGCATCGCTTTTTTATCGTGCATTCATGCATCGACGGGTTACAGATGTGTCCTCGATTTTATATTGAACTTGTATCGGTTTTTTTTTATAAAAATAGGTGATTTGTCTTGGACAAATCGATAACACGCCGATAAAAAATTGGTAGCAACCTGATTATAAATCGATAACAAGTCATTTCGATTACAAATCGATAACACTTCGAAAGAAAATTGCTAGCTCTCCTATAATTTTTTGTTAACAAGTCGATAATATTTTGATTACATATCTATAGTATAGCGGAAAGTAGTGGCTATTTGATCAATAATAAATCGATAAGTTTTCGATAGCAAGCCGGTAACTCGTCGATAAAATATCGATAACTCAAAGATAATCTTTGTTGTAATTCTTTTCTTTCCTTTAGATAAGCTTCCTATAACAAATCGATAACTTTACTATCAAAAGACGAACAATTTTCGATAACAACTTCATGATAACATATCGATAGCTTTTCGACATCAACCGATAACTTACTTACTTAATTGGCGCTTAACCGTCTAAATGGTTATGGCCGTCCAACAAGGCGCGCCAGTCTCTCCTTCGCTCCGCAAACCGGCGCCAATTGGTCACACCAAGGGAGTTTAAATCGTTTTCCACCTGGTCCTGCCAACGGAGTAGGGGCCGCCCTCTACCTCTGCTTCCATAGGCGGGTTCCGATAGAAACACCTTCTTGGCCGGAGCATCATCTTTCATCCGCATAACATGGCCTAACCAGCGCAGCCGCTGCGTTTTAATTCGCTGGACTATGTTGATGTCTGCGTATAGCTCGTACAGCTCATCATTAAATCTTCTTCGGTACTCGCCATCGCCAATGCGTAGAGGTCCATAAATCTTTCGAAGAACTTTTCTCTCGAACACTCCCAAAGCCGCTTCATCTGCTGTTGTCATGGTCCATGCTTCTGCCCCATATAGCAGGACGGGTACGATAAGTGACTTGTAGAGTATGATTTTCGTTCGCCCAGAGAGGACTTTACTTTTCAATTGCCTACCTGGTCCAAAGTAGCATTTATTGGCAAGATTGATTCTTCGCTTGATTTCTGTGCTGATGTTGTTGCTATTTTTGATGCTGGTTCCGAAATAAACGAAGTCTTTTACTATTTCGAAATTATGGCTGCCAACAGTAGCGTGGTTGCCAAGGCGCATATGCGCTGACTCTTTGCTCGATGACAGCAGGTACTTCGTTTTGTTCTCATTCACCATCAAACCCATCTTTACCGCTTCTTTTTCCAGTTTGGAATAAGCAGAGCTAACAGCGCTGGTGTTTAGGCCGATGATATCAATGTCATCAGCATATGCCAGTAATTGCACGCTTTTATAGTATATTGTTCCAGTGCGGTTAAGTTCTGCAACCGATAACACATCGATAAATAATATAAAACTTATAGATAAACTTTGTTATCCTTAGCTTATTTATAACACTTCCATAACCAATCGATTTTTCCCTTTTCTTTTCTCCCTTTCGTTTTATTTTCATACATAAACTTTCCTTCCCTTTCCTTTCCTTTCCTTTCCTTTCCTTTCTTTTCCTTTCCTTTTCTTTCCCTTTCTTTCCTGCCCTTTTTTGTTTATTTGTTTCCTTTCTTTTCCATTCTTTTCTTTTCTTTAATTTTCTTTTCTTTCATTTTCTTTTCCTTCTTTTTCTTTTCTTTTATTTTCTTTTCTTTTTTATTCTTTTCTTTTCCTTTCCTTTCTTTTCTTTTATTTTATTTTCTTTTCCCCCTGTCGTTTCCTTGTATTTCTTTTATTGTCCTTTCCTTTCCTTTAAATTCCTTTCCTTTCGTTTCCTTTCCCTTTTTCTTTCTCTTCTTATTCCATTCAATTTCTTTCCTTTCCCTTTCTTTCCTTTTTATTTCCTTCTGTCCTTTTCCTTGTCATGAACTCTAGCACTTTAAAATTCTAAATTTATCAGGTAATTTTTGAGGATTTTTGTCAGAAAATATAAAAGTCAATGATTAACAGTTACTTTTTGACTTGAAAAATAAATGTCAAGTAAATAAAAAAATAAATTAAAGTTATTCTTGAACTTACAAAATAAATTAAGTTTTCTCTCATTACTGTTGGAAAGATACTGACTACACTGGTCGACGGCCAAAATTTACCATAGACGCCGTTATGAAATTCGTATGTAAAACCACCCCCTGATTTCGAAAATCGAGTTCATTTTTGATTCTATCGTACCATTTTTGAGATATTTGCAATTTACCGTAATCGAAAAAACCAAAAAGGTGGCTCCCTTTAATTACGTATATTTAAGGGCAGCATTCCAAAACCACAACTTTTTTTCCAGATGTTTTTTCTTTACGTAAAGCTCTGTCTAATTAAAAAAAAGATAAGCTACCACCGAAGAAAATCGATGCAAAACTACGTAAGTTATAAGAGATCAAATAAAAATACCCAGGTTGGGCAATTTCAACGTATACCTCAAAACGTATGTATGGTATAAAGAAGAGTGAAATATCTAGCTATGCTCTGTTTCTATTTAGTTAAAAGTTCAATTTATGAATGAAATTTCCCATATTTTTAACTTTTTTTTTAATTTATTTATGTTTATACTATATTCTAACAATCTTTATCTTAATTTGATTTTACTATGTAGTCGAAATAATTATGTGTTCTACTTTAACGCATATTGAGTTTAGGATCGGTTTCTCTTCTGAGAAACCAGCAGTAATCACCCATCATTGCGACGTCCCAGAATCCTTGATATCGATTCTCAATTAATTTCATTTGCTGATGAAACCTTTCGCCATATTCGTCACTTTCGTCGCCAAGATTTGCCGGAAAAAAGCTCAAATGTGAGTGCAGAAAGTGAATTTTTAACGACATATATACGCCTGGAAAGAAAATATTAGTTAGGTAAACAAGTTATAGAATTTTGGGAAACTAATTTTAATAAGCCCTTAAGGCATTTTCGCATAATTATTGATTAAGTCGTTCACTATCTGCTCGTAGTTAGGGCTTTTGTGTCTACCGAGAAAAGAAGCAACGACCTTTTCAAAGGATTCCCACGCTGCTGCCTCAACTGATGAGAGTAGTCTTTTGAATTGATTACTGTTGATCAACTTTTTTATTTGTGCTCCAACAAAAATACCTTCCTTTATCTTGGCTTGCGAAATATCTGAAAAAATTGTTTTCATATAGTCGAATGCTTCGCCTTCTTTGTCCAAAGCCTTAACCAAGTTTCTAATGAGACCGAGCTTGATGTGTAAGGGTGGAAGTATGATTTTCTCTTTCTTGACAAGAGGGGTGTATTTGATGTTATCCACACCAACGGTAAACTCGACTCTTTCCGGCCAATCCTTTCTGACGTAGTGGTCCCTACGAGCTCGGCTATCCCACTTGCAAAGGAGCAGCAGTGCTTGGTGTAGCCACTTTGTAGACCGCATAGCATTGCAACGACTTTGAGATCCGAACATATTTTCCAATCATGCTCTTCATATTTGATAAATTTGAGTAGTTTTTACGTTTCCTTTGTATTTACTGCATGTACGATCGGGATAGAAGGCTTTTTGTTACAAATATGCAATAATACAGCCTTCAAACTCAGTTTATTGCTGTCTATGAACAATCGCCAGTCTTTTGAATCATATGTTTGACCAAACTCTTTGAATAAACCAGGAATGTCGTTGCAGTAGCATATACTGTCTTTCTTGGTATAGTGTTTGGAAAATTGTTCGTGACGAGTTCTACAATATATCACCTTAACATCGGATGACACAAATTTAAATTGTTGCATACGAGAAGCGTGGATCTCGGCCTTTTCCTTGGATAGTTCCAAATCTCTTATCCAATCATTAAGTTGTGCTTGTGACAGAACGTTTCTCTCGTTTCCCATGCGAAATTCAGTACAACTTGATTCCCCGCACTCAGATATTACTGTTGACAATGGCATAGGTTACTCTTCTTGATCTTCCAAAGCCAAGTACTTTTGTTTGACAAATATAACACTCTATTGAATGGCAAGTAGGTTCTCTCCATATCATTGGTGTATCAAATTTTATTTGTTGTCCGGATTCCGACTGAATCAATTCTACTCTACACGATGTACACAAAGTGTTCGGTGTCCATGGTTTTTCAGCATTTTTAGGCTCAATGCCAAAATACTTGGAGTATAAAGTTTTGATATGATCTGAGAACACTCGTCGTCGCCTTATGATAGTATATTGGCCACACATGAAACAGAACATATCTGGATCGTTATTACACTCAAATTATCGCGTCCTTTTACTCATTTTATTTTTTTTACTAAATCACGGTTTTGAAATTTGACTTATGAACTGAACTATCTTCGGCGAGCCTTGCAGATGTTATGAAGTTTCAAGGCGCATTAACTCATATTTATACTCGGAACAAGAATAAAATTGAAAAAATCAAATCTTACCTAGACAGAAAGGTTCCTTTTTATACGAAGCGGGGAAAAGAAAATACTACCTGCTTTAGATGTAGGCTTTAAAAATTGTTTTGTGTCTTATAATTTTGAAAATCTACCTGCATACTTACCCATAAGTGACGGAAATACATGTTTATAACTACATGCCTACAGCAGGTTTCGAACCCAACCACTCTTCCTTTCGATGCAACCTCTCTACCTAATATAAAACAATTCGAGTATTAAAAGTACTATTTGATTTATTTAAAGAAAAAGTATTATCATTGTTATGGTGTTATTCGTTTATCCGGATAATATCCCATTTGCACTTTATACCTTTAATATATGTATGTATACATACATTGAAGTTGCGCAACCTGGGTATTTTTATTTGATCGCTTATAACTTACGTAGTTTTGCATCGATTTTATTCGATGATAGCTTATCTTTTTTCTAATTAAACGAAGCTTTACGCAAAGGAAAAATATCTGGATAAAAAGTTGTGGTTTTGGAATGTTGCCCTCGCAAAAAGTAATTTTTTTCATATTTTTTCATAAAAAAACAAAAATCTGAAATGATAAGCTAATATCTCGAAAACTGTCTGGTTGAGCAAAAAACAATGTATGATGTATTCATAGAAAATTTTATCGTCTTTCCGATTCTGTAAACCTTTTTGCAATTGCTTTACCCGTTCGTGAGATATACGTAAAGAGAGCCATCTTTTTGGTTTTTTCGAATAACGGTAAATTGCAAATATCTCAAAAACCGTACCATAGAATCAAAAATGAACTCAATTTTCGAAATCAGCGGGTGATTTTACATACGAACTTCATAACGGCGTTTCTGGTAAAGAGAAAAAGTTGAAATTCGTGGTCCAGTGCTATTAGTTGTCACTCGCTGTGAGGAAGCGCTTTGCGGTTGCGACTCGATAAAAATTGCCATCTCTAAAACGGATAACATATCAAACTGCCCTAGTACATAAGCTATTCACATGTTTATATGCTTCAGCATTAAATTTTTTATTGTTTCTTTAAAAGCAACTTTTTTGTGGCGGCATGCTTACACCTCATTATCTATAGGTCATTGTATATTTTTAAATAATCGATAAAATTTTTTTTTTTGCATATTTAGTGCGGCAGCAAAAAAAAAACACAGCCAAACGTATTAGCTTGAAGTAAAATAAGAAAACGTAGTCAATTACCAGTAGGCAAATGTTGTTATTGTTGCTATAGTGACGAAGACACGAAGGTTTTCGTGTGCATTACCGATGTTGATGGTAATTTGCCTCATGTAGATCCAAGAACCCAGCTATCACGGGAACGATTTACCATGACCACATTGAAGCTTCTAGGCCATCCCGCCCCTACCCCATAATTCCATGAGGAACTTGAGGTCGCCAAAGCCTCGCCTCCTAAATATGTGTGTGATACATTCATATTCGTGAAAGAATTTACCTCGCCTAGGTAAGGTTGACCATTGGGTTGCGGAAGCTGCACTATAGTAGGTTCATATGTATATTTGGCTTGTTTGCAAGGTATGTAACTCATGTGTATTTACGGTCATACATATTTGCACGCATGCGTAATACTTGTCTTGTAAAGTGTGTTGTAACTAATGAGGATAAATTATATATAAAAACTGAAATATAAAACAAATTGTAACTAGCACCATTTTAATTTAATGCAATAATACGATTTTGAAAAATTGTGCACGGTGCAGGTGCGGTGTGAAAGTAATTAATACCGTTATTAAATTTGGAAGTAATTTTTTTGGTCAACATAAAAAACGGTTTGAAATATTTTATAGCTCAATTAAAAATTGGTAATATTTTTGCTTAATCTCACTGTGGTAAAACCAAATTTTGAACTCCATTTCAGGGTCGACAATTGCTTTCACTTATTGTTTTTGGCAAATAATTTCCGCCTTATATATTGGCTTAATGTTTTACACTAACATACACATATGTATGACTCCTCAGAAAATGAAGCGTTTTTGGCTCAGACTGCTTTGAATAAGGAAAGGATAGGAAAAAATAGGAATGGAAAGGCAACGAAATGAAAAATTAAAGATTAAAATTCAAAACCGTGTGAAGTTATTTTTTATCGATGAGTTAACGGAATGTTATATGTAGTTGTGTTATATACGAGGTATAAACGAGCTATAAATTTTTTGTTGAAGTGTTAAAAACTTGCTTTTGACGAGTTAGCGGTTTGTTATCGAAAATTGACCAATATTTATCGAAAAATTATCAACAAGTTATCATAACAAGATCAAAACGTTATCGAAAAGTTATCGATGTGTTATCGGAGTACTACCAATTTTTTAACGACGCGTTATAGATTTGTTATCAAGAAGTTATAGATTTTTTATGGAAAGTTTATCGACTTTTTATCAAAAATTTATCTATTTGCTATCGAAATATCATCAATTTGCTATCGTAGTGTTAGTTCTTCGTTGTCAACGCGTTCTCGGTTTATTATCGATTAACTCTTGAAAAGTTATAGATATTTTTTACAAAAGTTATGGATTTGTTATCAAAAAACCATAGATTTAATATCAAAAAGTTATCGATTCCTTGCCGGGGTCTGACTAATTTGTTATATGCGTGTTATCGATTTGTTATCAACGACTTTTCGCTTTGTTATGCGTTGGATTCAAAAGCTCCCATCATTGATAAGGAAAGCGTAAAATAAACTCAACAAAGTATTGGCGCTACAAATCTGGCGTAGAAATGTAAGCCAATTATGTTATGTTGTGACGTAAAACCAGCAAAGAGACATACTTAGCAAAGAAAACGTGAAATTATTACACTCCAGCCATGTTCTTTTAACGGCTCATCAAATTATACGCAAGCATCAACAGCACGCAGAAACCAACAAAGATGTTTTTAACCTGAAACGAGATATCCATATACATATATGGACATACTTGTAAAAGTATGGATGTGTGTAGTAGCATGCCCAATATAGTAAACAAAATGTAACATAACATAGCACAGCGCCCCAATAAAAACAAACAGCTTGACTAAAATGCAATTAAATTTTAGTTATGGTTCCATGAGGTAACAGTGGGTAAATAGCCGCCGAATGTACGCGGATCTGGCTACGAAATGCAAGAAAATCAAGAAAACGGCAACACCTTCATCATCAACAAAATACATTACATTCGCTTGGAAGAAGAAAGAAACTTTAAATGAAAATAATGAAAGCACAAATTACAAACATGGCATGGGCGTAGAAGACAATCTCTTTTAGAAATCCCAGACGAAGCAAGTGATAATTGTATTTTTGTAAGCTGGAGAAGCTTCTGCCAGGGCAACTGTCACGTGGTGCTTCCTTATGGACACATTTATGTATGTCCCAGTTAGGGAAATCCAAGTTGCATTGCCATTAACCCTCTTAAGTCCGGATGTTTTAAGTCATAACGCAATTTCAGCCCGAAGTCTTGAAGCGTAGCAACGAATTGCTGAATGGCAGTAGTATCACGGCGGAGTGAGTGGGGACGTCTCAGAAAAAGGCATTTATTCAGAGGGTAATCGAAGCTCTAAGCTCTGCCGTCATGCGCCGAAGGCTGTCATGAATTGCCTGACTTTACCACTGTGTCATCGACCTCCTTTTTTATATAAATTATCTGGGTGCCAGAACACTAAAATAACTCTTGCCACTATCATGCCTGACTCGAACAGGCACATATGAACTGAACGTGGCTGCCAATACAGATTTTGAGATTCCGCTACATTTTTCCTCTGCTTCTGAACAGGTGGTCCCCGAATTAGCAAAGGAAGAGATGGGCTGATGTCACCTTATGTCTGCTATTGAGGTATTTTTGACCAGTTATTAACCCAACCGGAGCTGTCAGGGTTTGCAAACGCTTAACTGCCCTTAAACATAGAAGTGAAGTGCACTGTTGTCCAATCATTGTGAGGACGAGGCGTAGTATCTCGGATATATTCGGCTTTCCTAAGGAAATTTCCATGATCGATTTGCGAATTGATCCTTACTTTATCGTTGTCACGCTGAAAGCCAATATCATCCTTAGCGAATGTGGCGCCACATCGCTCTCCACAGTCTCTCCAAACCAACTATGAAATGCACCCTAAATACGAGAGAATATGTACTTTCTCATATTTTGGAGGTGATGTTCTGCGACCCCAATATCCTAGAGAAGGAAGAGGTGTGATGACCTGGGATGCTAGAGGTCGGAAACCACAGTAGAGGTCGGAAACCACATTCAAAATGGCACTGTTCTTCTGACTCTATATGTCAACGCCATTTCGACTAGTATTCATGTGCCTATGATTTTGTAACTGACAGTAAAGGATCATAGTAAATCACAGTGACAACTTTGACCGGTTTCGCGCCTCGTTCGCAATCACGATTACCAATAGAATCAATGATAGCTTTCATTTCAGGAACAGCTAGATTTGATAGTTTTAACAATTGAACCTGTGATTGGTGTGGTAACAAAGTAGCAGTAGATGTCGCAGAAGGTTTTTTAACGCCCTTGCTGACGTATATACTATGACGGCGTACTATGACATGAAGCAATAGGGTTTGAAGGGGTTGATATCCGCAATTAACAGCTTCCGCAACCCAATTGTTAACCTCACCCACGCGAGGTACATCCTGTCACAGATACGAACGTGTCATCAATATCGATAATACTCCACAAAAATTTTGTCTTTATCGCTACAAAAACAACAACAACAACATCTGGCAGTAGATAGCTGCATAAATTGTAATATTTTGGTAAGAGCTATGATTGGGTTCGTTATTGCGATTATTGATCAACGTAATGATAAACTGCGGTTTAGATCACTGTTTAAATCATTGCCACTCTTAAAACTACTACCTTCGTTAAAAATCACTTGTGGAAATCGCGACGACTGAAGAATCACTGTGCCAAGTGACTTTGTTCCTCAATTATGTGATATCTGTCAACCCTAATCTTTACTTTGACATGTCCTCTGACTGTTGGCATTAAATGAAAGAATTGAACTTGTGTACCTTCAAATTATCGGAGTTTGGTAAAGATTTCTCGATCTCTAGGCAACGTATGTCCAGTGAAAGTCAGATGTAATTTACAATCTCCTTTATGGGCTTAACGACTAACTTTATTTAAACCAAACACAATAACAATATGCAGTAAAGAACGGCATGCAAATACTATTTCATGAAATGGGATACAAATTACTGCTTTAATTTAGTCTAAGGCAGAGTGGCCCCACATTCACTCCTTGCCGCTATTTGAGCCGTCCATATCCACCCATACATACGGTCCCATCTACACCCCTCCTCTCTTTTTTTGCCATCGATGTCCATCGATGCATACATATGTACAATCAATACTAAATTTTAATGCAGTTATAAATATTTCGATATAACAGCAATGCAATCCTCTTGCAGCCGGCTACAACCGCACTTTGTTTATGTAATCTCGTTTCAACGCGCTGGCGTCTACTTTTGCACTTGCGCTCGAGTAAACAAGTACAACAGCAGCTTGGAAGCAAAGCATTTCTTTTGTTGTTATTAATGTTGTAATTTGTTGGCTTTCTATCCCACCAGAGGCAGCTCCTACATTACTTAAAGTCAGTGGCTGTCACAAGCTCGTGTCATGCCGCAATTAAAATACTCAGCGAGCCAAAGCGTCGGTTGCAACTGTCGATGACTAGGTTTTTTTTTTGTTGGTCCGACGGTTGTTGTAACGTTTACGGCATAACAAAAACAATGATTTGAATAATAATTTAAGCTTATCCGCCTATTGGCTTCTTCTCCCGACTTCTCCTTTTCATCATTTCCAGTTTTGGCGGGACTTTATTTTTACCCAGTCCACAAGTTGAATGATATCAAAATTGTTTCTTGACATTCGTAGCATCTCCAATGCGGATATGTACATAGGTTTACAGTTACTGCATATAATAATATTTATTAATTTAAAAGTAGCTGCAGTAACACAAAAACAAACATGAAATTGCAATTTCGCAAAATTCAGGCGGCAGTTAAACCGCATTCAAAAATCAAAAAACTACCAAAAAACATATTATACTAAATTTATTACATAATGTAACAAGTTCGGAACCCAACAAACACTAAGGTCAGATATAGATTGGAGAGAGATTAAATAACTGGCCCCAGCGGGTTAGGGGGCTTATAATATACCCGCGTTAGGTATGCCTGTCGTAAGAGGCGACTAAAATACCAAATTGGTTCAAGGGGTTGACAGCGCAATATATAGCTTCTCCAACCCAATTTTCAACATCACCTACCCGTGGCGAACCCTGTGTGATGGCTCTAGTGGGTGGGAGGGCGGTATTGCCTAGAAGGTTTCATGTGGCTATACCAAATCGTTTCCGAGACGGTCGGGCTAGTACCTTCATGGTGCTTGCTACCGGAACGTACCGGATCCGCATCCGGCAAAGGACCATCAACGTCGATAAAACACTCCCCAAGGCCTTTGGGGATTGTCCTTATTGCTACAACAACAACAGATTAAGTAACTAGCGCCGTTGTCTAATCTCTTATGTTGAAGCAGGACTCGAGAAACTCTGGAGAGACAAAGCATTATGAAACAAATCAAGAAAATTTGTATTCCCCAGTCATCTCTAATATATTTGTCTAATCAGATTCTAATGTAAATTGAATTTGCACTATGTCCTCTCCAAGGAATGAAACCGAAACCGCAAACATAACGATTTAAAACCGTTTCATTTTGCATAACAGAAACCGAAACCGAAATAAATGTTGAAGAACCAAAACCAGAAACATAACCGAAACCGGAACGTTATTTTAATCGGTTTCATACCTTGGTATCTCCAATCACTCTCGACTCGATTACTTTGTAATTTTCAAGCAATATTCTCGAGTCAAATTTACACTAATTATCAAACGTACCAACAAAAATGCCGCACACGTTAGAGACTGTGTTTGCTGGGAGTTCATTAAGGAAATAATAGTAGCAGTGTTATAACAATTTCAATCAGAGAAATAATGAAATGATTAGTGCAATTTTCGACATTAAGGTGCTGATTGAATTCAATCTTCCATACAATATACACATTCTAATTACTTCATTATTACATAATTGAATGCCTAATCGAGTTAAATATCTAGCCATCTTTACTTGGTATTTCGGATTTTATTGGCAAAGTAACAATCGTTCTAAATTCCTAAAGGTGGTGAGTTTTTGAGAAGACGTTGAATAGCAAACAGCCTGGATTACACGTTACGTCACTTTTCGATTACTTTAATAATTCGCAGTTATTCAAACATTTTTGTAAACACGAATCCTATATTGCATTATTTAAATATTGTGGCGATACATCACTATGCTTACTAACTTAATTGACGCTTAACCGTTTAAACGATTATGGCTGTCCAATAAGACGCGCCAGTCGCTTCTCCAGTAAGCAGCCACATGTACTTGTAAACAGCGAAGCGAAGAGATTATTTCACATATACACAAGCAGTCAGCAGCTAAGACCGAAGAAGAAAGATAAACAATCCCACAACATGTAATCATCACCTAAGAGCAGAAGTTATTACTCACACATACATACGCATATAAACTACAAGCCAAACGTGAATATCGGATACAGATGTGAGAAATAAATAAGCAGATATTCGGGAAGGCTGTTCGTGAAAAGTCTAGACACTTGGAGAAATATGCGAACGAGGCAACAGGGAGTATTGAAGTACGCGAGTAATCTAATTGTGAAGTACTTCTACCCTAGTAGTGTAAATAAAGAACATTTCCTATATTCGCTACAATATTTTAAAAACCACCCTGTCGTGATATGTAAACTCAGTTAATATTCTCTTTGCATGCATTCACAGTTACGAAGCCACTCTAAGTCTTGTATTTCGCCTAAAGTTCAACTTAGTTATAAGAAACACACCTGCGTAGGTTTTTTTCTTCATCAGAAAAACCTTTTCCTTGACCATTAAGAGAAGGTAAACTAATGCTTGGGTCTCGCTATAGAAAATAGCTTCAATATGTAATAACGTTTTCAATAGCATGGGCTAGGGAGTCATCAATTGAGGAATACGATATTTAGATGACTACAGACGCTAAGTGTATATTTTTTGACCAGCGAGAATATTTCTTTAGCATGGTTCGGAAAACTCCATCCGGAACTGGGGATACTGGTGATTAAAAACTATTTAGACAGTGGGGCATCAATTATGGTGATGTTAAATGATATAGGCCAGAGTAGTTCATATCTTACTGTGAAATTTTTGCAAAGCAGGATTACAATATAAAGGCTTATCGAACATCAACAATTTTTTTATGTTAATGTTTTCGGTGGTCGTTTATGCTATAACCTCTATAGACAGTTTTTTTTTTGTTCTGTGCAGTCTATCGAACTTCTTCCCAAAAAATTGTTATGCCGTTCCAGTAGCTTTACATTATATCTAGACTGCATAAGCAGGTTAGCATACAGTCGCACCTCTAGTTTCCACTACAAACGGCCCACTGTAAAGGAGATCAGAAAGATCAGTCATATAATCAACCATCCACGCGTTTATTGTTCGCGGTTTCTCCGCTTTAAATCTCCTGGTAACTTTTGCAGTATTTACCACTCGTCGTGGCATCATCCGACCGCAGATCATTCGCATTCAACGCTTCAGCATTCACCACCCACCATCCGCATACTGGCCATCGCCTTACTCAACTGATCGTTCTGGCCACCAGTCAGCTCAGAGATTTACCGCCAATCTTGGGTATCCTTCAACCAATAAACCGATTGGTTATGGCATTACTAAATTCACCGTACGCCCATGTCAACATTTGCTAGCAGCCATCGGATTACCGGAGCACCGTTCTACTATTCTACCAGCAGCTTTGACACTTTCCACTCCACCCCAGCGGGTTAGGGGGCTTAGAATATACCCGCGGCAGGTGTGCATGTCGTAAGAGGAGACTACAATACCAAATTGATTGAAGGAGTTGGGCAGCGCAACCCTTTCAAGTGGTTGCCAGCGCAATATATAGCTTCTTCAACCCAATTGTCAACCTCACCTGCCCATGGCGAATCCTTTTTTCTTCAACAGCTGAGCCTATGGCGACTTCAAGTTCCTCATGGATCTAGAAGGTGGGAGGGCGGGATGGATTTGAAGGTTTCATGTGGTCATACTTAGTGTTCCCGAGATTATCGGGCTAGTACTTTGATGGCGATTGTTACCGGAACGTACCGGATCTGCATCCGGCAAAGGACCATCAACATCGATAACACTCCCCAAGGCCTTCGGGGAGTGTCCTTATTGCTACAACGACAGCAACACCTTCCACTGAATTCACGCTTCCCCCCATTTCCTTTCACCTTAAACTGGCAACTTAGTAATCTACTCATATCATAGCAGCTCATATCCCCATCATCGCGTTACATATATGTGTTACGATATATGAATGTGTGTGTATGACTCACACTAAAAAGCTAACATAAAACAAGTAAGGAAGGCTAAGTTCGGGTGTAACCGAACATAACATACTCAGTTGAGAGCTATGGAGACAAAATAAGGAAAATCAATCTGGGGTAACCCTGGAATATGGTTGTATAACATGTGTATCAAATGAAAGGTATTAAAGAGTATTTTAAGAGAGAGTAGGCCATAGTTCTATGGATGAACGCCATTTAGGGATATCGCCATAAAGGTAGACCAGGGCTGACTCTAGAATTTGTTTGTACGATATGGGTATCAAATGAAAGGTGTTACTGAGCATTTTAAGAGGGAGTGGGCCTTAGGTCTATCGGTGGACGCCTTTTCGAGATGTCCCCATTAAGGTGGACCAGGGGTGATTCTATAATGTGTTTGTACGATATGGGTATCAAATGAAAGCTGTTAATGAGTATTTTGAAAAGGAGTGATCCTTAGTTCCATAGGTGGACGCCGTTTCGAGATATCGCCATAAAGGTGGACCAGGGGTGTCTCTAGAATGTGTTTGTACGATATGGGAATCAAATGAAAGGTGTTACTGAGCATTTTAAGAGGGAGTGGGCATTAGGTCTATAGGTGGACGCCTTTTCGAGATATCGCCATTAGGGTGGGCCAGGGGTGACTCTAGAATGTTTGTACGGTATGGGTATCAAACGAAAGGTGTTACTGAGCATTTTAAGAGGGAGTGGGCATGAGGTCTATAGGTGGACGCCTTTTCGAGATATCGTCATTAGGGTGGGCCAGGGGTGACTCTAGAATGTGTTTGTACGATATGTGCATCAAACGAAAGGTGTTACTGAGCATTTTAAGAGGGAGTGGGCATTAGGTCTATAGGTGGACGCCCTTTCGAGATATCGCCATTAGGGTGGGCCAGGGGTGACTCTAGAATGTTTGTACGATATGGGTATCAAACGAAAGGTGTTACTGAGCATTTTAAGAGGGAGTGGGCATTAGGTCTATAGGTGGACGCCTTTTCGAGATATCGCCATTAGGGTGGGCCAGGGGTGACTCTAGAATGTGTTTGTACGATATGGGTATCAAATGAAAGGTGGTAAGGAGTATTTTAAAAGGGAGTAATCCTTAGTTCTATAGGTGGACGCCTTTTCGAGATATCGCCATAAAGGTGGACCAAGGGTGACTCTATAATGTTTGTAGGATATGGGTATCAAACGAAAGGTGTTACTGAGCATTTTAAGAGGGAGTGGCCATTAGGTCTATAGGTGGACGCCTTTTCGAGATATCGCCATTAGGGTGGGCCAGGGTGACTCTAGAATGTGTTTGTACGATATGGGTATCAAATGAAAGGTGGTAATGAGTATTTTAAAAGGGAGTAATCCTTAGTTCTATAGGTGGACGCCTTTTCGAGATATCGCCATAAAGCTGGACCAAGGGTGACTCTAGAATGTTTGTACGGTATGGGTATCAAACGAAAGGTGTTACTGAGCATTTTAAGAGGGAGTGGGCATTAGGTCTATAGGTGGACGCCTTTTCGAGATATCGCCATTAGGGTGGGCCAGGGGTGACTCTAGAATGTTTGTACGATATGGGTATCAAACGAAAGGTGTTACTGAGCATTTTAAGAGGGAGTGGACACTAGGTCTATAGGTGGACGCCTTTTCGAGATATCGCCATTAGGGTGGGCCAGGGGTGACTCTAGAATGTTTGTACGATATGGGTATCAAACGAAAGGTGTTACTGAGCATTTTAAGGGGGAGTGGACATTAGGTCTATAGGTGGACGCCTTTTCGAGATATCGCCATTAGGGTGGGCCAGGGTGACTCTAGAATGTGTTTGTACGATATGGGTATCAAATGAAAGGTGGTAATGAGTATTTTAAAAGGGAGTAATCCTTAGTTCTATAGGTGGACGCCTTTTCGAAATATCGCCATTAGGGTGGGCCAGGTGTGACTCTAGAATGTTTGTACGATATGGGTATCAAACGAAAGCTGTTACTGAGCATTTTAAGAGGGAGTGGGCATTAGGTCTATAGGTGGACGCTTTTCGAGATATCGTCATTAGGGTGGGCCAGGGGTGACTCTAGAATGTTTGTACGATATGGGTATCAAACGAAAGGTGTTACTGAGCATTTTAAGAGGGAGTGGACACTAGGTCTATAGGTGGACGCCTTTTCGAGATATCGCCATTAGGGTGGGCCAGGGGTGACTCTAGAATGTTTGTACGATATGGGTATCAAACGAAAGGTGTTACTGAGCATTTTAAGAGGGAGGGGGCATTAGGTCTATAGGTGGACGCCTTTTCGAGATATCGCCATTAGGGTGGGACAGGGGTGACTCTGGTATGTTTTTGTACGATATGGATATCAAATTAAAGGTATTAATGAGGGTTTTAAAAGCGAGTGGCCCTTAGATGTATATGTGAAGGCGTTCTCGCGATATCGACCAAAATGTGGACCAGGTGATCCAGAAAATCATCTGTCGGGTACTGCTAATTTATTTATATATGCAATACCACTAACAGTATTCCTGCCAAGATTCCAAGGGCTGTTGATTTCGCCTTGTAGAACTTTTTCATTTTCTTCTACTTAATATGGTAGGTGTCACACCCATTTTACAAAGTTTTTTCCAAAGTTATATTTTGCGTCAATAAACCAATCCAGTTACCATGTTTTATCCCTTTTTTCGTATTTGGTATAGAATTATGGCATTTTTTTCATTTTTCGTAATTCTCGATATCGATAAAGTGGGCGTGGTTATGGTCAGATTTCGCCCATTTTTTATACCAAGAAAAAGTGAGCTCAGGTAAGTACGTGGGCTAAGTTTAGTAAAGATATATAGGATTTTGCTCAAGTTATTGTGTTAATGGCCGAGCGGAAGGACAGACGGTGGACTGTGTATAAAAACTGGGCGTGGCTTCCACCGATTTCGCCCATTTTCACAGAGAACAGTTACCGTCATAGAATCTATGCTCCTACCAAATTTGAGAAGGATTGGTAAATTTTTGTTCGACTTATGGCAATAAAAGTATTCTAGACAAACTAAATGAAAATGGGCGGAGCCACGCCCATTTTGAAATTTTCTTTTATTTTTGTATTTTGTTGCATCATATCATTACTGGAGTTGAATTTTGACTTAATTTACTTATATACAGTAAAGATATTAAAGTTTTTGTTAAAATTTGAATTTAAAAAATTTTTTTTTTAAAAAGTGGGCGTGTTCTTCATCCAATTTTGCTAATTTTTATTTAGCTCATATAGAGTAATAGTAGTAACGTTCCTGCCAAATTTCATCATGATATCTTCAACGACTGCCAAATTACAGCTTGCAAAACTTTTAAATTACCTTCTTGTAAAAGTGGGCGGTGCCACGCCCATTGTCCAAAATCTTACTAATTTTCTATTCTGCGTCATAACGTCAACCCATCTACCAAGTTTCGTTGCTTTATCTGTCTTTTGTAATGAGTTATCGCACTTTTTCGGTTTTTCGAAATTTTCGATATCGAAAAAGTGGGCGTGGTTATAGTCCGATATCGTTCATTTTAAATAGCGATCTGAGATGAGCGCTCAGGAACCTACATACCAAATTTCATCAAGATACCTCAAAATTTACTCAAGTTATCGTGTTAACGGACGGACGGACGGACGGACGGACGGACGGACATGGCTCAATCAAATTTTTTTTCGATCCTGATTATTTTGATATATGGAAGTCTATATCTATCTCGATTCCTTTATATATGTACAACCAACCGTTATCCAATCAAACTTAATATACTCTGTGAGCTCTGCTCAACTGAGTATAATTAATCGAAAACCACTCAAAATCTTATTCTACTGATTTTGCTGGCATCGCCACTTAATTTCCCAAAACCATAACAAAAATCAGTGTGGATTATGTACTACACGTCGTTATAGCAACCGGAATTTGGTTACAGTCAAATTGACACACCCTGTTAATCAATTTAGTTATACTGAGCTGAGCAGAGCTCACAGAGTATATTAAAAAGAGGAAATTTATTTAGCCATGTCCGTCCCTCCGTCCGTCTGTCCTTAAACACGGTAACTTAAGGAAATTTGGAGGTATCTTAATGAATAAAATTTAATTAAATAATAAAATTTGGTATGTAAGTTCCTGGACACTCATCTCACATGGCTATTTCAAATCAACGAAATAGGACCATAACCACGCACACTTTGTCGATATCGAAATTTTCAAAAACCCGAAAAAGTGCGATAATTCATAACCAAAAACGGATAAAGCGATGATACTTGGTGGGTAGACCTTATGACACAGAATAGAAAATTAGTAAAATATTGGACAATGGGCGTGGCAGCGCCTACTTTTAAAAGAAGGTAATTTAAAAGTTTTGCAAGCTGTAATTTGGCAGCTGAGTATGTAATGTTCGGTTACACCCGAACTTAGCCTTCCTTACTTGTTTTCTTTTAACAATTTATCTTCTGCATTACACTGCTATATCGAATATTAAAACAGTTACATAAGGTACACTTTGATCCGTCGTAAAGCTCCCAAAAAGGGTTTCACCCAAAAAATTAACATAGAAAGTTTTCCCAAGCCTAAAGGGTTACAACTTAGACCGGCCAGTACACTTAAATGCACGTAACACTTGCATAAACTTAAAAGCTATGAAGTTGTGTGGGCTGATTGCAAATGATTTGTTGGTCGTGTATTTTTAGCTGTGCTGTTTTACTGGGCTGTTTTAGCGCATTTCTACGCGATTTATTCACCTGCCCAACTAGTCTATGATAATGTGTGTATGTATGAATGTGTATACATATATGAACATGCATAGCAACTGCATTGGCATATAAACCATGTATTCAATAGAAACGTTAAAATTGTGCTCAAAAACTCTAGAAAGGGGGCGAAACGTAAAAAAAAAACATTTCGACAGTACCAAGCAACCAAAAAACGGTGACCATTGCTGGTCAAACAAAAGTTTATTGTGGTCAAAGTGTTGAGCAAAAATTTATAAACAACACAAATTGCAATGCTAACCAAATTTAGACAGCAAAAACTGCTTGGGGCCAACAGGCGCACGCGCAGAGTGACCAACCCAACCAACGGCATAATTATTGTTATTTGTGCGCGAGCGCCCACTTGCGGCAGTGCAAATGGGAAGTCAGCGCAAAGTCATTCACTGACTAGACAAATCAGCTGATCAGATTTCAAAATATATATATTTATGCATATTAATAAATTATTAATTTTAGTCAATGTATTTTGTTATATTTTTTTTTTTGCCAATTTATTATTGTCTCCGAGGTCATTAGTTTTTGCACATCGTACTGCACCTCTATTTAAAATTTATAAATGTTGAATCTTTGTAATAATTTATTGAAACACACCCACATATACACAAATGTGATTCCACATTTGCACATTTCTCACTTCAGCGTGCATTAGTCTTATAGCGAAATTGTGACCGTGAATCAGCAGGAACTGAAAGAAGCGAAAAATACAAACAAAAAATCAATTCGTATATTTCGTGAAAAAAAGTGGTAAGAAAAAACCCGAACGTGTTATTGTAAATTTGAATGTCACGAACATAAGGTTAATTACAGTTACATATACATACATACACAGGTATATGTTAATGTTATACAATGCATTTCATTGTAAATACTTTCCCTTTCAATGCTAAAAAAGCAATTTTTTAGTAGAAATTAGTTGGCGCCATAAAATTCCGACGAATATTGACTTGATAAAAGATTTAGAGGGACAAGGTAGGTAGGTTCGTGGAGACTGCACATAGATTTAGTGAGTTCATGGTGTTATCAGAAGTTTGCTCAACGATCAAACTGAAAAAGCTTATCAGAAACCAGAACCTAGAAGCTTTCTAGGACCTATGCTACTTCCTGCTTCTAGATATGATAGCTGTTCCATTCCTAAAAGCCGGAGTCTTGGCCTGGCAAACGCAGAGCACAATACGTACTCGATCGTCTTCCAGCCCGTAGTAGAGGGACAAGGAGATGGTTAAAAGAAAAAGGAACGGGAGTAGGATAAAGGGTAAAAGTAGGAAAAGGAGTAAGAACTAGAGTTATTAAAATTGAAATTTAAATTTAAATTTAATCTGAAATTGAAATTTAAGTGAAAATTCAAATTGATATTGAAATCGAAACGGAGAAATAAGTGAAATATACAGTTGCGGTCAAAATCTTTGTAGAGCTTATGGCCCATTTCATTTAAGTGGCCGAGTTTTAGTTTTGTTAAAACACTTTGTCGGTATATACTGTAAAATCCATTATATTTGTGAAAAATTTAAAAGCAACGCTGAGGTTAGTTCATTTTGGTTGATATTCTTAACCTAATGGCCAAATGTTTACTACTCATTATTCAGTAATGTCGACTGTCGCTTCGACTGAGATCAAACGAGTCTTCAAGTGTTGGGTGCCTACAGCTTAAGAAAAGTACCCTTTTTGACTAAATAAAAAAATAAATGTAATGCGCGATAACCTCGGAGGAGATTTCAGGCCGAGCTTCACTGAGAGCTTTTCATGGCAGAAGTACACTCTAAGTGCTTGCAAACATTGCCGAGGGGCGACCCCGTTAGACAAATTTTCTTCTAATTGTAAAAACTTTTTTCTAAAATTTGTATGTTGCTTTGCCCTGGGCGTGAACCCAGGATCTTCGGTGTGGTAGGCGGAGCATGCTACCATCACACCACGGCGGCAGCCTAAACGCCCGTCCAAAAGAGACTTCGAATTGCCAAAGAACATTTGAATTGGCCTTCGCCCAAATGGCACAACAGTTCATGGTAGGACGAGTCGAAGATTGTCATGTATGGTGGGAATGGTTCACGCCAATATATAAGACGACCACCTAATACCGAATACCATCCAAAGTATACAACAAAAACCGTAAAGCATGGAGGTTCCAGTTTTATTGTCTGGGCATGCTTTTCTTGTCTATGCGTGTAACCCATTCATTGGGTTAGGGAAATTATGATTGGCCTTCATAGAAGAAGAATATCATGCTGCCATATGTCTCATACGAAATGCCACTTGTTTGAATGTTCCAGCAAGGTAACAACCCGAAATATACGAGCAAAGTAGCAAAAAGGTGATTTGAGGAAAGCCAGATCAACGTCATGGAATGGCCTCCACAATCACCCATTGAAAATTTGTGGGCTTATGTCAAGGGAGCAGTAGCCCAACGCATGCCAGCATCGCACACGCAACTATGAGAAGCTGTAGAAAGTGCATGGGAATCGATTTCGGTTGTGAGATACCAAACACTTTTTGACTTAATGCCACATCGCTGTGCTGCAATTCTAAATAACAAGGATCATGCAGCTAAATACTGATTTCAATATTTATCGCAACAACAGCAACAATTTCTCCGCAAATAAACCACTATATTCAATTTGCAATTTAAATAATACCACACAATAAAAATAGGTTTGCATGTCTCCGTAATAATAATCAATTTATCATAAATGTTAAACAATTGCTATGAAACTTACATGACAGGCGTACAAGCAAACATAAAAACATTTGTATGTCATAAACAAACAGAAGCCGTAAAATCGAAATCACAAAAAGAAAGGAAAAGTAATAACATAACAAAATCGGCCAAAGGCCGAAATATCATTAAGGTATGTAACGAAGATAAAAATAAAAAAAAAGTTTAAAATTTGTTTCACGAAGATATGCAATCTTAAAAAAAGAGAAGGGGGGATTATTCGTTTTGATTAGACTTGCCTACATTAGCAATAAATATTAAAATAAAAAAAAATAAAAAATAAAAGTAACAACTATATATGGGGTATTCCATCCCATTTCGACCAATTCATAACTTTTTTTGAGTTGGATGAAAACATTTGAAAAACGTCTTTCGTAAGCTAGAAAAAGAAGAAAAACTTTCAACCAATTCTAAAGGAGTCGGGTTCAAAATTGGTCGAAATGGGATGGAATATCCCATATATAAATTAACAAATCTATACAAATTGTTAACAACAAGAACAACAATATAACAGTAAAATATTCAATTGCATATCGCAGTAAGTGATGAGTTATGACAAAAATAACAAAACCAACAACAACACCAACAGGTACATACATAATCTGCTATTTAATATTTTAAAAATTTTAGCATACGGCAACAACAACAACAATGCAAGTGCAAAAATATTTTATGTGTTCCTTATTTGAACATCTTGGTTATTCGGCAAAATACATTTAGACAAAAACAAACACTTCACAAACAAGCAAATTTGTTATTTGTTTTCATGCATATGGCTCTAGCTATTGCAAAACCCAATTCAAAAATTGTATTTGTTTCTTTTTCTACCTTTCATGAAAATGAAATGGTATATAAAGTTTGTAACGAATCTCAAAATTGTAAGCCCTTAACGGAGAAGAGATAGACCCATTAATGAATATACCAAATTGATCAGGTTGACAGTCTTGTTACATTTAGCCACGTCCGTGGGTCCGTCTGCCTGTTTGAATGCAAACTAGTCTCTCAATTTTTGAGATATCTTGAGAGAAAGGCTTTGAAGAGATTTACAAGGTATAATCGAAACAGTTGTCGCCTTGTCCGTCCTGATGTCAGGTTGTTAAAATGTTTCCCAAATTATTAAATAAAAATAAAATAAAATAATTCAAAATAAAAGGCTTAAAATAACGAAGGAAATGTTAAATTTAAAAAAAATTTAATTAAATTAATTGAAATTAAATAAAACAAAATAAAAAATAGAAATAAAATAAAATAGATTTATATTATTTAAAATAATATAGGAAAAAATTAAGTATGAAAAAGTAAAGTAAAATAAAAGTAAACAAAATAAAATAAAATAAAAATTATATAAAACAAGTAAGGAAGGCTAAGTTCGGGTGTAACCGAACATTACATACTCAGCTGAGAGCTTTGGAGACAAAATAAGGGATAATTACCAGTTATCAAAATGAACCTAGGGTAACCCTGGAATGTGTTTGTATGACATGGGTATCAAATGGAAGGTATTAAAGAGTATTTTAAGAGGAAGTGGGCCATAGATCTATAGATGGATGCCATTTAGGGATATCGCCATAAAGGCGGAACAGAGGTGTCTCTAAAATGTGCTTTTACGATATGGGAATCAAGTGAAAGGCGTTAATGAGTATTTTAAAAGGTAGTGGGCCTTAGTTCTATAGGGCGACGCCTGTTCGAGATATCGCCATAAAGGTGGACGAGGGGTGAATCTATAATTTGTTTGTACGATATGGGTATCAAATTAAAGGTATTAATGAGGGTTTTAAAAGGGAGTGGCCCTTAGTTGTACATGTGAAGGCGTTTTCGAGATATGGAACAAAACGTGGACCAGGGTGACCCAGAACATCTTCTGTCGGTTACCGCTAATTTATTTATATATGTAATACCACGAACAGTATTCCTGCCAAGATTCCAAAGGCTTTTGATTTCGCCCTGCAGAACTTTTTCAATTTATTCTACTTAATATTGGAGGGTTTTTTTATGGGATGTGTCACACCCATTTTACAAAGTTTTTTCTAAAGTTATATTTTGCGTCAATAAACCAATCAAATTACAATGTTTCATCCCTTTCTTCATATTTGGTATAGAATTATGGCATTTTTTTTTTTTCATTTTTCGTAATTTTCGATATCGAAAAAGTGGGCGTGGTCATAGTCGGATTTCGGCCATTTTTTATGCCAAAATAAAGTAATTCATATAAGTACGTGAACTAAGTTCAGTAAAGATATATCGATTTTTGCTCAAGTTATCGTGTTAACGGCCATGCGGAAGGACAGATGGACGACTGTGTATAAAAACTGGGCGTGGCTTCAACCGATTTCGCCCATTTTCACAGGAAACAATTACCGTCATAGAATCTATGCTTCTACCATATTTCACAAGGATTGGTTAATTTTTGTTCGACCTATGGCATTAAACGTATTTTGGACAAATTAAATGAAAAAGGGCGGAGCCACGTCTATTTTGAAATTTTCTTTTATTTTTGTATTTTGTTGCACCATATAATTACTGGAGTTGAAAGTTGACATAATTTACTTATATACTGTAAAGATAATCAATTTTTTGTTAAAATTTGACTTATAAAAAAAATTTTTTTTTTTAAATATTTTGCTAATTTTTATTAAGCATACATATAGTAATATGAGTAACGTTCCTGCCAAATTTCATCATGTTATCTTCAACGACTGCCAAATTACGGCTTGCACAACTTTCAAATTACCTTCTTTCAAAAGTGGCCGGTGCCACGCCCATTGTCCAAAACTTTACTAATTTTCTATTCTAAGTCATAAGGTCAACCCACCTACCAAGTTTTATCGCTTTATCCCTATTTGGTAATGAATTATCGCACTTTTTGAATTTTTCGAAATTTTCGATATCGAAAAAGTGGGCGTGGTTATTTTCCGATTTCGTTTATTTTAAATAGCGATCTGAGATGAGTGCCCAGGAATCTACATACTAAATTTCATCAAGATACCTCAAAATTTAGTCAAGTTAGCGTGTTTACGGACGGACGGACGGACATGGCTAAATAAATTTCTTTTTTCGCCCAGATCATTTTGATATATAGAAGTCTGTATCTATCTCGATTAGTTTATTCCGTTACGGATTGCCGTTATGCGAACAAAGTTAATATACTCTGTGAGCTCTGCTCAGCTGAGTATAAAAATAACATAAAATGAAATAAAATAAAATTAAAAAATTTAACTAAGGCCTATCAGCTCATTAAAATTTTTTACAATAATAAGTACTTACAAGGCTATCAAAAATCAGTAATATAAAATTAAATTAAAAAAATGAAATAAAATTTAATTAAATTAAATTAAGTAAATAAAAAAATTAAAAAAATGAAGTAAAATAAAACAAAACAAAATAAGATTTAATTAAATTAAATTAGGTAAATAAAAAAATAAAAAAATGAAGTAAAATGAAACAAAATAATAAAGCATAAAATAAATAAAATAAACCAACGAGAAAAAAATAAAATAAAATAAGATCAAATAAAAACAAAAAAATTACATGAAATAAAATAAAATTAAAAAAAAAAAAACAAAATAAAATACAATACAATAACATGGTATAAAATTAAGAAATAGGACCAACCAAAAAAAAAAAATAAGATAAACTAAAATGAAATAGAATAGAATAATATAAAGTAAAATAAAATAAAATAAAATAAAATAAAATAATATAGCATAAAATAAAATAAAAAATAAAAATTATAATAAATAAGATAAAATAAATTAAAATTAATAAAAATAAAGTACAATAATAATAAAATAAAGTAAAATAAAATAAAATTAGATTAAATCAAATAATATAAAATAAAATACAGCAGTATCTTGATTTTACGAACACCATCGTTGCAGGGTTTGTTCGTAAAATCGATTTTTTCGTAAAATCGAGTACCGTAACATTTTTCATATATTCTTGATTAAAATAGCTAAAATAACCAGAGAAAGTACACGTGTTCTTTAAAACTTCTTATACTCAAATAACAAATGCAAAAACAAGAACAAAGAGAAGAAAATTGTTCGAGCAATATCATGTGCTTAATTCAGTAAGACAGTATTTAGTATTTAAAATGTTTATGTAAATTGATTAATCATTATTTTTTTTGACAGGAATATTACTGCAGCTTTTTAAAGCTCCGTCAAAACAACCAAATTTGAAGCCTTAACATTGTTTTGCTTGGCCCACCGAATGCATGTGCCAAAACATTCAATAGCATCTGTATGCTTAACTTTTGGCTCTTCAATTAAAATTTTTTATGATAAAAACACAAAATTTGCTAGTTGTTCGTACAACCAACTATCGATGCACGTTTGTTCGTACTATAAAGTATTCAATGTAAAAATTTTGATTGTTCGTAAAATCGAAATTTCGTAGAATCGAATGTTCGTAATATCAAGAAACTGCTGTAAATTAAATCAAATTAATAGAATTAAACTAAACGAAATTAAGCAGAGTAATATTTATCAAAATTTAGCTAATATAAATTGAGTAAAATTAAAAGAAATAAAATAAAACACATTAAAATATTGTGGCGAATGTTGACATCAAGTTAGTAAATAATCACACAACAACAAAAACATGAGCAGCCGCTCTTATATACATGTCCGCATTAAAGCTAGCAACACTTATGTAGTCATCAGCCGAAGTAGTTACTCACACATACACACGCATATGACTATGAGAAACGCATAAACTACAAATATATATGTATACAGATGGTAACCAAGCAGGAGATACAAAATTTCTAGAAGGTGAAACGTCTAGACCTTAGGAGAAATATGCAAACGGAGAGTATAAAAGCAGCGCAAGTTGAGTAAACAGGAATCAGTTTTGACTTAAGCACGCTATTGGTTGTGAAGTTAATTGTGAAGTACTACTCCCAAAGTAATCTAAATAACACCAGTTTGCAATACTGAATATTGGAGTGATTTATTCAACAGTTTAGCGATTCGAACGTTAGCAGGTTTCAAATAAGAGGAATTTCCCAAAATTCATTTCAATATAGTAAAATCAAAATGGACATTTTCAGTGCAGTCTATAAGCAAAAACCTTCATCAATGCAATTAGCTCTCAATTTCTGATATTGTACTTTTAAACTGAAAACCATTTTCATATTTCCAAATTCAGTGTTGATTAGCGATTGTCACGTCTCAACGCCAAAGTCGAAATATCCATTTGATAGTTACCTGTGCATGTAATTAAGTTACTACAGTTGCGTTACAATAATGGACACACCTTTTTTTTTTGCACGTATCCAAACACATCATGCTAAACACATACTTATGCCCGCTCATATGCACATTAAAATCAGGTTTGTCTGCACGTTTATTGACGTAAAATCGCAAATTTTTCTTACACTTAATTTCCAGCGAACTCAATACAATTACTTAATTATATAGCATATTGGTAGACTAAATTAAAACAAACCAAAATGGTATATGTTTAAGAAAGAAAAAATAAAAATAGAGAAATAAAACATTAAAAACCAAAACCCCTTTATAGCAAGTTTCCATTTTTCAAAATCAACATACACACATACATACATACATAGAAGTTGTATGTGACCCAGTAAAAGCCAGCGCTTGCAGCCTGCACATGGCTGCCTTCTGGCAGTTAATGGGTAGCGTTGGTCAACAGCAACTAAGAGATAGTATCACTTTGCTATTTCTTATTTTGTTTTTTATTTTTTTTTTTTTTTTGTCTATTACATATTTTGAAAGACTGAATTTGGTGACAGGGCGTCGTTTGCTGTTCTGGAAATTTTCCTATTACGAAATGGGCCTTACTGAGACAAAATAATAAAATATTTGCAATACCACACAAGAATTCATTTCAGTTATATCTCATGCTTCCACTTAGCGTTGCTAATTGCGCAAAATGTTCGCAAACATATGAAAAAGTATGAAAAAATCTGGTTTTTTCAAAAGCAGCGAAAGCGAAAGACTTAAGAAACGAACTACCGATTATGCCTTTTCGAGTGGCCACTTGAAGCAATTGACGTAGTAAGCGAACAATAAGAAGATCAAAAAACCGCTTTATTGACAGACATCACAGACACAAGGTCACTTGAAAAGTTAAGTATTCGAAAAAAGGATTACTCGTGCTTCGTAATTATACAAAATTATGGCGTGGTTACGTAGAATCTGGTTTCCAAGTATAGGTTTCCATTAAGAGGCTCATAATTACGGTGAACATATTTATGACAGTCAAACGTGAAGGATTGTAATTCGATTTAATTGAATGGAATCTGATTTGTGATAAGTGCTTCAAGTCATACTTTTTTCGAAACATTTTGTTGTAGCTTCTAGAATACGTGGCACGTCGGTTCGAATGCAGGTTACCGCTATCTAGATTTTTATTTTTTTTTTTGCTGCAAGTGCCTTGGGGGTCTAGTTTTAAATCGAAACCCAGTTTTGTGCATTCATTTTCATGCAGACCGGTATAAACAAGATTTGAAACCAAATTTGGTTTGGTCAAATACGTAGTACAAAAAATTTGCATATTTAGGCCAAACTTTTACATTAGGGTGGTCCTTATCGGGTGCAAACAATGTTTTTGGTTCTCTATTCTGAGATACTATTTCAGCATTTTTCTCAATTTTTTGAAGAATATTTAGAGTTCGCTATGGAAGATTGAATTTTGTATGGCGCATATGCACATTAAAAATTGAATTTCCGTTTTTTTTTTCTATTATAAAATTACAATGATTTTTCTAAAAGTTTGATCTTCGGTAGCGACCTCTAAAAACGTTACAAAAAACAAAAATATAAATATATTTTTGAGTAAATAATGATTTTTTTAAAAGTCGAAAAATAAGGGCCAACCTAGTATACATATAATGCTTAAATTGTAAATCAATAAGAACTTGTGTAATTGAAAATGTATCCTCTGCAAACCAAGACGCGCGGTTAGCATACTCACAACCAGCTTAATCGAAAGACTTAAGCAACGAACTCCCCAGCGCAATGGTGCTTAATCATATGCCGCTGAAATCGATTATGTATAGCAAGTACACGAAAGTTAAAAGGAAATAATGATTTGGTAGTTGAAGGAATGAAGATATATACAAACATACATACATACATTATATAAATTACATGCAACATATCATCCACTTCGAGACTTAAAGTCTAGAGACTTTATAAGGTCAAAATATGTGAGTACAAGTGTAAGCATTTGTGACTAACATTTTACTCACCTCAAGGAGGTTAAAATATTTATAAAAATTGAAATAACCTTTACGAAAAAACTAACGCACAAAAACGATTCAATTACTTTTATGTCACTCTTATCAAAGACAATCTCACGTCATTGCACTTTGAGAAACATTAGGGGGACTCATTTAAACTTATAAATGCCTTATAAAGTGTGTAAACGTATAAATTTAACTAGTGCGTAAACGAACTGTCAAATTTTGTATGAAAAATCATTTACACAACAATTTGTATAAATTTACGCACACATTTCATGGTGTAAACGCGGTAAACTCAAAGGAATGCAACCTTGCAAACATAATTACCGTCGTTTTAATCAGAAATCTCCGACATCAGCAAGTCATTTACAAGAATTGCTAAGTAAAGATGTTTTAGTTTTGATTTTTCACTTAATCTTGGCATTTTTTAATTTGTATAACAATCAAACATTTTTTTCGCAGTAATACAGCTGATCGACAATTAAGTTTATCAAGAATATTACTAGGTGCATTCATATAAAAACGTGTGTAAATGGATATAATTTTACACCTTATAAATTTATATGCTGTAATGAGTCCCCCTATTATATCTGCTCATTCATTAGCGCATGTCATCGTCATCATCCTCATTTCACGTACTTCATACATATATATACGCATCTATGTCGAATAATTTTGGTCAAGGTCAAAGGCGTTAATGTTGCAGGGCAGTCAAAATGTCACTTTAATGTCATAAACATAAACATCATTTTATATATATAGGTTTTAATTAAAAACAAAATTACGATTCTCTATCGTGGCTTGATGTCAACTTAAGAAAGCGGTGCTTAAGTAAAGAGCTCAAAATGAAGTATGAATGGGAAGTATGTAATACGATGACTTTATTGAGTCAAGTGATTCACTTCCTGGAAATGATTGCATTTGATATTAAATAGGGTTTTTGTGAAGTTTGAGAGATCAAACTGGCGTTTCTTAATAGAAATGCTTGCTGATAGACAAATTTACTTTAATTACTTTAATTACTTCTTCGTTTTTTGTTTCAAAATTAACTGAATATAAGATAAACATGTGCACATGGCCTAATGATAGGCGTAGCGTCTGCGATATATAGTGCCGATCCGATAACAAGCAGATCTTAGAAGCCGACGTTGCCCAAGGCAGTCCGTTCTATGTACCGGAGCGACTCGGGATTTTTCCCGACCAAGGACTGTCATTTCAGTGTGACCCCATTTAATTTGTTGCGTCCCTCCCACAAATTGTCATCCTCCCATCAGTTCCTTGCAGCAGGACTGCTACATACTCTCTTACTCCGGGAAGGCATCGAATCCGTCTCCTGACCCCGGTCCTGAGCAATGGTTTTGCTGCATCTGCCGGAAAAGAATCTTTTTAGGACGGCCATACTCTGTTCAGTGTGTCTCGTGCAAGGGATGGTTGCATCGGACAGGTTGTGCTGGGCTTGATCCCAAAACCCGACGTCCACGTAACTATTATAAATCTTTTGTGGATCCTTGCTGTTCACGCCCAAGGGCGTCCCGTAGTCTGCCGGTAAGAGCCCCCCCCCCCCCACTACCTTCCAGCAGCCCTGCTGCTCAGCAAGCCACAACAAGTACCCGCTGCTGCTCGCGGCTCACGGCGCCAACAACCCAAACAGCTGATATAGTCATAACTACTACCTTCGTAGTAGAGTTGGTAGCAATGCTGAGCATCAGCCCCTGCCCCCGTCTTCTCCCCCCTCTTCTCCGGCAGCAATCGTGCAGGTCAGGGAAACAAACTCTTGGTCCCTACCTCCATTTGCACCGTCTGCCAGCACAGAATATATAGCTTTGCGACATCCGCCCAATGCAGCTCCTGCCTTGGGTGGTGCCACTTTCCTAGATGTTCTGGTCTCCGCGACGGCAACCCCCCGACGGGTTTCATCGCGCCATGTTGCCAGGTCGCAAACCCAAATCATCCGGGTACCCCAATGCTTGCCCAAGGACGCCCAGTCCCAGGGCCACAACAGCAATTGCGTCCTGGCCTTCCACAACGCAGGCGTAGTCACCCGCCACTTACCCCCAGAGTGGCAGCGTCTCCCCTTATGCACTTCAAAATTCTGCAGTTAAACTGTAATGGACTAACTTGGAAGATTACGGAGATAGTCCATTTCATGAAGCGGCACAACATCCGCATTGCTGCGATTCAAGAGACTAAACTCACAGCAAGATCTGCATTGCAGACCTGCTCTGGGTATAATGTCCACAGGAAAGACCGCGAGAGCGGAAATGGAGGCGGCCTCGCGTTTATCATACACCACTCTGTGCAATATTATATATTTGATCCTGGCATCAGCCGCAGGGACAATGTTTTAGAGCGTCAAAGCCTATCTGTCCGGTCAGACGATGCAAACCTAGAAATCATCAACATCTACATCCCTCCTGCCACCTGTTGCCCCAGTGGATACCGCCCTAATATCAGGGCCTTACTCACTGGCAACAATCGCATTATCTTAGGCGATTTCAATGCCCATCATGATCTATGGCATTCAAACTTGCGGGCGGACAGTAGGGGTGTGATGTTGGCGGATCAAATAGAAGAAACAACGTTCTGCACAATAAACGGAGACGACCCCACACGTATGGTAGGAAGCTGTCACAGCTCGCCAGATATCTCAATCGTGAGCGCAGAACTCGTAAACTGCGTCAACTGGCAGCCGATGATAACATTGGCATCCACCACCTGCCCATACTTATTTTGCTCGAGCGTACCGCCGACTTCATCGTCACCGAAAAATGCACTTTCATAAACTTCAAAAAAGGAAAGTGGGAAGAATATAAATCTTTTACAGACAACCGCTTTGCTGTCCTCCCTATCCCGACTGATGCCCGCCAAGGGGAGCGTGCCTTCCGTAAGGTCATTGAATCCGCCTCGGCACGTTTCATTCCCGAAATCCGGCCCCACTTCTCGGCCGAGGCCGCAAACTTAGCGAGAGAACGTGACCTTATAAGACAGCTTGATCCAGCTTTTGATACGGTCAACCATGGCTCGTTACTGCAAGACCTGGAAGGGTCTACCCTTCCCCCATGTCTTAAAAGGTGGACCGCAAATTATTTGGGTGGTCGGCAGGCATCGGTGCAATTTAGAAACGAAACATCAAAACCAAGGAGAATTAAACAAGGGGTACCACAGGGTGGTGTCCTATCCCCACTTTTGTTTAATTTCTACATATCTAAGCTACCTTCACCACCGGAAGGAGTCACAATCGTTTCCTACGCCGATGACTGCACAATAATGGCCACAGGCCCAGGCCCAAAGATCGATGCGCTATGCAATAAAATAAATGGCTACCTCCCTGATCTCTCCAGTTTTTTCGTCTCGCGTAACCTGGCATTGTCACCGACTAAATCTTCCGGGACCTTATTTACAACATGGACGTCCCAAATGTCGACCATTTTGAATATCCACGTCGATGGCACTACGCTACCGACTGTCCTACACCCCAAAATCTTGGGTGTGACATTTGATCAGGATCTACATTTTGGTGAGCACGCAGCCTCAATTGTTCCGAGAATTCAGAGCCGTAACAAAATCCTCAAATCCCTCGCTGGCAGTACCTGGGGAAAAGATAAAGAAACGCTCATGACTGCATACAAAGCAAGTGGTCAGCCGATTACGTGCTACGCGTCACCCATATGTTCGCCAAGCCTAAAAACCACCCACTGGAAGAAACTACAGGCCTGCCAAAATACTGCTCTCAGAATCACCACGGGCTGTCTTCTTATGTCCCCAGAACACCATCTGCATAATGAGGCGAGAATACTCCCCATCAGGGAGAGAAATGAGATGCTGACCAAACAGTTCCTGTTGAATACCCAGAAACCTGGGCATCCCAACAGACATCTGATTGATGAACCAGCACCGCCTAGGGGCTTAAGGAGTCATCTCCATAAGCATTTTGAGGAAATACGGCACCTGAGAACCCAGCCGTATGAAAAACACAAGCAGGTCCTTGGTGAACTCCATAAACAGGCGTCGGACCTTTATGCCGGGAATTGCCCGGTGGATCCAGTAGTATCCAAAACTCGCGGAAGAGGAGCGCATACTCCCTAGGGAAACGCGTGTCACTCTTGCTCAACTTCGTTCTGGATACTGTAACAGGTTAAACTCTTACCAATCCAGAATCAACCCCGGCATACAAAATGTATGCCCCGCTTGCAATGTGTCCCCACATGGCACCAACCATCTCTTTAATTGTAATGTGGAACCAACGCCTCTAACACCCCTTTCCTTATGGTCCACCCCTGTTGAAACGGCAAGTTTCCTTGAACTCCCGTTAGAGGATATTTATGACAATTTGTGATCGGTCGCGGCTATTAGGTGGGGCGAGCATTGCTACAATAACAACAACAACAGAAGCCGACGGAATGATGTAGGGGTTTTCAAGCGGAGCCAAAGCAGCAAAGATAAGCGCCATTCCATTGTCATCGTTGCTATAAGAATGTGTGTTTTTTTTTGTGCGTCGACGGGGGACTCTACTTTTTAATTAAAGTAGCATTGTGGATCGCAAATAGACGGTTGTCACCTTCTACCACAAATCCTACACCACGACTTCGCTTTGCATTTGTTTCTTTTCCCAATGGGTACTGCTGCAGATTCATGGGAATGTCAAGGATTTGAAATTTGACATGGTCGTAATCAGCAAAGAGAGGTTTTTCATATTTTCTTCGCATAGATATTCACTGGCAATGGTGTAGTGGTAGCGTACTCCGCCTGCCACACCGAAGTTCCTGGGTTCAAGTCCGGAGCAAACCAACACCAAAAATTTTTTTTATTTATGCAAATTTGATTTTGCAAACACTCCGAGTGTATTTTTGCCATGAAAAACTTTTCAGTGAAGATGCATCAGCCATGCACTGCCCTTCGGAGTCGGCATTAAACATGTAGGTCCCTACGTGTCGTCCCACCACTTTGTAGGAAAAACTGCAGAATCACGACGCATATTGAAAGAGAAACTCGGCCTAAATATACTCAGAGGTAAATCGCGCCAAGTATTTACTTTAAGTAGACAATACACAGAAATATCATATTAAATGGTGATCAAGAAAAGTTTGTTAAATCATCGACATTTTATTTTTTCATGTAGTAGGTACTTTTGATATTCTTCTTTTTATACTCAGTTGAGCAGAGCTCACAGAGTATATTAACTTTGATTGGATAACGGTTGGTTGTACAGGTATAAAGGATTCGAGATAGATATAGACTTCCATATATCAGTATCGAAAAAAAAATTTGATTGAGCCATGTCCGTCCGTCCGTCTGTCCGTTAACACGATAACTTGAGTAAATTTTGAGGTATCTTGATGAAATTTGGTATGTAGGTTCCTGGGCACGGACTATAACCACGCCCACTTTTTCGATATCGAAAATTTCGAAAAACCGAAAAAGTGCGATTATTCATTACCAAAAACCGATAAAGCGATGAAACTTGGTAGGTGCGTTGAACTTATGACACAGAATAGAAAATTAGTAAAATTTTGGACAATGGGCGTGGCACCGCCCACTTTTAAAAGAAGGTAATTTAAAAGTTTTGCAAGCTTTAATTTGGCATTCGTTGAAGATATCATGATGAAATTTGGCAGGAAGGTTACTCCTATTACTATATGTACGCTTAATAAAAATTAGCAAAATCGGAGAACGACCCCGCCCACTTTAGAAAAAAAAATTTTTTAAGTCAAATTTTAACAAAAAATTTAATATCTTTATGTCAACATTCAACTCCAGTAATGATATGGTGCAACAAAATACAAAAATAAAATAAAATTTCAAAATGGGCGTGGCTCCGCCCTTTTTCATTTAATTTGTCTAGGATACTTTTAATGCAATAAGTCGAATAAAAATTTACCAATCCTTGTGAAATTTGGTAGGGGCTTAGATTCTACGACGATAACTGTTTTCTGTGAAAAAGGGCGAAATCTGTTGAAGCCACGCCCAGTTGACCCAAAATATAACTTTAGAAAAAAACTTTGTAAAATGGGTGTGACACCTGCCATATTAAGTAGAAGGAAATGAAAAAGTTCTGCGGGGCGAAATCAAAAGCCCTTGGAATCTTGGCAGGAATACTGTTTGTGGTATTACATATATAAATAAATTAGCGGTACCCGACAGATGATGTTGTGGGTCACCCTGGTCGACATTTTGGTCGATATCTCGAAAACCTTTCACACATACAACTAAGGGCCACTCCCTTTTAAAACCCTCATTAATACCTTTAATTTGATACCCATATCGTACAAACAAATTCTAGAGTTACCCCTGGTCCACCTTTTTGGCGATATCCCGAAATGGCGTCCACCTATAGAACTATGGCCTACTCCCTCTTAAAATACTTGTTAATACCTTCCATTTGATACACATGTCATACAAACACATTCCAGGGTTACCCTAGGTTCATTTTCCTAAATGGTGATTTTCCCTTATTTTGTCTCCATAGCTCTCAGCTGAGTATGTGATGTTCGGTTACACCCCTTAGCCCTCCTTACTTATTATATTTTATTTCTTTCATAATCTTTATTTTATATTACTTCCTAGTTTTTCAATTTTTGAAACTCGCAAACCATTTTATTTATTATTTCTATTTATTACTTTACCATTTTGTTCTTTTTTTTTAAACAATCAATCATAAATTGCTTTTTCATTCGTAGTAAGCTAAATAAATCCAAAAAAAAAAGAAAATGATAGACAAAATTCATAAAAATCAAACTCAATAGAAATTTGAAAATCATCGCGATTTTTGATTTCCTTTGTAGGTAGGTACTGTTTATAATTTTTTTTTTTTTTCAAAAATTTTTAAACTTTTTTTGGGTTTATACATTTTTTTTTTTTTTTTCATTTTTATTTACTTTTTTAAATTTTTTTTCCAATTTTCAAGCTTTCGTTAGTTATATATTTTGTTTTTTTTTTGTAATATGTAATTGTTTATAATTTATTATATAATTTATTATTATTATTAATATTTATATTAAATCAGTTTTTTATTTTATTTTTTTAATGTAACAAATGCTCGTCACGTATAATAAATTTTTTTATTTTTATTTTTTTCTTTTGTTATACAATTAATTATATTTTCTTTCGTTTAAAGTGTGTTCTACTTATTTTTTCGTTCAACTTAGTCTACTTGTATATTATTTATTACTTATATTTTTTGTTTTAATTTTTATTTAAGCATTTAATTTTTATTTAATTCCCTTCAGTTATTTTGAATTTTTTCAGCAGTTTTAACATACAGATAATTTCTTTTTTTTTCAAATAATTTTGGTATTAACTAACCTTTCCTACTCTGCTTCTTTGAACTTCTGTGATATAATAAATTTTCCCACTTTTGCACCGCCTCCGACAGCACTTTATAAATATCTTTCCTTTCTAGTCAAAACTGGCGTGTGTTGGTACTGTGGTCTATCTGTTTTGTTTGTTGTCGGAAGTGAACGTCCCGTTTTTTCCTTTAATGGCAAATTATGCATCGACCAACTTATTTTTTTGTGTGCCAATCAGCACGATTCACATGCAACACATACATCATCGATGCAACAACAAGTTGCAACACAGCTTCACTTTTTTCTTCGGTTGATATTGATGCTTTGAAAGCGGTCACTGACTACTTTTGTTGCTTTATTTTGTTGTTGTTTTCATTGCTATTGTTGCGTTTTTCGTTTGATTGAATTTTTGTACATAGCCTGCACTATTTTTGGCGCTTTGTATGTACATATATATATATATTTTTCAATATTTTTAGGCGTTTTTTTATATTTTGGTGGTCACAACGCACTTTCACCTCACCACGCTGAAGTTGCACAATTGAATGAATGAAATAAAATATGATACTTGACTGCTATTTGAAAATTTTGCAACATATGAAAATAAGTAATTAAGTAATTATAGTAATATGCAGTATATTATAATTTTTATTTATTTGCTATTTAATCAAAAAAATGTATCTATTTAAAAACAAATCTCTGCAATCGTTGAAGTTAAACTCTAAAAAGACTTGCCGCACTTTGTAGTTGTTGCTATTGTTGTTATTACTCTTTTTCAGCACAGGTTTACTTTATGTTATTTATTTTCTTTTTCGCATATTGCTACAGCGGAAGAAAGGGAAAACCACCGGAACTTTTGTCACTTTTTCACGCTCCACTTGTTATACGCAGAAAGCGCTGAATGGAGATTTAAAAAAAAAATGTAATAAAAAAATAACTATCCAAATCCACTATATATAAATTTATAAAAACCTTTGTTACTTCATCAAACATTTTCACACAAACTTTGTGTGTTTTTTTTTTCTTTCGTTCGCGCAACACCGCAACACTCGGCCGTGGTTAAAAACGTTTTAAACGCGCCAACAGACCAAAACTAACTGAATTAGCGCTGATAATGTTGGTAAGGTTTTGGCTGAGCTAAGTTTTTGTTACAATCAAAGCTTTGATTGATTTTTGCTTGAGCCGAGGAGATGAGCGCTCAAGCGCTTTTAGTTGATACATTTTATAAGCTGAAGTTTGGTTCAATGGTTTTTGATTATTGCAAAGAGTTGAAGAGCAATAAAAACCTCTTAGTGCCAGCTAAGAGTAAAAAAGCGGAAAGTTTATTTTTGAAAAAGGATTAGGAATGGTTTTTGTAAAACTTTGAAAATATTTTTAAAAATCGTTAATTTTCTCTTAAGAGCGACCTCCCTCCCTCTCATAACCTGCACGATTTCGGATGCATTGTTCTATTCAATTCAAGGAAAAATGCAAAGAAATGTTTCATTCCTATCGTCTACTCAAGCTGTAGCTTAAAGGCCTGGAAAGGAACAAATCAGGCAGGTGATGTAGATGTTGCTAGAGCAGTCATTTATGCAACACTAGGAGTACGCCTGGGCTCGGTTCTTGGACCAGTTTTGTTTTTAATCTACATTAACTCTATATTTTCGTTACCATTTATTGGTAAAGTTACAGCCTTTGCTGATTACCTTGCCATCGCATACGGGTCTAATAACTCTTTTAACCTTTTCGCTGATGTAAATTATGTTGTTTATTTGTTAAGATCTTGGTTTGCAAGCCATAAACTCGTGGTAAGCAGCAAAAGTTAGTTAATGTATTTTAGGCTTTGCGGTAAAGAAATACCAAGATCCGAAATCATCTTTCATGGGTCAGGTTGTGCTCAAAAAATTGTACTCAGCCGAACTCTTCTGTAATTTTTGGCCAGATAGCAAGATGCGACAATAATGCTTCGAGATCGAAATTGTTTCTAATTTCAAATATCTTGATATTATAATAAATCAAAATCTAAGTTGGTCATCGCATATCTCTGCTGTCAAGCAATATATGCTATCAGCCGTATGTTCTTTCTATACTTTAAAAAAAAGTATGCTCTAATAGAATACTGACATTGGTGTGTCATGGATTAATCCAGTCAATATTGGAATACGGGGTCAGTTGTTGGGGTGGTGCCTTCAGCATTAAGATTAGATCTCTGTTAGTCCTTCAGAAGTTTCTTATTCGAAGAATTTGAAAGACTGGTCGTCTAACGCACTCTATGGATCATTTAAGAAAACTTAATATCCTTCCCTTGCGTCACTTATATTATTTTAAAGTTTTAAAAATTTTCTTTAAGAGGCGGGTATACATAAAGCCCTATTTACTAGAGATAAACGCCGCCGTCAAATGTCAAAAATATCGGCGCCGCGGCGATGGCGGCGGCGTCCGGCGCGTTACTATATTTTCTGCTCGTTTAAAACTGTTAAGCCATTTATTGTTCATGTCAAAATTGGTCGGATATGGTCGAAAGTGATATCAACGGATGCGCATCACTGCCAGTTATAAGAAACTGATTGCGAAATGTAACCCTTTCTAACTGTTCAAAAGTTATTTAAAAGAACAGGCGCTTTCGATGTCAGCTTAACACGGACTTTGCATCACCCAATTCACCAAGTTATTAAAAGAAAACACTAAAAGAAAAGTTATATAATAAATTTATATGCTCACTTTGCATATATTTTTTTTTTTTCAAAAAATTAATAATGAACAATGAATTCAAATAAAATGACCCAAGGCGTTCAAATTGTCCTCAACTTGTTAAAAAAGCAAAAGGTTCCGATTTTTTTTTTTTATTTTATATTGAGATTGGCTGAAAGAATAATCGAAATCAGTGATACAAAATCCTTTAGTAGGATCTGGGGGCATAAACTCCTCTTTGAAATGATTCCTACCTCATACTTAAGTTGAGGATATATGTACGTATGAGAAGGGTTTGAAAAATCACTTGGGCTTACATTCAAACATCTGTTGTTTATTTGCGAAACTATAAAATAACGTCTGAAATGTAAATTTTGATTTTCACACTTCATCGTTCAACACCCAAGTCTCCCGGTTTGACATAAAGTTGGCGGCCCTATCCAAAACTAGTCCCTTGGAGTGAATCACATTGATTATAGCCTATCAACCAAGTTTAAATATCACCTACACGTTACGGCTCCTTTTACAAATGTGAATACGTAGGCACATATTTTTACGAGGTGAGGCTTTGTCCTTCGCAAGAACACTCAAAGTGGTGAAGCCAAAGCTTTCCCAACACGTAGTGGACAGCCGCACTAGTCTGAAAACTGAAGCTACGTTGTCATCCATAATGACCATAAGGCCGGAAAACAGCAGTTAACATCTTTCAACATAAAATCGGTGGACTTTCATTCTAAAATATCGGTTTGATTTAACAAAGACTATTGAAATCAATGTTGTGAACACAAAGGTGTGCAAATTTTGGTCTACATTTTAAAAAATTGTATCCAGGGTTCTTGTAAAATTTTATTATGTAGATGCGCCGAGGATTATACGATTTTCACCCATTACGCAATGATATCCACTTAGACTGCTTATGATTTCGGGGGCGGCATCTTTGGCCGAATAGTCACTCCCTAACGTTTCAAGGTGTTTCTCTGGTGTAGATCGGCAACATAGTGCGACAAAAGCATTCGTTGGAAAGTCTTCGGAGCTACACCTAGAGCTTCTAGCAAAGTAAAGTGGACGAAGGTATGAGTTCGAAGTCGCAGTCCTATAGCTTCTGTGCTGGCATATGGTGTGAGGGTCAGGAGGCGTGTTAGCGACTGGTGGTCTGGATTGCTACTGTTCGCACAAAAACAGCCGAAAAAACTGGAGGCGCCCTGTGCCACGAGAGTCATGAGTATTAATAGACCATTAATAGCAACCGTAAGTCGCCTTTGTGTGTGACCGCCAAGGAGCCAAGGATGGCCTAGGTTTAATGCGTTCCCGAGTTGGTCGGGCTAGTACCTTAATATTGCTTTGTTACCGGAACGTATCGGATCTATATACGGCAAAGGACCATCAACATCGGTAACACTCCCCAAAGCCTTCGGGAGTGTCTTCATTGTTAATACAACAACAACAAAGCATGTACTTTTATACTGAATGATTAAATAAATAAATAAAATGCGCGCACACGGAAATTGCTATGTAGTAATTCAGATTGATATTAATGACAGGTTGACTTAGCACATTCTTTCTAACAGCTGACGACTTAGCACATTCACACATCATTGCCCACAGCACGTAAAAATGAAAAATAAAAATATTTTTTTGGTGATCGATGTATTTTTCAAAAAAAGTGACTTAGCCCATTTTCACATTAAGCTAACGATATGTTCTTGTATTATCTTTGTGCGCCGCACAAGCATCTATAATACAAAATGTAGGATATGAAATTTCCACTGTTCTTAAAATGAACATTTAATGCCATTAACTATTTACTTATTGTTATTATTTTAGTAATATTTTATGAAAAACAAAACAACCAAACAATTGTATTCACCAACTGTTTCGGCTTAGACAAAGTGGTCGGTTCGGCTTTAGTTCGACGCTGGGCAAATTCCCTGAAATCAATAATCGGTCCTTTCCTATTATATTTCTTATAAAAGGACGAAATTCTTGGAAATTGGATTCTTGGCTTTCAATATCGATAACACTGGATCACAAATTCCAACTTTTTTTCTGCACCAGAGACACCATTATAAATTCCTATGTAAAATCACACCCTGATTCTGAAAATCAAGGTTATATTTAATTCTATGGTAACGTTTTTGAGATATTTACGAATTAAGGTTATTAAAAAAAAAATAAAAATTGGGTTCACTTAATCATATATATCTCAAGAACGAATTGAGCAATTCCAAAACGGTTTGAAGTTTTTAAGAGGAAATAAAATTTGCTATAAACTGTGCATACAACACTTTTTGCGGGGCCCTGCAGATTCAAAGATAACGAACAATCATTACGGCCTTTTTTAATTTTTTTTGTAAAAATATAAAAAAATTTGTACTTTGCGAGGAAGGATCTCGAAAACTTTTTATTTTTTGCAGATTTTTTCTTTTCTCTCTAAGCTCTGTTTTATTACAAAAAAAATAAGCTTTCATTCCACAAAATCGATGAACTAATACAAAAGTTATAAGCATTCAAGAAAATATATCCACTTAATACTTAAGTACCCTACTGGTACATATGTGTTAGTATTCGTATATCAGTCAGTTAGCAGGTAGATTTTCTAGATACAAAAAACTGTTAGTGTCGTTTTCTCAAACCCAAGCAAGAGCATATTTTTAAGGCAGTTCTACGGTTGTAGAACTAGGCAACCGTTTTGTCTAGGTAGGCTTGAATTTTTACTTGATCTAAGTATAAATAATAGTACATGCGCCTTGTTCCTTCGTAATATCTGCAAGGCTCTCCGGATACTGCTCTGTTTACAATCGCAGCTTATAAATCGTCATTTACTTAAAAATATAATATGAATATAAGGGCGCGAGAGTTTGAGTGTACAAATGATCCAGATATGTTCTGTTTCATCTGCGGCCAATTTATCGTTAAAAGGATGCGGCATGTGTTTTCAAATCCTTTGAAAGTTACATACTATAAGTATTTTGCAATTGAGCCTAGAAACAATGAAAACCCATGGACACCAAATACTGTGTGCACCACATGTCGAGTTGAATTGATTTTATCGGAAACCGGAACAAAAAGGTGCGTTGTAAAAATTAGGAACTTGCTCCCTTTTAATGCATAGCTGATTATTTTCTGAAACTATCTATTTAGGCGACATATGAATTTATTACACCAATGAAGTGGAGGGAACCAACTTGCCATTCAACGGACTACTATATTTGTACTACAAAAGTACTTGGGGTTGGAAAGTCAAGAAAAGTAACCTATGCGAGCATATCTCCAGTGTCATTACCAGAACTAAATTCAACGGAAGCTACATTGCCAGAATCAAATTTAATTTTAGTTCCGGCTCCAGTTTAATTGTCAGCAGTAGTATCTGATTACGAGGCATCATGTTGTACTGGATTTCAAACGGAAAACGAAAGAAACTCTTTGCCACAAGCACAACTCAATGATTGTATAAGGGATTTGGAATTGTCAAAGGAAAAGGCCGAACTACACGCCTCTCGTATGCAACAATTTAAATTTGTTTCATCCGATGTTAAGGTAACATATTATAGAACTCGTCACGAACAATTTTCCAAGTACTATATGAAGGAGGACAGTGTTTGTTACTGCAAAGACATTGCTGCTCTATTCAAACAGTTTGGTGAACCATATGATTCAAAAGAGTGGCGGTTGTTCATAGACGGCAATAAATATAACATAAAATACTCCCCACTTATAAAGAAGGAAAAAATAATTCTACCTCCGCTCCACATCAAGCTCGCCCTTATCAAAAACTTTGTCAAGGCTTTGGACAAAGAAGGCGAAGCTTTTCGTCATTTGAAGACAATCTTTACAGAGATTTCAGAAGCAAAAATAAAGGGACTTTGTGGGACCGCAAATAAGGAAAACGATGACCAATAACAATTTCAAAGCACTATTGTCACCTGTGGAGGCAGCAGCGTGGTAAAAAGGTCGTTACTTCTTTTTTAGGCAAACACAAAGACGACTTTATCAAAAACTATGCGGAAATGGGTAAATAAAAAAACATATTTAAAACCGTTTTCTCAGTTAACTTAAAAACCTATCTGCCCGATAAACAAAAAATGTATATGAAAATTTTTAAATTTACATGAGAAAATATATCCCTAAATCTGAATTCATCGTCCAGTTCCGAACAAACAAGAACGAGAAAAATGTACACAAAAAATTTGTTCTCAATTGAAAGATAAATCCAGCCTAAGAAAATGATATACTAATGTGTCACTTATGTATTTATCTAATATACTTTTTTATTTTTTTCAGGAGTAAATATGTCTTGAAAAATACATTTTTTACACTCCCATTTAAATTTTTTCCCGCAATACCTTGGCAACGAAAGTGACGAGCATGCCGAAAGGTTTCACCAGCAAATGAAAATGATTGAAAGTTGGTACCAAGGATTCTGGGATGTCGCTATGATGGGCGACTACTGTTGGTTTCTCATAAGAGAAACCGATTCTAATCTGAATAAGCGTCAAAACAAGACACATAACTTTTTCAATTATAAAATAAGATCATAGAGTTAAGACAGAATCATATGTACATACATATGCTATTATTTGTAGGGTACTTAAGTTTTACTATATGGATATATTTATTTGAATGCTTATAACTTTTGTATTAGTTTATCGATTTTGTTGAATGAAAGCATGTTTTTTTTAAATAAAACAGAGCTTAGAGAGAAAACAAAAAATCTGCAAAAAAAAGTTTTCTAGATCCTTCCTCGCAAAGTACAAATTTTTTTATAGTTTTTCAAAAAAAATTAAAAAAATCCGTAAAGATTGTTCGTTTTCTTTGAATCTGCAGGGCCTAGGAAAAAGTGCGCAGTTTATAGCAAATTTTAAAAGCTTTAAACCGTTTTGGAATTGCCCAATTCGTTCTTGAGATATATATGATTAAGTGGACCCAATTTTTTTTTTTGAAATAACGGTAATTTGTAAATATCTCAAAAACGTTACAATAGAATTAAAAATAACCTTGATTTTCAAAATCAGGGAGTGATTTTACATAGGAATTTCATAATGGCGTCTCTGGTTTATTTTGGCTGTAAACCAGTGTAATCGATCCTTCCCTATTCGCTTCCCAAGGCAGTCGGTTCTATGTACCGGAGCGACTCGGGATTTTTCCCGACCAAGGACTGTCATTTCGGTGTGACCCCATTTAATTTGTTTCGTCCCTCCCATAAATTGTCATCCTCCCAGCAGCTCCTTGCAGCAGGACTGCTACATATTCTCTTACTCCGGGAAGGTATCGAACCCAATCCGGGTCCGTCTCCTGACGCCGGTCCTGAGAAATGGTTTTGCTGCAATTGCCAGAAAATAATCTTTTTAGGACGGTCATACTCTGTTCAGTGTGTCTCGTGCAAGGGATGGTTGCATCGGACAGGTTGTTCTTGGCTTGATCCCAAAACCCGACGTCCACGTAACTTTTATAAATCTTTTGTGGCTCCTTGCTGTTCACGCCCACGGGCGTCCCATAGTCTACGGGTAAGCGCCCCCCCCCCCACTACCTTCCAGCAGCCCCGCTGCTCAGCAAGCCACAAGTACCCGCTGCTGCTCGCGCCAACAACCCAAACAGCTGATATCAGTCATAACTACTACCTTCGTGGTAGAGCTGGTAGCAATGCTGAGCATCAGCCCCTGCCCCCGTCTTCTTCTCCCCCCCTCCCCTCTTTTCTGGCAGCAATCGTGCAGGTCAGGGAAACAGACTCTTAGTCCCTGCCTCCGTTTGCACCGTCTGCCAGCACAGAATATATAGGTTTGCGACATCCGCTCAATGCAGCTCCTGCCTTGGGTGGTGCCACTTTCCTAGATGTTCTGGTCTCCGCGACGGCAACCCCTCGACGGGTTTCATCGCGCCATGTTGCCAGGTCGCAAACCCAAATCATCCGGGTACCCCAATGCTTGCCCAAGGGCGCACAACAGCAATTGCGTCCTGGCCTTCCACAACATAGGCGTAGTCACCCGTCACTTACCCCTAGAGTGGCGGCGTCACCCCTCATCCACTTCAGAATTCTGCAGTTAAACTGTAATGGACTAACTGGGAAGATTACGGAGATAGTCGATTTCATGAAGCGGCACAACATCCGCATTGCTGCGATTCAAGAGACTAAACTCACAGCAAGATCTGCATTGCAGACCTGCTCTGGTTATAATGTCCACAGGAAAGACCGCGAGAGCGGAAATGGAGGCGGCTTCGCGTTTATTATACACCACTCTGTGCAATATTATATATTTGATCCTGGCATCGACCGCAGGGACAATGTCTTAGAACGTCAAGGCCTATCTGTCCGGTCAGGCGATGCAAATCTAGAAATCATCAACATCTACATCCCTCCTGTCACCTGTTGCCCCAGTGGATACCGCCCTAATATCGAGGCCTTACTCACTGGCAACAATCGCATTATCTTAGGCGATTTCAATGCCCATCACGACCTATGGCATTCAAACCTGCGGGCGGACAGTAGGGGTGAGATGTTGGCGGATCAAATAGACGAAACGACGTTCTGGACAATAAAAGGAGACGCCCCCACACGTATGGTAGGAAGCTGTCATAGCTCGCCAGATATCTCAATCGTGAGCGCAGAACTCGTAAACTGCGTCAACTGGCAGCCGATGGTAACATTGGCATCCGACCACCTGCCCATACTTATTTCGTTCGAGCGTACCGCCGACTTCATCGTCACCGAAAAACGCACTTTCATAAACTTCAAAAAAGGAAAGTGGGAAGAATATAAATCTGCAACAGACAGCAGCTTTGCTGCCCTCCCTATCCCGACTGATGCCCGCCAAGGGGAGCGTGCCTTCCGCAAGGTCATTGAATCCGCCTCGGCACATTTCATTCCCGCCGGGAGAATTCCCGAAATCCGGCCCCACTTCCCGGCGGAGGCCGCGAGCTTAGCGAGGGAACGCGACCTTATAAGACAGCTTGATCCAGGCGACCCCCAAATAAGGGATATAAACCAACGCATCAGATTGCTTGTGGACGAACACAAGCGGGCGAAATGGGAAGAGCACCTAAGAGGTTGTAACCTCTCTACCGGTGTAGGTAAACTTTGGTCCACCGTAAAGTCCCTATCGAATCCGACTAAGCACAAAGACAAAGTTTCCATCGCCTTTGGCGATAAGGTGCTGTCGGATGCGAAAAAATGCGCGAGCGCTTTCTGCCGACAATATATAATGCATCCTACGGTCGACAAAGATAGACGGAGAGCCAATAGACACGCACATAAACACAAATTCAGCGCGTCACCAATCACCATCACCGCTAGAGAGGTTGAGGACGCCATTGGTCGCGCTAAACCATCCAAAGCAGTGGGCCCAGACGGCATAACCATGCCGATGCTTCAAAACCTAGGGAAAGAGGGTTTCAAATATTTAGCGCATGTCTTCAACCTGTCTCTTTCCACCTTTGTCATACCCGAGAAATGGAAAATGGCCAAGGTGGTCCCGCTACTAAAGCCTGGGAAACCAGCTAACGTAGGTGAGTCATATCGTCCGATATCTCTCCTATCGCCAGTGGCAAAGACGCTTGAAGCCATTTTGCTCCCTTATTTCCAAGCACATTTGCAGCTAGCCCCTCATCAGCATGGCTTCAGAAAACTCCATAGCACTACCTCCGCGCTAAATGTCATTAGCACCCAGATAAATTGCGGTTTGAATCAATACCCCCACCATAGAACAGTACTCGTAGCGCTAGACCTATCAAAAGCTTTTGATACGGTCAACCATGGCTCGTTACTGCAAGACCTGGAAGGGTCTACCCTTCCCCCATGTCTTAAAAGGTGGACCGCAAATTATCTGGGTGGTCGGCAGGCATCGGTGCAATTCAGAAACGAAACATCAAAACAAAGGAGAATTAAACAAGGGGTGCCACAGGGTGGTGTCCTATCCCCACTTTTGTTTAATTTCTACATATCTAAGCTACCTTCACCACCGGAAGGAGTCACAATCGTTTCCTACGCCGATGACTGCACAATAATGGCCACAGGCCCAGGCCCAGAGATCGATGGCCTATGCAATAAAATAAACGGCTATCTCCCTGATCTCTCCAGTTTTTTCGCCTCGCGAAACCTGGCATTGTCACCGACTAAATTTTCCGCGACCTTATTTACAACATGGACGCCCCAAATGTCGACCATATTGAACATCCACGTCGATGGCACTACGCTACCGACTGTCCTACACCCCAAAATCTTGGGTGTGACGTTTGATCAGGATCTACATTTTGGTGCGCACGCAACCGCAATTGTTCCAAGAATTCAGAGCCGTAATAAAATCCTCAAATCCCATGCTGGCAGTACCTGGGGAAAAGATAAAGAAACGCTCTTGACCACATACAAAGCAATTAGCCAGCCGATTACTTGCTACGCGTCACCCATATGGTCGCCAAGCCTAAAAACCACCCACTGGAAGAAACTACAGGCCTGCCAAAATACTGCTCTCAGAATCGCCACGGGCTGTCTTCTTATGTCCCCAGAACACCATCTGCATAATGAGGCGAGAGTACTCCCCATCAGGGAGAGAAATGAGATGCTGACCAAACAGTTTCTGTTGAATACCCAGAAACCTGGGCAACCCAACAGACATCTGATTGACGAACCAGCACCGCCTATAGGGGCCTAAGGAGTCATCTCCGTAAGCATTTTGAGGAAATACGGCACCTGAGAACCCAGCCGTATGAAGCGGAAAAACACAAGCAGGTGCTTGGTGAACTCCATAGACAGGCGTCGGACCTTTATGTCGAGAATTGCCCGGTGAATCCAGTACTTGAAGAAAAATATCCAGAACTCGCGGAAGAGGAACGCATACTCCCCAGGGAAACGCGTGTCACTCTTGCTCAACTTCGTTCTGGATACTGTAACAGGTTAAACTCTTACCTATACAGAATCAACCCCGACATACAAAATGTATGCCCCGCTTGCAATGTGTCCCCACATGACACCAACCATCTCTTTAATTGTAATGTGGAACCAACGCCTCTAACACCCCTTTCCTTATGGTCCACCCCTGTTGAAACGGCAAGTTTCCTTGGACTCCCGTTAGAGGATATTGATGACAATTTGTGATCGGTCGCGGCTATTAGGTGGGGCGAGCATTGCTACAACAACAACAACAACATCCTTCCCTATTAAGTTTCATAACAAAAGATCCAAGCTACAAACTTTCATATTTTTGACCTGTTATTTTCTATTCATATTTTTTTTAAATCAAAATATGTTTAATATGCCTTTGTATTTAATCTATACATTGAGTTTCTGGACGCTGGTTTGCGAGTGTGCAGAGTTTCTAATGACTATTTGGCGCAAGCCTAAGATTTATCTCATAATGCGGGGGGATGTTGAAAGCGTAAAATAGTTGGCGGACATAAATGCACACTATTTTGTGTAGAAATACTTTCGTGTATTATTAAGTCATGGTTAGGACAATAAGTTTCGTGCACTGGAACGATGTTACTTCGAAGAAAAGGCAAATCCTGGTAGTTCGTAATTCATTTGTTTTTATTTATGTATTTTTGTTTGTTTTATGACAAAAATTTTGATGCGTTATATGTTTGTTGCTAATAAGCGCCTTTAAATTGTATTTCTACTTAAATAGTTTTGTGTTTGTTATTGTTATGTAATACAGTGGGCAATTTTTCACTTAGTTAATTTTGAACATACGCATACAAATGCTTTCATAATACTAGTAGTGTAGTACTTGAATTTTGTCAGTTATTTGTTTGATGCATTACATAGCTAAATAAGAATGTGTATGTATGTGTTGATTTTGATTTAAAAATTTCTTTTCTTTTTTAAGTCTTAATGTAACAGGATTCAGTTGTTGCGTCTTGATTGACGTAAATTCTTTTCAATTTCAAATTGTCGTAAATCGGTGCGCTGTAAAAAGTCTTGGCGTTCCAAGTAGCTGTAACAATGCGAAAAATATATTTTTTTAGTGAGTATGTATATTATTTGGGTTCAAAAAATATATATTATCTATATGTGACCTGGAATCATGAAAGGGACCTATTGTGCGAAAACAAAGTTTTCGAGAAAAACTCGATTAAAGTTTTTGTTTAGCTTGACTCTGTGTAGCGGCCGGCCGCTGTGAACGAATTTTGTAATTAAAATTTAAGTAACTTCCCGATAAACTACAAGCTTGAAACTTGGAATATAGTTCATAATCCGATGACAATGCAATAATAAGAAAAAAACTCCGATAGGTGGCGCATGGATCGAAATATTTCAAAAAATCGTATTTGTGGTCCGATTTGGCTGCTAAAAACTGCGATTTGTGAAAAAACTAAGAAAGATAGAAAGCGGTTTGTTCCGTTGGAAACAGCGTTAAATTTCCTATAAGAAACACTCAAAAAGTGAACAACGGTATTTTCGCACAATAGGTCCCATTCACGATTCCGGGTCACATATCTTATAACTTTAAACGAGCAATTCTTGTTTCTTTGTATAGCCGAACGATCTCGGGAACGGCTCAACCGATCTAAATGAAATTTGGCACAGAGATAATGTATCACCTTCTAAGACTTTCTACCTAGGTGTTGCTACTCAGAATGTTTCACAAGGTTGCCACCTATTCGAAATTTAAAAAAATTGCATGAGATATGCCGATATGGGTATCAAACGAAAGGTATTTCACTCCGCATTACAATAGGGACATTTTTGAGCAGGGTTGCCATTTAGGGTTGCCACCTATTCGAAATTTAAAATATTGCATGAGATATGCCGGTATGGGTATCAAACGAAAGGTATTTCACTCCGCATTACAATGGGGACATTTTTGAGCAGGGTTGCCATTTAGGGTTGCCACCTACTCGAAATTTAAAAAAATTGCATGAGATATGCCGGTATGGGTATCAAACGAAAGGTATTTCACTACGCATTACAATAGGGGCATTTTTGGTTAGAGTTGACATTTAGGGTTGCCACCTATTCGAAATTTAAAAAAAAATTGCATGAGATATGCCGATATGGGTATCAAACGAAAGGTATTTCACTCCGCATTACAATAGGGGCATTTTTGAGCAGGGTTGCCATTTAGGGTTGCCACCTAATCGAAATTTAAAAAAATTGCATGAGATATGCCGGTATGGGTATCAAACGAAAGGTATTTCACTCCGCATTACAATAGGGGCATTTTTGGTTAGAGTTTTCATTTAGGGTTGCCACCTATTCGAAATTTAAAAAAAAATTGCATGAGATATGCCGATATGGGTGTCAAACGAAAGGTATTTCACCCCACATTGCAATAGGGACATTTTTTAGCAGGGTTGCCATTTAGGGTTGCCACCTATTCGAAATTTTATAAAATTGCATGAGATATGCCGATATGGGTATCAAACGAAAGGTATTTCACTTCACATTACAATAGGGACATTTTTGAGCAGGGTTGCTATTTAGGGTTGCCACCTATTCGAAATTAAAAGAAAATTGCATGAGATATGCCGATATGGGTATCAAACGAAAGGTATTTCACTCCGCATTACAATAGGGACATTTTTGAGCAGGGTTGCCATTTAGGGTTGCCACCTATTACAATAGGGGCATTTTTGGTTAGAGTTGTCATTTAGGGTTGCCACCTATTCGAAATATAAAAAAAATTGCATGAGATATGCCGATATGGGTGTCAAACGAAAGGTATTTCACTCCACATTGCAATAGGGACATTTCTTAGCCGGGTTGCCATTTAGGGTTGCCACCTATTCGAAATTTAAAAAAATTGCATGAGATATGCCGATATGGGTATCAAACGAAAGGTATTTCACTTCGCATTACAATAGGGACATTTTTGAGCAGGGTTGCCATTTAGGGTTGCCACCTATTCGAAATTAAAAAAATTGCATGAGATATGCCGATATGGGTATCAAACGAAAGGTATTTCACTCAGCATTACAATAGGGACATTTTCCGTGCGGTTTGTTCCATTGGAAAGAGCGTTAAATTTCCTATAAGAAACACTCAAAAAGTGAACAACGGTATTTTCGCACAATAGGTCCCTTTCCCGATTCCGGGTCACATATCTTATAACTTTAAACGAGCAATTCTTGTTTCTTTGTATAGCCGAACGATCTCGGGAACGGCTCAACCGATCTAAATGAAATTTGGCACAGAGATAATGTATCACCTTCTAAGACTTTCTACCTAGGTGTTGCTACTCAGAATGTTTCACAAGGTTGCCACCTATTCGAAATTTAAAAAAATTGCATGAGATATGCCGATATGGGTATCAAACGAAAGGTATTTCACTCCGCATTACAATAGGGACATTTTTGAGCAGGGTTGCCATTTAGGGTTGCCACCTATTCGAAATTTAAAAAAATTGCATGAGATATACCGGTATGGGTATCAAACGAAAGGTATTTCACTCCGCATTACAATAGGGGCATTTTTGGTTAGAGTTGTCATTTAGGGTTGCCACCTATTCAAAATTTAAAAAAAAATTGCATGAGATATGCCGATATGGGTGTCAAACGAAAGGTATTTCACTCCACATTGCAATAGGGACATTTTTAGCAGGGTTGCCACCTATTCGAAATTTAAAAAAATTGCATGAGATATGCCGATATGGGTATCAAACGAAAGGTATTTCACTTCGCATTACAATAGGGACATTTTTGAGCAGGGTTGCTTCTTAGAGTTGCCACCTATTCGAAATTAAAAAAAAATTGCATGAGATATGCCGATATGGGTATCAAACGAAAGGTATTTCACTCCGCATTACAATAGGGACATTTTTGAGTAGGGTTGCCATTTAGGGTTGGGGTAGTTAGACGAAATAATACTCTACTTACTCATATTCTATTAAAGCTTTAAAGGAGAACATTAAAGTTAAAAAATTCGCAAAAAATCTTACACATTATCCGAATTAATTTTAAATAATTTTCTTTTAAATGAATAATTGCAATTTCTCACAGATTACTATTACAAAGATTTCTCAGCACAACGAAACGTTGCCGAGGTACTAAAGAGCTAAAGCCTATATTAACAAACTCCCCCTTAGAGAACGCCCATTACCCCTGCCGTCTAAGGGCTTAGAATTTTATTAGCTTGTCGCAAAAGCCTAATATGACAGAGCTTATTGAGTAAGGACCTATGTCCTATAACGATTTTGTTTCACAAACGCCCTATCTTAACATTAATTCTATACATTTTTAGACGATTGTCATTCTTGAAACGATTTCTGGGAGAAAGGGTTTTTGAATAAAATTCTTAGACAGTTTTCGGATAGGTGACAATCTTTGTTAAATTGGCGCCCAGTGAAGCGGACATGTAGTTGTTGTTACTGTTGTTGTACTAACGATAAACACACTCCCGGAAGGCTTTGGGAAGTGTTATTTATGTTGGTGGTCCTTTGCCGGATACGTTTCGGTAACAAAGCACCATTAAGGTACTAGCCCGACCATCTCGGGAACGGTTAATATTACCACATTAAACCTTCTAGGCGATCCTATCCTCCCCACCCCCTAGTTCTATGAGGAATTTGGGATCGCCAGAGCCCCCTGCTAAATATGAGTATGATACATTCATATTTGTAACAGCATTCCCCTCGCGTAGATGAGGCTGACAATGGGGTTGCGTAAGCTTTGAAGCTATACAGCTTTGTATTGCACCCCTTGAATCCCAATCCCGGACATGCAGTGCTAAAGCTTATGCCAAGACAACCCCTTTTTATTAAGGGTTTTGAAACCCTGTAGAGAATAAGCTATGGATAAAGGAAGGTAGAACTGGCACGTCCGTGAGGACCTCACATATACTGAATGAGTCAATATTGTTATGTATATAGGAAACTTTATATGCTCCTCACTTACCCATCTTTTCCCTTATTAAAAGTTTGCAGCTCCTCCTCAATACCTTCGTTTTGTTTGAAACTCTTCCAGTCTAATTGTGACTTCTCCAAAACTGATATTTTTTTCTTTTTTCCAATTTGATTAAGTATTGACCCTAAGCCGCCACTTCCACTAATGCCACTACCGCCTGCTGCCATTGGTCGTTTCAAGCCGATTGGCAAGCCAGCCGCTCGCGCTGTTGAAGCTCCAACTATTTGCTGTTTCAGTGTTTTAGTTTCTTTATTCTCTTTAACGCTATCAGCATTCACCTCTTTTTGTATGAATACTTCTTCTCCCGCAAAATCTACAATTTCGGTCACTTTAATAATCTTTTCTGGAATAAGCGATTTTGTTTCGGATGGCTTTTCCTTAGCGCTACTTAGTTTAGTGGCCTCACCTTTAGGGGCGTTCTTTGGATTGGTATGCCCATTCTCTGCTTTTTCCTTATTAGCTGGCTTACCATTATTTGATGTGGCATTAGTACTACTGGTCTGTTGTTTGTCAGTTGTTGTTTCATTGGATCCTTTAGGTTTCACATCACTCAAAAAATCGGCCCATAATGCATCCGACCGTGATTTGTCCTCATCATCGGACTCCAAATTATCTTTTTGTCGTCCACTACTTAATCGTTTTGCATCAGCATCAGTTTGCCGCGTGCTACGCTTGCGCTCTGTTTCTGCAAGTGCACATTCATCGTCGGTATCGCTTGTTGTCTTGTGATCGCCATTTGTACGTCTCCTTTTCAATTTCTTTGCCGGTTGCCTTTTACTTGAACAACTCGTCTTTGTTGGCTTTTTTCGTAGCAATTTTTCCTCGCTTTTTTCCTCTCCCTCGCTACAGCTAGAAAGTTCACTTGAGGCTTCCTCAGAAACCTCATTGGCGGTTTCTTTCTCTGGACAAAAATCGCTATCACTTTCATCGCTGTCATGCAATCCCTGTAATATTTTGTTCAATTTTCAAGATTGTTTGTAATTAGAGTGAGTAATAACTTACAACGCTCCGGTTCATTTTTCTTGAGGAAATAAATCAATTTTGCAAGTCGACGTGCAGCTATTCGATTTTTTGGGGGCTGAAAACATACACATTGAAAATCACCTCCTTTTTTAATGACAGGCTGGTGAAATCACTACGTCAGGCTCGGGCTCTACCACGTCAATCTTTAGGGGGACTCATGAAAGCAAAAAATGCCAAGATTAAGTGAAAAATCAAAACTAAAACGTCTTTACTAAGATATTAGGGGGACTCATGAAAGCATATAAACTTATAAGGTGCAAAATTATATCCATTTACACACGCTGTTATATGAACGCACCTAGTAATACTCTTGATAAACTTGATTGTTTATCAGCTGTATTATTGCCAAACAAAATTTTTTTGATTGCTATACAAATTAAAAAATGCCAAGATTAAGTGAAAAATCAAAACTTAAACGCCTTTACTTGTGATGTTGGAGATTTCTGATGAAAATGCCTGCTGTAATGTCTGCAAGGTTGCATTCCTTTGAGTTTACCGCGTTTACACAATAGGGGGACTCATGTAACCGTATAAATGCCTTATAAAGTGTGTAAACGTATAAATTTATCTAGTGCGTAAACGAGCTGTCAAATTTTGTATGAAAAATCATTTACACAATTTGTATAAATTTACGCGCACATTTCATTGTGTAAACGCGGTAAACTCAACGGAATGCAACCTTGCAGACATTACTGCATGCATTTTCATCAGAAATCTCCAATATCAGCAAGTAAAGGCGTTTTAGTTTTGATTTTTCCCTTGATCTTGGCATTTTTTAATTTGTACAACAATCAAAAAAATTTTGTTTGGCAATAATACAGATGATAAACAATCAAGTTTATCAAGAGTATTACTAGGGGCGTTCATATAACAGCGTGTGTAAATGGATATAATTTTACACCTTATAAGTTTATATGCTTTCATGAGTCCCCCTATTGAAATGTGCGCGTAAATTTATACAAATTGTGTAAATGATTTTTCATACAAAATTTGACAGCTCGTTTACGCACTAGATAAATTTATACGTTTACACACTTTATAAGGCATTTATACGGTTACATGAGTCCCCCTATTCTTGTAAATGACTTGCTGATGGTGGAGATTTCTGATGAAAATGCCTGCTGTAATGTCTGCAAGGTTGCATTCCTTTGAGTGTACCGCGTTTACATAATAGGGGGACTCATGAAAGCATATAAACTTATAAGGTGTAAAATTATATCCATTTACACACGCTGTTATATGAACGCACCTAGAAATACTCTTGATAAACTTGATTGTTTATCAGCTGTATTATTGCCAAACAAAAATTTTTTGATTGTTATACAAATTAAAAAATGCCAAGATTAAGTGAAAAATCAAAACTAAAACGTCTTTACTAAGATATTCTTGTAAATGACTTTCTGATGTTGGAGATTTCTAATGAAAATGCCTGCTGTAATGTCTGCAAGGTTGCATTCCTTTGAGTTTACCGCGTTTACACAATGAAATGTGCGCGTAAATTTATACAAATTAGGGGGACTCATGTAACCGTATAAATGCCTTATAAAGTGTGTAAACGTATAAATTTATCTAGTGCGTAAGCGAGCTGTCAAATTTTGTATGAAAAATCATTTACACAATTTGTATAAAATTACGCGCACATTTCATTAGGGGGACTCATGTAACCGTATAAATGCCTTATAAAGTGTGTAAACGTACAAATTTATCTAGTTTACGCACGAGCTGTCAAATTTTGTATGAAAAATCATTTACACAACTTGTATAAATTTACGCGCACATTTCATTGTGTAAACGCGGGTAAACCCAAAGGAATGCAACCTTGCAGACATTACAGACGGCATTTTCATCAAAAATCACCAACATCAGCAAGTAAAGGCGTTTTGGTTTTGTTTTTTCACTTAATCTTGGTATTTTTTAATTTGTATAACAATCAAACAAATTTTTTTGGAAATAATACAGCTGAAAAACAATCAAGTTTATCAAGAGTATTACTAGGTGCGTTCATATAACAGCGTGTGTAAATGAATATAATTTTACACCTTATAAGTTTATATGCTATCATGAGTCCCCCTATTGTGTAAACGCGGTAAACTCAAAGGAATGCAACCTTGCAGACATTACAGCAGGCATTTTCATCAGAAATCTCCAACATCAGCAAGTAAAGGCGTTTTAATTTTGATTTTTCACTTAATCTTGGCATTTTTTAATTTGTATAACAATCAAAAAAAATTTGTTTGGCAATAATACAGCTGATAAACAATCAAGTTTATCAAGAGTATTACTAGGTGCGTTCATATAACAGCGTGTGTAAATTGATATAATTTTGCACCTTATAAGTTTATAGGGGGAGTCATGTAACCGTATAAATGCCTTATAAAGTGTGTAAACGTATAAATTTATCTAGTTTACGCACGAGCTGTCAAATTTTGTATGAAAAATCATTTACACAATTTGTATAAATTTACGCGCACATTTCATTGTGTAAACGCGGTAAACCCAAAGGAATGCAACCTTGCAGACATTACAGACGGCATTTTCATCAAAAATCACCAACATCAGCAAGTAAAGGCGTTTTAGTTTTGTTTTTTCACTTAATCTTGGTATTTTTTAATTTGTATAACAATCAAAAAAATTTTTTTGGAAATAATACAACTGAAAAACAATCAAGTTTATCAAGAGTATTACTAGGTGCGTTCATATAACCGCGTGTGTAAATGGATATAATTTTACACCTTATAAGTTTATATGCTATCATGAGTCCCCCTTATATGCTTTCATGAGTCCCCCTATTGTGTAAATGATTTTTCATACAAAATTTGACAGTTCGTTTACGCACTAGATAAATTTATACGTTTACACACTTTATAAGGCATTTATACGGTTACATGAGTGCCCCTTTTGTCCTAAATTATGGCTGAACCATATAAGGTGGCAAGAATGGTGACAAACACACTTTGTTCTTGTAATTCGATGAACTAAAGTCAAAATCGTTTTGCCTCGAAAGTTGAATTGTCAAATCATATTACACATGTTCCAATGGACACAATCCAGATACCGATAAAAATTTACCATGCAAATGCAGCACAAAAATTGATCAGTCCGTTCCAATGAACAGTGAACCAGATACCGATAAAAATTTAACATTCAAATTGATCGCAAAGAGGACAGTTCATTTACACCACAAATCACACACAGAATTGCTGTCTTTCAGTGAGTTTTACGGCTCCGGCTCACTCTCAATTCTTACGGGAATACTCTGGATCATTGAGAGACTTGAGAAGGAGATGTCGTGAAATTTTCGCACACGTGGAATGTGATAGGCAGCTGTCGCCGCTGTTTTTCATTTAACTCATACGGCAAAAGGCTAAGCAGCGACATCTATTTTTGAAAAAGTAGGTATATTAAATGCCGCGTTGCCAACCTAAAAAGAAGTAATTAACAAATTATCTGGCTCACAAATTGAGCCAGACTTCTATCTGGATTTATCTGGCTCAAATCATTGTTGTTGCATTTACATGCAAAATTATTTATCTGGCTCAGGATTTTGCCACCGGATGATAGCTAATATTGCACATTCACAAGTCCAAAATGTTTCGTTCTGCGCATCTACGTCACAGTTGACTGCTTGAGCGAATGAAAGAAAGAGAGAAAAAAACAAGAGCTAAAAGAAAATGACGTATGAATTGCCTATAAAAAACAGCTGATCTTTTGTTTATATGCCTAATGCGCAATCTTCTGTGTGTGATTTGTGGTTCATTTAGTTAACACGTAGGTATGGCAACGGAATAATGAAAAGATTCTTCTCTTTACGAATTCACACTATCGCAAGGCGAACCCACACAAGGTGATGACAAAGCGAAATCAATTTACCGTACAGAAGAATGTCAATTCAATAGAAAATTTGCATTGATTTCGATAAACTGACATATTGTTGAAATGGTAACATTTTACAACACCGTGTTTGTTATAGAAAATTATCAATTTTATTTCTGTCGAAAGTTATTTACAAAAAACCGTAAAATTACCCCGAGAGGGTCCGAAATATGGCGCCCGATCTATAGTTTTTTGGCATAGAACATCTTTCTGTGTTGGCGGCCTTCGGCCGCAGAACACTTTTCTGCATTAGTGTGTGTGTGCACAACAAATATGGCAAAAAACAGCAACCAGGAGAAAATTTTAACAGCTTTATTGCTTATATCTTTTGACAGAAATAAAAATTTTAAATTTCGCTTTCGAATTCTAAAAACGGAGTCGAGACACGTTTTATGATACCACCTTTGATAATTTTTGATAAAAATTAGGTGGTGCCCCGTCATGTAAAACATTACTAAAATAATCAAGAAGGAGCAATCAGCTCTTGGGATAACCACCCTTCAAAAATTGTTGGATTACGTGTTCCATTTTCTTCATGTTGGAGTACTCTAACAATACTCCTTTGCAATGCGTTTGCGGACCACCATCAGCCGATCATTGCTCTTTTTTTAACGACCGTCATCACGATGCCCTGCAAAAATTGTTGGATTACGTGTTCCATATTCTTCATGTTGGAGTACTCTAACAATATTCCTTTGCAATGCGTTTGCGGACCACCATCAGCCGATCATTGCTCGTTTTTTAACGACCGTCATCACGACACGATGACGATCGAACAGAGTTGCCAAAAGTAAAACATTGCATACAAATAACTGATAATAAAATTTTACTATGGTTACTCTAATAAAATGCGCACTGGTTTTATGTATACATACTATAGTATAGAGAAATATTAGTTTCTTTATTCACGCAAATGCTAAATAACATAAGAATATTCGTAGTAAAAAATATAAAAGTTGTATTGCCCCTCTTTATTTACTTTCATTTTAAATTAAATTTACTCCCATAATTCTTTCCGACACAATTCCTCTTTAGTACTTTGGCATATGATCCTCTGTGGGTGCTCCATGGAGTACTACAGTGAAAGTACTTTGGAAAGCACTCTCACGTATGTACTCTATGGAATACCCACAAACAAATCGAGAGTGCGATCATCTACTCCTCTCCTAGGACATCGCAATGTTAATTGGAGCACATTTTTTGTATGAATACAGATTAGATTTGGAGCAGTCCTATACTCCCAAAGGAGTATTCCTTACATTATTTATAGGTACTCGCGTTTTTTGAAGGGCAAAGCGAATCCATACTAGGTGGTGGCAAAGCGAACTCAACCAATTCGCCGTGAAGTAGAATGTCAAGCAAGGCGAATCCATGCCAGGCGGTGGCAAAGCGATTTCAACCAATTAGCCGTGCAGAAGAATGTCAAGTCAACAGAAAATGTTCATAGATTTCGATTAAAGCTTGAGACATTGGTGCTTTATCGGTAACCATATCGGTAACCTTAAACAATGCAATCGATTATTGGTGCCGCTAAGGTCGTAACCGTATCGTAGCCAACCAATTGGGTTTTGGTTTACCGTCGTAACGATAAACAGCTGATTAGGTTAAGCTGGAGACATTGGTGCTTTATCGGTAACCGTATCGGTAACCTAATAACAGCTGATTCGACCAATCTTATGAGAATCAATGCAATCGATTATTGGTGCCGCTAAGGTCGTAACCGTATCGTAGCCAACCAATTGGGTTTTGGTTTACCGTCGTAACGATAAACAGCTGATTACGTTAGGGATATGGATACAGCGATACGACATACGGCACCAATGACTCCGGCTTTAGGGATACGGATACAGCGATACGACATACGGCACCAATGACTCCGGCTTAACTGACATGTTGCAGTACAAGGCTTTGTATGGAAAATTATCAAGAAGAAGCAATCAGCTGTTGGGATAACACCACCTCTACTGAATTCGCCTTGATGTCAAGTCTTAAGACATTTTTTATTGATTTCGATTAACTGACATATTAAAGTACAGGCCAAGGCGAATCTATACCAGGTGGTGGCAAAACGAATTCAATCAATTCGCTGTGTAGATGAATGTCAAGTCAAAAGAAAATTTTCATAGATTTCGATTAACTGACATTTTGTTGTACAAGGCTTTGTATGGACAATTATCAAAAAGAAGCAATGATGGATAAAGCGGCAATTAGCCACCGAAGTTTGCCGTACGTACGGACGTTTGTGTGCGAAACACGAACACTCAAGCCCGTAGGAATCAATGTGTGCGTCTGTGTACATATACATAATATATTTGTGTGTGTATTGTTTACAGATTGGCCATTTTGCATGCATGCTTATGGAAACATCAACTTTTTCCAATTTAATTTTTGATCTTGTAAAAGGCTGGCATTAATATTAAATAAATACAAATAGATTACATATTTATAATCTGCACTTTTACATAATTATTTCGAGTTATTTTCAGAATTATTCAAACTTTAATTGGGTGTTTTTGCATAAAACTGCAAACGGTAAAAAATTAGCGCACAAAAGTTTACTAGGCAACTCTGTCTAGTGGGAGAGCGATCAGCTGACACGTTCTTACGGTAAAAATCGAAATTGTTTTGATTTCTACGTTCCGGGCTACGGACGTACGGGCGTTGCATGTCGGTGAGTTTTCGTTTACATTGCACACTCATAAGATAGGTCGTGTCAGCTGACACGTTTTTGGTGCGTACGTTCGTGAGTAACTGCCGCATAACACCACCTGTACTGAATTCGCCTTGGTACTGGCGCTGTATGGAAAATAATCAAGAAGAAGCAATCAGCTGTTGGTATAACAACACTGCAACGCGGGGAATGTAAAGTTATGGAACACAGCTATTTGTTGTGTTATTCATGTATATTTTTTTTACTATTGAATTCGATTGTATGCCTTTTAAACTGTTTTATTTAATCAAAAAACACTTTTTCGCATTTATTAATCAAACCAGGCTGACATTTGAGTATTGTTCAAATAATATGAATAGTAAAGCCGACAAACTGCAAAAAAAGGCAATACGCGATCAGCAGAAGCGTATGAAACCCGGAGAATGTCAGAAATATGTGCGCCTAGTTCTAGATAGCGAGATTATTGGTTCTAGCGCCGCTGGGCTGGGACAACAATTACGCATGGAAATTGAGAAATTGGAAATAAAATATGAAATACGCCCATTACCGGCAAAAATGTGTGTAATTTGGGAACGTCAATCAGGTCAACACGAAATTTTAACTACCGCTAACCTAGAAGAGCAAGTTTTAAGCGCTAAATGGGAAATGGAGAAGCAAGTAATGCAATTCTTCACAGCTCAAGCATTAAACAAGAATACACAAATACAAAGTATTGCGGAAAATTTGCATACGCTCTTTCCCGAAGCCAAGCATACAGTAACCGTACTAAGTAAGACTGATAAAAACGATTCCAGCAGCACACTAACCACAACGCTCATTGAATTACAATTAATGCACCAAGTAGCGACAATTCAAGTACCACCCGTAGCTGAGGAAGTGGCAGCTTTGTTGCGTCGCTTCACCAAAGCTATTGCTGAGGCACCATTTAAGCAACAAAAATCTGAAAGTATGGGGGCATTTAAAAAATTTCTTGCCAATGATAAAAAGCAATGTGTACGTGTTGTGGGCACCAACGGCTTTGTACGCTTATGGCAGCAACACTTGAACCGCATGCCGTTGGTTACTTTAGAAGTGGCTGAAGCAATAATTGCGAAGTATCCATGCCCAAAGCGTTTGTTAGATGCTTATGAAATTGATGCTGAAGCGGAGAAGGAAAGAATGGCCGATTGGAAAATTAATCGCGCAGGTCCACAACCATTACAACAAGCGGATAGGCGTATAGGTAATGTGTTAGCAAGCAAATTGCATTTCTTATATAGTAGTCGAGATCCGAATGCGATTATTTAATAGATAGAAATACTGTGTGGAAATAGTGATACAACTGAATAAAATCGGCGAATGACTGAATACGGCTACTTGGTGGTGATGCTTAAATTTTGTTCAACTCTTCTGCGCTCTTTTAAGAGTAAACCTTCGGAACATTTTTATTACAAAAAATGTGTTACACTTTTTTATGCATTTATGTATCTTTTAGCTTTGTTTATTATGTATTTTCTTTTGTCATGCTTTATATAGTTAGTTATTAAATCATACATTTAAGTTGGGCTGCTCATATATGTATGTTTATATAAATATATCTAATTATGAATTAATTTATTGGATTTATTTTAATTTTTTATACGTTTAATTAATGATATCTAAGGCTTAGTATTTATTTTTATGCAAGTATAATTATTATGAAATATAATACCGTAAATTAGATTTTTTTTTTGAATAATTATACACAATTGCTAACAGTATTTATTAATCAGTTATTAAAAATCACATAATTGCATATTCCATAATTTTGTTATACAATATTTACTTACAATTTATTTTTGCTAAACTTTTTTTTTTTATTATGTATATGTAATTATAGATTATATATTTTACTTAAATAATTTGACAAAATTGTAAATTCAAAAAGCTGTGGCCAATAAATTTTAAGATAGTATATTAAGAATTTAATTTAATTAGACAAATTTTAATTTGTGTAGTCCCTTAGCGACAGTTCGAAACAAATTTTATGAAAATCAATTACCGTTTTTTAAAGTATTTTGTATGGCTATTTAAATTAAATAATAAAACTTTATTTAAAAGTGTGATAGTGTTTTATCGTTATTAGAAAACTTGATGCAATGATATTTGTTTAAATCATAAAGGCAACATCAAATAATAATTTCTACAGCAATTCAAGTTTAAATTAAACTAAAATATTTCCTTACACGAGCGTAGAAAAAAAAAACACTATGACTTCGTTCAATGTCGAAGATTTGAATACGACAGCCGGTTCTATGTGCCGGAGCGTAGGTGGAATTCACCTGACCTAGGGATGTCATTGCACTGTAACCCAATTTAGTTTGTTGCTCCCCTCCCACAAAACATTTTTATGGAGAATTTTACAACCAGCGGCAGCAACACTATGCGATGCAAAAATTTTAATCAAATAAGCAAAAAATTTCGAGTCGCTGTCGCACCGCTAATGTTTCGAGCTGCATGTTCGGGAGCATTGCCTCAAAGTATTCAAGCAAATTCTTATATCACAGAATCCGAATTTCATTGATACTTTGATTTCGTAAGTCAGGCCCAGATCTGGATTCGTTTTTTACTTTAGTGCGATTTCTGGGGCTTAGAATATACTCGTGGCAGCTATGCCTATCGTTAGAGGTGACTTAAATATTCAAATGATTAAAAGGGGTTGTGTAGCGCAAGCAGTCGTAGTGACCCAGTGGTTATAAGGTTGTGTAGCGCAACCCTTTCAAAGGAGTTGCCAGCGCAATTTATAGCTTCTCCAACACAATTGTCAACCTCACCTACCCGTGGCGAATATTGTTTCTTAAGCAGCTGAGGATCTGGCGATCCTTATGAAACTAGGGGTAGGGGCGGGATGGCATAGAAGGTGCAATGTGATCATATTACATCGGATCTCTATTCAACAAAGAGCCATCAACATTGATCACACTACTCAAAACCTTCGGGGAGTGCCTTTATTACTACAACAACATGGTTTCGGATCTTTTTTTTTTCAGGAACCGTTTCAGTTAGTTTCGATGTTGGCCTTATTCTGTAACTCGATTCGAAAGCTGCCAAATTACAAATTACATAACTTTGTTTTTTTTTTTTAATGCGAAAGTTTTTTTCCGCACGAGCTACATTATAAGGCAGCTGGTTTTGTGTCAAGAAACGGCACAAGCTTTAGCTTCGCTTTATGTCGGGGTTCCGTCCAGTACCCGTCCCGCTTTAGCTTCTTACTTGTTGTTGTTCTTGTTGTAGCAGTGCTTCTCCCCATCCTATAGGTGCGACCGATCACAAATTGTCACCCCAGCTGTTTAGGGGGTCAGAATATTCCCGCGGCAGGTATGCCTGTCGTAAGAGGCGACTAAAATACCAGATTCAAGGGGCTGTGTAGCTCAACCCTTCAGGTTGCCAGCGCAATATATAGCTTCTCCAAACCCAATTGTCAAACTCACCTATCCGCGGCGAATCCTGTTTCACTAACAGACGAGGCTCTGGCGACCCCAAGCTGCTCATGGAACTTGGGGTGGGGAGGGAGGGAATGGCCTGAAGGTTTAATGTCGCCACATAAATCGTTCCCGAAATGGTCGGGCTAGCACCTTAATGGTGCTGATGTACCGGAGCGTACCGAATCTGTATCCGGCAAAGGACCATTACGTCGATAACACTCCCCAAAGCCTTTGGGGAGCAACCTTATCGCTACAACAACAACAACATCACAAATTGTCATGTGATCGATATCCTCTAACGGGAGTCAAAGGAAACTTGCTGTTTCAACAGGAGGGGTGTTTGAGGCGTTGGTTCCACATTACAATTAAAGAGATGGTTGGTGTCATGTGGGGACACATTGCAAGCGGGGCATACATTTTGTATGTCGGGGTTGATTCTGGATAGTTAAGAGTTTAACCTGTTACAGTATCCAGATCGAAGTTGAGCTAGAGTGACTTGCGTTTCCCTGGGGAGTATGCGTTCCTCTTCCTCAAGTTTTGGGTACTGTTCTTTGAGTACTGGATTCACCGGGCAATAAGGGTCCGACGCCCGTTTGTTGAGTTCGCTGATGACCTGCTTGTTTTTTTTGGCTTGTTGTTGTTTTTGGCTTCATACGGCTGAGTTCTCAGGTGCCGTATTTCCTCATAATGCTTACGGAGATGACTCCTTAATCCCCTGGGCGGTCTTGGTTCATCAATCAGATGTATGTTGGGATGCCCAGGTTTCTGGGTATTCAACAGGAATTGTTTGGTTAGCATCTCATTTCTCTCCCTGATGGGGAGTATTCTCGCCTCATTATGTAGCTACTTACTTCACTTGTTTCAGTATCGGCCCCAGGTGCAGTTATTTTTCAGTTTTGTATCGATGCCATTTTCAGCCTTTTTTAATTAAGTTCCACTTTTGATTCCGGTTTCAGTTCTTTTTCCGGAACGGTTTCGGCCTTGTTGTTGTTGTTGTAGCGATAAGGTTTCTCCCCGAAGGCTTTCGGGAGTGTTATCAATGTGATGGTCCTCTGTCGGATACAGATCCGGTACGCTCCGGTAACATAGGACCATTAAGGTGTTAGCCGGACCATCTCGGAAACGATTTAAGTTCGACCTAAAGGGGGGGGGGGGACATCAGAATTCGTTTTAGAGGTATGGTTCCTTCGGCAAAGTTTCTTATTTTGATCCCTAGAATATGATTTTCACAGAGTAATGGGCGATTTTTTTGCCTCCCCACAAATCGACCCGGCCTAATGTATATGAATGCACTCTATGAATAATGATTGAATACTTTATGCTTGTATGTGAGGATGTATGTTTTATTAGCAAGTTTTAAATAATGCTAATTATACATAATTTTAAATAAATTGTCAATATTGAAAATAGTTTTTTTAATAATAAACACATAAAAAACGAAAATAAATAAATACAATATGCAATATATATGTAAATATACAATATATGGATATATTATTATATACTATATATACTAGGTATTTTTAAATATAATGAAACACATGGATGTTAATTTCTTAAGGAAACTTAATCACATAAAAATTATATCTAAAGTTGAGTGAAAGATCACGATATCTTGGTTTACAGTATAAAAACGTATATAAACCAAACAATTGAAATGGGCGCAATTTAAAAGCTTTAAAAAATTCAGGATTTTTTTCAAAAACAACGTATATCAGCTGCCGATACATTCAATACGTAACTAGATAGGGCATTTTAGAAATGATTGTTGAGTTTGTTATGTAAAACTCTGAAGTGTTAACTATTTTCTGAGAGAGCGTATTTTTGAACAGCAGTCTGAATAAAGCGATCTTCCACTATGCCCAAGATACCACATTTTTACATTAACATATATGGGCTTGCTATAATATTAAATCGGAAACAAAACTTCTTAACATACATACTAAATTTGTTATAATTTGTTTATACACTTGTAATTAATTCTTAAATTTTAATATGTAGACTAAATACTAAGCGATTATCACTAGAGAAAAGAACACTTTTACGTGTATGCCTGTTTATGTATAGATATATATGTATATGTAAGTATATGGAACTGTCCGTCTATCGGTCAAACATTTATTATACTCCTCTTTTTCATCACGCATACATATGTACTGTAATTTCTATAGTGTAGCTAAAATTCGTGTAAACCCTAAACACGCTGACACTATCGTTTGGCCTAAGCCCCATACCATTGCATATATAGGTGACATTGGTAAACTGGAGGCTCGATGCACAAATGCTATCACTGCACTACTCACAATACCACTCATCGCTGGTGATAAAAATCCCATTACCAGAATTGCTATCGAAAAGAAGCGTCCAAATTTATGTTTACGCAATGTCACAAATGCCACCAATGCAGCGCAAGTGTGTATAAATATGGAGGAAAAGAGTGCCCATAAAAATATATGATACCACATTTCACGAAATGTATTGAGGCGATTTTGTGAGCGTAAGCCCATAACATCGGCAATGGTGTCCAACTCATCGGTGTCATCGAGGTCAGACAACATTACAAATTGGATGGTGGACTGAATGTTGGCGACGGTGGTGATGGTGATGGATGTTGAGGTTTACTGCTGTTGACTGCTGGTCTTCTGAGGCGTGTTACTTCACTGGTGTTACTGGCGTTACTGGCGTTACTGACAGCTGTTTGGCGTTTGATGATCTTTAATATTGCGTGCGTTTTGTTTAGCACCTTACGATCAATCGGGTTATAATTGTTATATGTACATATGTATAATGCATGTATGTATATGGCGGACGTCGTATTGTCCTGTTTTTATTATAATTTCTTCTTGCTGTAGTTGTTGTTATTGATTATTTTATTTGTTTTGGTTTGAATTTTGTATTACACGCGTTTCTTATCGTAGTTATAATAGACGAAAATATCACAAAAATTATTTACTGATTCATATACCACTTTGGCGGGAGTGTACATGTATGTGTGTGTAAGTAAGCATGTAGGGTAGCTGTCTGATAATGCGTTCGAACTGCGGTGACGCCTTTAACTAGTGCAAGTCTTCCGTTCGCTGATATATTCTTCATATAATGAATTCATTTCATTTTAGTTGATAATAAGCTTTCTCAACATCATTTAATTGTTGCTCAATTGTTGTTGTCTACTTAATTTGTATATTTATCCTTTTGCATAATATGTTTTCGATGTCAAAAGACGCGGCGACAATATTCTAAAGATGCGATGGAAGGCTTTAGAATGGCGTAATATTTTCAAAATCATTATTGTTCCTATAATAAACAAAGATTGATATTATAGAGATTTTCCTTATTATAATTACTTATTTGATTCTACTAATATTATTGTTCTATTTTAGACTGTCCTACTTATTTTGAGAAGCTCGACCTGAAATCTCTTCGGAGGTTATCGCGTCTTGCATTTATTTTGAATGTGTGGACATAGTTATATTTATTATTACTTGAATAAGTTAATCAAAATTAGCCGCGTGGCATAACTTAACACAATTAAATAGCAACAGCTACCAGAAGAGTTTAGTAAAAATATTTGAATTGTAAGGGGGCAGTGATGTTGGGATCTGTTCTGTCAGCCATTGGGCTGATATGAATTCATGTGGTTTATCCTATAACGGGATTCGGAGGAAACTTGCTTTTCAACAGAGCTGGACCATAGATATAAGCGTGTTAGAGGCGTTGGTTTCTTATTGCAATTGAAAAGATGATTGGTGTCTTGTGGTGAGCAGTGGCGTGCATCTCCCTGGGGAGCTTGCTTTCCACAACTGTGGTATATGTGAGAATTTGGTTCACCAGGCAATTGGCACCGGTACTGTTCTTAATTTATATTAATGATATAGTTAACGCTATTGAAGGTTGTGAAATTAAACTATTCGCTGATGATGCATTAATAATGATTAGTGAGAATAATATTAATTTCACACTTTCTAAAACACAACATGAACTGAACAACCTGTATAAATGGTTGTGCGGAAATAGACTGAAACTTAATATAAATAAAACGAAATTTATAATAATAACAAGGAGGAACGTTAACGAGGATATAATTGGTTTAAAAATAAATGATGAAAGCATACTAAAAGTTGACAGTATAAAATATTTGGGAATTATAATTGATAACAAACTCAAGTTTGAAGAACATATAAACTACACAGTCCAGAAAGTTGCGAAAAAAATTGGGGTTATGCAGAGAACATCCAAATATATTTAAAAAAAGTACAAAATAATTATATATAAGTCCATTATAGAACCGCACTTTGTAAACTGCCCATCTATTCTATTCATTGTGTCAGACAAAGAAATAGATAAACTTCAAAAGATGCAAAACAGATGTATGAGATTTATTCTTAAAAAACCTAGAGATACTCGTACGGCTGATATGCTGAGAAGTTTGAACTGGTTAAGTGTCAAGCAAAAGATTTTTTTTCACGCTATTTAATATTAAAAGTGAAAATGTACCTGAATATCTAAGTAAAAACCTAGTATTAGTTAAACAAACACATAACATTAATACAAGGAATAAACATAATTTCAAACTGCCTTTATTCAGAACTGAAATAGATCAGCAAAATATTTTTTATAAAGGTCTAAAAAGTTTCAATGAGCTGCCTATAGATATAAAAAGTTGTAATGAAATCGTAGCTTTTAAAGCAAAACTTTATGAATATTGTAAAACCTTAGCAATAAGATAGTAAATTGTAATATAATTTAATTTATGAATTAGGCTTTTTTGCCGTAATAAATAAATGAAATGAAATGAAATGAAAATTGTTGGCATAGTAATCTGAGGACTTTTTTGTGGATGTCTATGAGGGCCTTTGGTGATCCTTTTCTCATACGTCTTAAGTGCTGAATTTCTTCATATTACGTAGGAAGATGACTTCGTAAGTTCCTGGGAGGCAAGCCACTTCAATCAGAAGTCTACTGACTTCAATTCTCTCCGTTATGCGAAGTATTCTCATCTCAATGTGTAGCTGATATTCTAGAAACATAAGAAAACACCCCGTAGCAGTTGGGAGCGTGGTGTTTTGACAGGCCTACAGGGTCGCCAGAGCATCGGCTATTAATGAAACAAGATTCGCCACGGGTAGGTGAGGTTGAAAATTGGATTGGAGAGCTATATATTGCGATGACCACACATTATTTTTGGGTGTGAACTTCACCATTTTTAGTAGAATAAATAAACAAGTTTCTGTTACCAACACGAGAAAAATTCTTATCCCAAAAACGGTCTTCCCTTGCTGTAACTTTTTTTAATATTTAGTTGGGTGTTTTCGCCAACAAAAATAACTGAATTCCGCAATATAAGGGTACAAGTATTTGTCTAGTGAGGTGTTTATGGCTGGACATCAATTAACTATTATAAAAAAAAAAACATTTTATACGTTTACCCTTTTCAGCAAATATTTACCTTGAACGTGCACCAGCAATGATTGAAAATCGTGCAACGCCTTCCACGACAAATCAGCGCACCACAGAATTATTTTTGAACTTCAACATTCATGCCTTATTAACACATATTTTCTTAGTTTTTACTTGATGCTTCTATTGTTTAGTAATCGTTTAAAAATTGAATATACCTATACATTTTCCAAAAAAAAATAATGCCAATCGATTTGCAAATTACAGCCGCTGCTCACAACCGATCGCTGCTTTTCAGTGCTCCACCCGCTTTGCTAAGAATTTTTTCAACAATATTTATTGCATTTTGTCATCAACTTAGCTTACAAATAAAAGTCGCTCACTATTCGCCAACTACTCTTTGTACTTTAACAATATTAATATTCGTGGCTAAAATTAGTTTTCTGTGCAAATTATTAATTTTTCTAGCCAGAATTACTACGTCCATAACAAAGAAAATTTTTAATAGTGAATTGTTCTTCTTCTTTCTGAAGAAAGATATCAATAACTGACGACGGTGCTGCCAGACGACACCCTCCCAAATTGAAATGAAACGCATACATACGCCTCCTGTTCATGGTCGATCGACTACAAAAATGTTTCTGTTTTTATTTAAATACAATTTTTTTACATTTGGGTTTTCATAAAAAGTTTAACAATATCTCCGGCAAAAATCAACCAGCAAGACAGTTTGCGGCGTTTTTCTGATCCGAGAAGCGATGATATAATGGTATATAAAACCTCATCTACTATACTATTATTATTATTTATTTATTATTACGGCGTTTTAAGCCTAAAACTTAGATTATTACAAATTTTTAAATACATTTTAATAATAATAAGATTCTAGATTTTATGTAAACATAATTAATTATAATAAATCATTGTTGTAGGAATATACGTGATTCACATGAACACTTCAACTGTTTGTCTGGGACGATATTTTCAGGAATTCTTCCCTAATTTGATTGCGAGCAATATATGTATTTGACCTGATGCATAAGGTTCCTCTGTGTCTATTTGGATTGCCGTGTACGCTCAAGGATCAGTAACATGAAATACAGATACAAAATATTTTATATTATTGGAAGGGTTTTGCAATATTCTGATAAACTTTTTTGAAGGTGTTTAAGTTTTCACAATTTTTAACATGATTAGGTAGTTCAGTAAAACATTTCAGGCCTTTGTAAAATATATTTTGCTTGTCCATTTCTGTTTTGTGAAGAGGTAATCTAAAATTATTATTTTCCCTGATTATGTAAGAATGGGTTTCATTCACATAAACAAGTTTTTCACTTAGGTAGGCTGGTAATTTACCTTGCTTGATATAAACTACAAATTTCATACTATGGTAAAAAAAAATCAACTGTTTCACGCTCAGCCAGTTTAGTGCATCAAGCATACTCTTTATGGAAGTGTCGTACCTCACTTTCAATATAAATCTCATAGCCTTGTTTTGCATAATTTGTAACCTGTCTACTTGTGTTTCATTGGCAATAAAGAATATTGTAGGGCAATATAAGAAGTGCGGTTCTATGATGGATCTATAAACTTTCAACTTATATTTCTTACTAATAAGTTTACACGATCTCTTCCAAAATCCAATTTTTTTTGCCCATTTTGGCAACAATATAATCAATATGATCTGTAAACCTCAGTTTATTGTCAATCAGGATCCCTAAGTACTTAAATATTTTGACATCCTCAATGCTCGTATTCATTATTTTTAGATCAAAATTAAGTGATTCTCTATTGGTCGTCCTAGATAAAACCATGAACTTAGTTTTGTTAACGTTAAGCTTGAGTTTATTAGTGCAAAGCCATCTATACAATGAGTCCAAATCTTCTTGCATTTTGCTCCTTGCTATTGCTTCAAGTAGCGCATCATCTGCAAACAACCTGACTTTACTATATTTCAGTGCTGATGATATGTCGTTTATGTAAATGTTGAACAGAATTGGTGCTAATACCGACCCTTGTGGTAAACCTATGTCCACTTGTGCCTCGGATGAAACTACTGGCTCGATGGTTGTTCTTTGTTTCCGGTCTGATAAGAAGCTACTAAACCACTGCAATTCATTTTCCCTAATACCAATTTTTTGTAGTTTATCGAGCATTATATTCCTATCAATTGTTTCGAACGCTCTTTTCAGGTCAATGAAAATTGCTACTATATGTTTTTTTAGGCTCAGCTCTTCCCTCCAGCTAGATATGACGTATTTTAACGCCGTCTCGCAAGAGTGCCTTTCTCGGAAACCGGATTGTTCCTTTATAAGGATTTTATTATTTTCTAAGTAATTAAGCAGTTGATTTTTTATTACAATTTCCAGAATTTTTTCTATGTTCGGCAGTGTATTTATCGGCCTTAGTTCCTCTGCCATTATTGAATCTTTTACTTTCCTAATTGGTACTATTTTCGAAATTTTCCACATGTCTGGCACTATTCCAGTAGTCATGGATTTGTTTATAGCGGTTGCATAGAAGAAACCCATGTACGGTACCGAATCTTTAATTAGGCCTCTGAAAGTAAATTTTTCCCCCCAGTTTTATTTTTGAACCTTTTTGTTATACGTGTAACATCCTCAACCGTAATTTCTTCGAATTTTAAACATGACCTAGTTGTACATTGGAAGTCGTTCTGACTCTGAACAACTTCAATTTCCCTGTTTATATCAACAATGCTATCTATAAAGAAGGAGTTCAATGCTTCAGCAATATCGCGGGGTGTATCATATGTCACACCTTTTACGATCACCGTCAAGATCTTGACTTTTGGCCCCGTTAAGTTTACAGCATGCTTAAGATACTTCCACATTAGCCTGCTATCTAAACAATTGATATCAATATTATTCTCCATGTATTTAATCTTTTTAAATTTGATTAGTTTTTTGTAGTACTTCGCGACCATGTTATATTCGGTATAGTCACCCGTTGCTGTAGCTTGTGAGTGCAACCGGTATTTTAGTTTATTCAATTCTGTCAATTCTTGGTCATACCATTTATTTCTTAACTTTACCGTACTGTTTTTTTCAAACGTTAGTACTCCCATACAATCTAGTAAACAAGTATTTATATAGTTGACCATGTCGTTGACATTCATGCTTCTTATTAAACTGAGATCGCAATTCCTCAGTAGAGTCGTCAAGTTATCGGCCGAATAATTCTCCCAGGATGTTGATGAAATGACTCTTCGTAACGGGTTTGAATTACTTACTTTTATAGCAAATGAAATAGTTTCGTGATCGGATATTCTGTGGTCTTCAAGATTTACACAAGACAGTATATCAGCGTTTGCATATATAATACACTTCCACCTTGCGCACTTGTGTGTATTGATCTTAGTATGCAATTGAAAATATTTGGATTTTTCAAATACATAGTAGGCGAGGTGAAAAAATAATTTGTTGGGTTTGGGAATTTGATTTGGATGTGATCGAATGTAAAAGAATCGTGTTCATCTGATATGCAAATTAATAACCAAATTTTAAAAAATATATTTTAATTATTAAATAAAATATTAATATAAATAGTTACAAAATATACGTGTATGTGTGTGTTATTTAATTAAAGCGTATGCGTGTGTATTGGTGCATAAATGCACGTAAGAAGACATTTCTTTTATGGAGTCTTTATATGGCGACCGTGGGCCGGAGCCCTACAATAAGAAAAGTTATGAAGTTTCAAGAATTGCATTGAAAATGAATTAATGCAAATTATATGTGTATATGTGTTGTGACGTAATAAAAAAAAAAAGAAAAAAAAAAAAAAAATTGAAAAAAATAAGTTTTATACTATCGAAATACAAAATTAAATTTAAATCTTACAAAAAAAAAAAAATCTATGAAAATAAAGATTTTACAAAAGAAATAAGTTAATAAGAGCTAATATATGAACTAATATCCACGTTTTAGAAAACTTAAATATATATATATATTCGTATATAAAAAAAAAATATTATCTTTGAGCTGTAACAATAATCTGTGAATACTGTTTACAGTAGAACAAAACGAAAAGCGGAACGAAGAGAAATACTAATATTAACATATTAAGTGAGCGAAAGAGGAACATAGAGAAATACTAATATTAATATATTAAGTGAACGAAAAGCGGAACTGAGAGAAATACTAATATTAACAATGGTATAAAAAGAAAAGGAACTAAATGCGAACGGAAATGTCAAAGAAACATAAAAATATTCAGTAAACAGTCGTGAGCGGAATAAAACGAAATCGGAAAGTGAAAATTAGTGGAAGAATTTTGGAAAAAGGAAGCTACTGAAATCAATAATGTCCCTCAACTAAACTGCAACAGGGTAGTCAACTATTGAATGGAACAAGTCAGCACTGAATATTAGCAATAATGAAACAATATATTACGAGCGGAAATCATACACTACTACAACAACAACAGCGGAACTAATAATGATTGTAGAATTGGGTATGGCGCACAGTGTATGAAACATGTAGTTTAGCAAATATAAAATACATTTTTTTTCTTGAACTAAAATTTTCTTAATTTATATTATTTACACTTTTGCACATTTATTATAGTACCACCACACACATGTACTCATTACATATTTACATACAAACTATTACTAATATAATTTATCTAAATATTTAACAATAAAAAAAATTAAAAAAAACAAGTAAGGAAGGCTAAGTTCGGGTGTAACCAAACATTACATACTCAGTTGAGAGCTATGGAGACAAAATAAGGAAAATCACCATGTAGGAAAATGAACCTAGGGTAACCCTGGAATGTGGTTGTATGACATGTGTATCAAATGGAAGGTATTAAAGAGTATTTTAAGAGAGAGTAGGCCATAGTTCTATGGATGGACGCCATTTAGGGATATCGCCATAAAGGTGGACCAGGGCTGACTCTAGAATGTGTTTGTACGATATGGGTATCAAATGAAAGGTGATAATGAGTATTTTAAAAGGGAATGGGCTTTAGTTCTATAGGTGAACGCCTTTTCGAGAAATCGCCATAAAGGTGGACCAGGGGTGACTCTAGAATATGTTTGTACGATATGGGTATCAAATGAAAGCTGTTAATGAATATTTTGAAAAGCAGTGATCCTTAGTTCCATAGGTGGACGCCGTTTCGAGATATCGCCATAAAGGTGGACCAGGGGTGTCTCTAGTTGTACGATATGGGAATCAAATGAAAGGTGTTACTGAGCATTTTAAGAGGGAGTGGGCATTAGGTCTATAGGTGCACGCCTTTTCTAAATGTCGCCATTAGGGTGGGCCAGGGGTGACTCTAGAATGTGTTTGTATGATATGGGTATCAAATGAAAGATGGTAATGAGTATTTTAAAAGGGAGTAATCCTTAGTTCTATAGGTGGACGCCTTTTCGAGATATCGCCATAAAGGTGGACCAATGGTGACTCTAGAATGTTTGTACGATATGGGTATCAAACGAAAGGTGCTACTGAGCATTTTAAGAGGAAGTGGGCATGAGGTCTATAGGTGGACGCCTTTTCGAGGTATCGTCATTAGGGTGGGCCATGATCATTTTAAGATGGAGTGGGCATTAGGTCTATAGGTGGACGCCTTTTCGAGATATCGCCATTAGGGTGAGCCAGGGGTGACTCTAGAATGTTTGTACGATATGGGTATCAAACGAAAGGTGTTACTGATCATTTTAAGAGGGAGTGGACATTAGGTCTATAGGCGGACGCCTTTTCGAGATATCGCCATTAGGGTGGGAAAGGGGTGACTCTAGAATGTTTTTGTACGATATGGGTATCAAATGAAAGGTGGTAATGAGTATTTTAAAAGGGAGTAATCCTTAGTTCTATAGGTGGACGCCTTTTCGAGATATCGCCATAAAGGTGGACCAAGGGTGACTCTAGAATGTTTGTACGATATGGATATCAAACGAAAGGTGTTACTGAGCATTTTAAGAGGGAGTGGGCATTAGGTCTATAGGTGGACGCCTTTTCGAGATATCGCCATTAGGGTGGGCCAGGGGTGACTCTAGAATGTTTGTACGATGTAGGGTTATCTACTTTGTAAAATATACTTTAATTTTGTAAATTATTTTTTATGTTATAATACTTTTAATCTTATTTAAAAATGAAAATGTTCTAGTTAGATATTTTTAAAATTTGTAAAAAGTGAAAATAATAAATAATACATAGAATAAATTTATTTAAATATATAGTTTAACACTATATATTTATGGCGATCCTTCCATCGAACCAAAGGAATTTTATTAAAGCTATTTTTCGTGTTATTTATTAACAAATTTTCCTAAAAACCCATCCATCCGTGACGACAACATACGAGGAATTCATTTTATCAAAATAAAGATCGCGGTGATGTGCGCCTGAATTGGAATGTGTGGCCATCGAGTCGAATCGATGCGGGACGCTTGGTTGTGCCATTAACACCGCCTATACAATATTCGATGATGTAACACATTTATTTTAACACATATATGTATATGACTCGCTTGCGTTCAAATCAATTAATCAACTTTTTTGGAATACTTATTTGTTTCACGTGTGCTTATTGTGCTTTATTGCTCACAACTACTGAAATCGCTAAAGAAAACCTTATCCTTTACTTTGTATTAATTATATTAGCTGTTACAATTTTATCTCCTAATGTATGGACAACGATATTATCACGTTATATTTGGATTTTACATTCAATCTCAATATCAATTTATGATTTTAACTCCAACATCTACCTGCCCTCAACATTTGGTGAGCTATTTTGTTCAAAATATTCTTTTTTAATAAATTTCGTTGTTAAATCTTTCGTTGAACCAATTTATAAACAAAATATTCAATATATATTTTAATACAAATTATTGATAAAATTGTTAAATATATACAAAAATGTAATTAATTTTTCTAAATTATAGTTTCGTTAAGTACATTTTAATTATGTACACTCCTTCTCCAGTTTATTTTCAAAAATATTTATATACAATCATTATCATTTTACAACAACGACATACAAACTCCACAATACAAATAGATTCATATCTAAATAATAACCTCATTTTCAATCGAAAATTACACAAAACACTACAAAACAAAGCAATAACTTTGATTTTTACAATAAAATAAAAAAAAAAATTTTTTACAATTTTAAAAAATCTCTAAAGATTTCTTAAAATAATTTTATCGACATATTTTGTATATATCAATTATTTCATATTGAAATTAAAATCATATAAAAACTCAATATTAAACTCATTAACATGACACGAATCATGGACAATTTCATATCACCCTCAAACGAATTAAGGAATCAACTTTTCATTCCTTATCAACAACTTGGACATACATTATGCAGAGTACAATTATATATTGAACATATATTCTGCATAATACAAGATTTTAATTTTTGAATGATTGTGCACACAAACTTGCCATCTACTATCATTCAACCTCATTTTAATTTCTTCAAAAACATAATTATAATTGACAATAGTTTACAAACAGCTATTAAGTTATTTTTAGTCTCAACAACATAGCAATAACACAACCTAATATTAATATGCATAAAATGTTATTACAATTAGTAAACAATAACAACACCTACCGAAAATTAAAAAATAAAATAAACTATCAAGTACACCGAATCATCAAAAGATTGAGTACTTATATCAATACCAACATAAACTTTTAACGCAATTAACAGAAAAATACATTTCTCAAAATTCTGACAATTAAAAATAAAAATACAATATATCTACAACACAAAATTCAAACATTTTTCAAACTACAACACAAAATTCTTACAGTAATCAATATACACTGTAAATTAACATTTAAAAAATTAATTTTTCGTTTCACTGGAGAGGGAGTATATGTAGGGTTATCTACTTTGTAAAATATACTTTAATTTTGTAAATTATTTTTTATGTTATAATACTTTTAATCTTATTTAAAAATGAAAATGTTCTAGTTAGATATTTTTAAAATTTGTAAAAAGTGAAAATAATAAATAATACATAGAATAAATTTATTTAAATATATAGTTTAACACTATATACGATATGGGTATCAAACGAAAGGTGTTACTGAGCATTTTAAGAGGGAGTGGGCATTAGGTCTATAGGTGGACGCCTTTTCGAGATATCGCCATTAGGGTGGGCCAGGGTGACTCTAGAATGTGTTTGTACGATATGGGTATCAAATGAAAGGTGGTAATGAGTATTTTAAAAGGGAGTAATCCTTAGTTCTATAGGTGGACGCCTTTTCGAGATATCGCCATAAAGGTGGACCAAGGGTGACTCTACAATGTTTGTACGATATGGGTATCAAACGAAAGGTGTTACTGAGCATTTTAAGAGGGAGTGGGCATTAGGTCTATATGTGGACGCCTTTTCGAGATATCGCCATTAGGGTGGGCCAGGGGTGACTCTAGAATGTTTGTACGATATGGGTATCAAACGAAAGGTGTTACTGAGCATTTTAAGAGGGAGTGGGCATTAGGTCTATAGGTGGACGCCTTTTCGAGATATCGCCATTAGGGTGGGCCAGGGGTGACTCTAGAATGTTTGTACGATATGGGTATCAAACGAAAGGTGTTACTGAGCATTTTAAGAGGGAGTGGACATTAGGTATATAGGTGGTCGCCTTTTCGAGATATCGCCATTAGGGTGGGCCAGGGGTGACTCTAGAATGTTTGTACGATATGGGTATCAAACGAAAGGTGTTCTGAGCATTTTAAGAGGGAGTGGGCATTAGGTCTATAGGTGGACGCCTTTTCGAGATATCGCCATTAGGGTGGGCCAGGGTGATTCTAGAATGTGTTTGTACGATATGGATATCAAATTAAAAGTATTAATGAGGGTTTTAAAAGCGAGTGGCCCTTAGATGTATATGTGAAGGCGTTCTCGCGATATCGACCAAAATGTGGACCAGGTGATCCAGAAAATCATCTGTCGGGTACTGCTAATTTATTTATATATGCAATACCACTAACAGTATTCCTGCCAAGATTCCAAGGGCTGTTGATTTCGCCTTGTAGAACTTTTTCATTTTCTTCTACTTAATATGGTAGGTGTCACACCCATTTTACAAAGTTTTTTCCAAAGTTATATTTTGCGTCAATAAACCAATCCAGTTACCATGTTTCATCCCTTTTTTCGTAGTTGGTATAGAATTATGGCATTTTTTTCATTTTTCGTAATTTTCGATATCGATAAAGTGGGCGTGGTTATGGTCGGATTTCGGCCATTTTTTATACCAAGATAAAGTGAGTTCAGATAAGTACGTGGGCTAAGTTTAGTAAAGATATATCGGTTTTTGCTCAAGTTATTGTGTTAACGGCCGAGCGGAAGGACAGACGGTGGACTGTGTATAAAAACTGGGCGTGGCTTCCACCGATTTCGCCCATTTTCACAGAGAACAGTTAGCGTCACAGAATCTATGCTCCTACCAAATTTGAGAAAGATTGGTAAATTTTTGTTCGACTTATGGCATTAAAAGTATTCTAGACAAACTAAATGAAAATGGGCGGAGCCACGCCCATTTTGAAATTTTCTTTTATTTTTGGATTTTGTTGCATCATATCATTACTGGAGTTGAATTTTGGCTTAATTTACTTATATACAGTAAAGATATTAACTTTTTTGTTAAAATTAGAATTTAAAAAAATTTTTTTTTAAAAAGTGGGCGTGTTCTTCATCCAATTTTGCTAATTTTTATTTAGCACATATATAGTAATAGTAGTAACGTTCCTGCCAAATTTCATCATGATATCTTCAACGACTGCCAAATTACAGCTTGCAAAACTTTTAAATTACCTTCTTGTAAAAGTGGGCGGTGCCACGCCCATTGTCCAAAATCTTACTAGTTTTCTATTCTGCGTCATAACTTCAACCCATCTACCAAGTTTCATCGCTTTAACCGCCTTTGGCAATGAATTATCGCATTTTTTCGGTTTTTCGAAATTTTCGATATCGAAAAAGTGGGCGTGGTTATAGTCCGATATCGTTCATTTTAAATAGCGATCTGAGATGAGTGCTCAGGAACCTACATACCAAATTTCATCAAGATACCTCAAAATTTACTCAAGTTATCGTGTTAACGGACGGACGGACGGACGGACGGACATGGCTCAATCAAATTTTTTTTCGATCCTGATTATTTTGATATATGGAAGTCTATATCTATCTCGATTCCTTTATATATGTACAACCAACCGTTATCCAATCAAACTTAATATACTCTGTGAGCTCTGCTCAACTGAGTATAAAAAGAAATAAAATTTAAATAATAATAATAATAATTAACATTTTACTAAACTTTATTTTAAATATATTAAAATATATTAACATATGTATGTACAAGTATACGTGTTAATGACAGTGGGCTGGTGTTGATGAAAATTTTAAAATATTTCTTTTTGTTTTTATTTGTTTTTGAAGACAAAATTAAAACAAAATAATTGAAATAAATAATTGAATTCAAATTATTTAATTTTTCTTTTAGGGTTTGATAACACAAATCATTCTACGCAAACTTCATCTTCTAGTTCGATTTCTAATTTTGACCTAACTTCAAATTCTAATTCTTATTTTACTTCTGATACTATTTCAAATTTTAACGATTTAAACATGGCTACTCTTGAGCAAAAGAGGTCATTCATTAGTACTTGTGCCTCGATTATTAGAGAAAACTATAGCGGTGATCCGTTATCACTTGCCTCGTTTATAGATAAAATTGATTTAATAGAAGATTTAACTGATGTATCTTTAACTACTACATTTATATCATTTTTAAAGTCGAAACTCGAAGGCAAAGCTCGCGAAGCTCTACCAACGCAAATAGATTCTATTAGTCAGATTAAAGATGCTTTACGTAGCAGAATTAGGCCTGATAACTCGAAGGTTGTTGCGGGTAAAATTGCGGCCTTAAGGGTAAACAATAATAATTTTACTGATTTTTCAAAACAAGTAGAAGATCTTTCTGATTCGCTAGAACGCTCTTTGATCATCGAAGGTATGACACAGGCAAAAGCTCATGAGATGGCGGTTGAGCAAACTGTTACTGTTTGTAGGTTGAACAGTCGTTCAGATATGGTGAAGTCTATCCTTGCATCAACAACTTTTAAGGATTCAAAGGATGTTGTTGCTAAAATGATTATTGAGCGTGAACAGGAGGTAAAAGAGCGGCAGGTGTTAGCGTATCGCTCACGTCCGATAAGATCTAATAGTTTTCGCGGGAATTTTAGAGGTAATAATAATTTCGGATACAATAACAATTTTAGATTCAATGGTAATGCAACTAGACCTAACAATAATTTACATTTTCGAAATACTAATTACAATGGAGGTAACAATAGGTATAATAATTACAACAACAATTACAATAGAAATAACAATCGGTCTGTAAATAACAGTAATTCAAATAATCAACGTTTAAATAACAGGAATTCAGTCAATGTTCGTTCTTTAAATGCCGAAGCCCCTCAGGAGCGAACACTGAGGGAGCAGGTGCTATTGGGTTAAATTCTTTTAAATCAATATATTGTCTAAATTTAAATTATTCTGACTTCATCGAAGTCAACTGTAGTGATTCTTATAAAATATGTTCTTTTCTTGTAGATTCTCAGGCAGATATTTCACTTATAAAAATTTCTAGTGTAGCAAGTGACGTAATAGTAGATAACAGTAATGTAATAAATATAACAGGTGTAACAACAGACACAGTAACAACTTTAGGCACAGTTAGTACGAACATAGTAGTTTCAAATATATTATTTCCTCTAACTATTCATGTTGTTGATGACAACTTTAATATTCCTTCGGATGGTATAATAGGAAAAGACTTTTTGAAAGCAAACAAATGTATAATCAATTATTCGAATGATACAATAACGATAGGACTAGGGAGAGAAAGAGTTAATATTTCAATTTTGCATAGGACTTCAACAGATACTCTTGTAATTCCACCAAGATGTGAAGTTTTTCGTGTTTTTAGTTTGAATAAATCGGAAAATCCAGTTTTTGTCGATTCCCATGAACTTTGTAGTGGTGTTTTTACCGCAAAATGTGTCATTGATACGGAACATCCTATTTTAAAAATTATTAATACTACTGATGAAGTGAAGTATGTTAAAAACTTCAATATTCAAACTGAGGACATAGAAAATTTTGATATCTATCGCATAAATGAAACATCTGTTGATTCAAAACGCATAGAAGAGCTTAAGTCAGTTTTAGAAAAACAAATACCTTCGTATGCAAAAGATAAATTACTTGACTTATGTTTGAAATATTCAGATATTTTTGCTCTAAAAACAGACTTAATGACGATTAATAATTTTTACGAACAAAAATTAAGACTAACGGACAAGACACCAGTGTACATAAAAAATTATAGATTGCCATATTCACAGCGTGCTGAAATAAATAAACAGGTTGATAATTTGTTAAAAAATGATTTAATTGAAGGAAGTTGTTCAAATTATAACAGCCCATTGATTTTAGTACCGAAAAACGACCCAACTGGACAAAAAGCATATCGAATGTGTGTAGACTTTAGAGCAGTCAATAAAAAACTTGTTGCAGATAAATTTCCTTTGGCACGTGTTGATGATATTTTGGATAACCTTGGTCGAGCTAAATATTTTTCGACTTTGGATCTTTTTTCGGGTTTCCATCAAATTCCTTTACATAAAGATTCGAGAGATATAACATCATTTAGTACAGATCGTGGATATTTTCGTTGGAAAGTTTTACCATTTGGACTAAATGTTGCTCCTAACTCATTTTCAAGAATGATGTCAATAGCATTTTCCGGTATTGCACCTAATCAAGCCTTTATGTATATAGACGATATTATAGTCATTGGATGTAGTGAGACCCATCATTTAAAAAATTTGGAGAAAGTTTTTGAGACATGCAGAAAGTTTAATTTGCGGCTTAATCCTAATAAATGTAATTTTCTTAGATCTGAGGTAACATTTTTGGGGCATAAATATTCAGCAAAGGGTTTGTTACCTGATGATTCAAAAATAGAGGCAATTAAAAAGTATCCTAAGCCGCGTGACAAAGACGCAGTTAGAAGATTTGTTGCATTTGCAAACTATTATAGGAGATTTATACCTAATTTTGCTTGTTTAGCGGCACCTTTGAATCGTCTGAGTCGGAAAAATGTTGAATTTAATTGGGATACCTCGTGCGAGCTGGCATTTGAGAAACTAAGAAAAAGTTTAATGTCTCCAAAACTTTTGCAATATCCAGATTTCACTAAAGAATTTCTAATAACAGTTGATGCTTCGAAAATTGGGTGTGGTGCGATATTGAGTCAAGATCATAATGGTAACGATTTACCAATTTGTTTCGCTTCAAAAGCATTTAGCAAGTCTGAACAAAATAAAGCAATTATCGAATTAGAACTTTTGGCAATATATTTTGCAGTTAAGCAGTTTCGGCCATACGTTTATGGTACACACTTTATAGTGAGATCAGATCATCGGCCGTTAGTTTATTTATTTAATATGAAAGATCCTACGTCAAAACTGTCTAGAATACGTTTAGAGTTATCTGAGTATAATTTTACTATAGAGTATATAAAAGGTAAAGCGAATGTAGGTGCAGATGCTCTTTCTCGTATAACTATAGATGAGTTAAAAAATTCGACTAAACATATATTGCCAGTACAAACAAGGTCAATCACAAAGCAAAAAGAGGAAATACAGATACAAAACGATAACCGACAAATACAGACAGAAACATTACAAGTTTACGACAAATTTGCTTATAATTTTTCAAATAAAATCCCGAGAATAAAGTCGAATATAAATTATGATAAGAATGGTGATATTAGTAATATAGAAATATGTGCGCACTTAAAACATAAAAAGCTCGAGCTACTTAATTTTGAGATTGTTAACAAAATAGTGAATTTAGATGAGCTACTTTTGAGGCTGGAACATAATGCCGGCAATCACAATATTAAGAATATTGAATGGCAGAAAGATGATAATATTTTTCATCATTTTACTATTGCAAATTTTAAAGAAACCGGGAATAAAATTTTAAAACATTTAATAATTATATTGACAGAGCCAGTAGAGACGGTAACTGATGAAGACACGAAATTAAAACTTATGACAGTTTATCATAATGATCCAATATCAGGTGATCATTGTGGATATAAGAAGTTATACGCGAAAATACGTACAAAATATTTTTGGAAAAATATGACGCGCGATATTGCTAAATTTGTGAAAAATTGTGAAAATGCCTGTTAAACAAAGTTAAGCCCAAAACAAAAGAAAATATGGTGCTTACACCAACACCTTGCAAGCCTTTTGATATAGTAGTTATAGACACGATAGGACCTTTGCCTGAGTCGAATAATGGGAATAAGTTCGCAGTTACCATTATGTGCGATTTGAGCAAATATTTAGTTACAATAGCTATTCCAGATAAGAGTGCAAAAACAGTTGCATCTGCAATTTTTGAAAGTTTTATTTTAATTTATGGAATAATGAAATCTATTAAATCAGATTTAGGTACAGAATTTAAAAATGAAATTTTTGCGGAATTGACTAAACTTTTGAAAATTGAGCATAATTTTTCAACACCTTATCATCATGAAACTGTTGGTACTATTGAAAGGAATCATCGTGTATTTAACGAATATTTAAGAGCTTACCTTGACGATTCATTTCCCGAATGGGACGTTTATTTAAAATATTTTACATTTTTGCATAATACAACAACAAGTACTGTTTTTGATAATCTATTTACACCTTTTGAATTAGTATTTGGTAGAAAAGTTACTTTGCCAAATGAGTTAAAGAAGGAAAATATAGATCCAATTTATAATGTTGAAAATTATGCAAAAGAGGTAAAATATCGTATGCAAAAGTCACATCTACTTGCAAAAGAATTAATTAATAAACGTAAAATTAGAAATAAAAATGTTTACGATAAAACAACAAAACCTTTGACTATTAATATAAATGATCGAGTTCTAATCAAAAAAGAACCTAGAGATAAACATGCAAACATATATCAGGGCCCCTACACTATAACAAAAATTGATGGAGTTAATGTAACAATTTTTGATAACAAAATTAAAAAGAAAAAATTAGTACATAAAAATAGAATACATAAGATAAAATAAATATTTTTATATTTTAGTTTTAGCATAGACTAAAATTTAGTTGTTGGATTAATAAAAATTAAAAAACTCAAAAAAAAAAAAAAAATAAATAAATTGTTTACTAATACAAATTGAATTTAATATTTGAATTATTAACATAATGTTTAGAATATAAGTTAGTAATTATTTGTAAATTACTTAATGTAGTATTAACCTAATATAGTATTAACATAGTAGTAATAATAATAATTAACAAATACGTTAGTCTGGTTTTTTTTTTTGTTTTAATACAAATTGTTCTGAATGATCGAATTTTAGGAAGGGAAGGTACCCCTAAATAATGCATATTCGTTCATTCAAAACAATTAATCTTGCAGCTGAATAAGCAAGAAGGACGTGACAAAACTGATCATTTTGTCACATCCTTCTTTTCGAAAGGAGGGTGATATAATACACTTCCACCTTGCGCATTTGTGCGTATTGAGCTTAGTATGCAATTGAAAATATTTGGATTTTTCAAATACATAGTAGGCGAGGTGAAAAAATAATTTGTTGGGTTTGGGAATTTGATTTGGATGTGATCGAATGTAAAAGAATCGTGTTCATCTGATATGCAAATTAATAACCAAATTTTAAAAAATATATTTTAATTATTAAATAAAATATTAATATAAATAGTTACAAAATATACGTGTATGTGTGTGTTATTTAATTAAAGCGTATGCGTGTGTATTGGTGCATAAATGCACGTAAGAAGACATTCCTAATAAATCTATTTTTGTTTGAGAAGTTTCCGCGACTCTTGAGAAACTAAGAAAAAGTTTAATGTCTCCAAAACTTTTGCAATATCCAGATTTCACTAAAGAATTTATAATAACAGTTGATGCTTCGAAAATTGGGTGTGGTGCGATATTGAGTCAAGATCATAATGGTAACGATTTACCAATTTGTTTCGCTTCAAAAGCATTTAGCAAGTCTGAACAAAATAAAGCAATTATCGAATTAGAACTTTTAGCAATATATTTTGCAGTTAAGCAGTTTCGGCCATACGTTTATGGTACACACTTTATAGTGAGATCAGATCATCGGCCGTTAGTTTATTTATTTAATATGAAAGATGCTACGTCAAAACTGTCTAGAATACGTTTAGAGTTATCTGAGTATAATTTTACTATAGAGTATATAAAAGGTAAAGCGAATGTAGGTGCAGATGCTCTTTCTCGTATAACTATAGATGAGTTAAAAAATTCGACTAAACATATATTGCCAGTACAAACAAGGTCAATCACAAAGCAAAAAGAGGAAATACAGATACAAAACGATAACCGACAAATACAGACAGAAACATTACAAGTTTACGACAAATTTGCTTATAATTTTTCAAATAAAATCCCGAGAATAAAGTCGAATATAAATTATGATAAGAATGGTGATATTAGTAATATAGAAATATGTGCGCACTTAAAACATAAAAAGCTCGAGCTACTTAATTTTGAGATTGTTAACAAAATAGTGAATTTAGATGAGCTACTTTTGAGGCTGGAACATAATGCCGGCAATCACAATATTAAGAATATTGAATGGCAGAAAGATGATAATATTTTTCATCATTTTACTATTGCAAATTTTAAAGAAACCGGGAATAAAATTTTAAAACATTTAATAATTATATTGACAGAGCCAGTAGAGACGGTAACTGATGAAGACACGAAATTAAAACTTATGACAGTTTATCATAATGATCCAATATCAGGTGATCATTGTGGATATAAGAAGTTATACGCGAAAATACGTACAAAATATTTTTGGAAAAATATGACGCGCGATATTGCTAAATTTGTGAAAAATTGTGAAAATGCCTGTTAAACAAAGTTAAGCCCAAAACAAAAGAAAATATGGTGCTTACACCAACACCTTGCAAGCCTTTTGATATAGTAGTTATAGACACGATAGGACCTTTGCCTGAGTCGAATAATGGGAATAAGTTCGCAGTTACCATTATGTGCGATTTGAGCAAATATTTAGTTACAATAGCTTTTCCAGATAAGAGTGCAAAAACAGTTGCATCTGCAATTTTTGAAAGTTTTATTTTAATTTATGGAATAATGAAATCTATTAAATCAGATTTAGGTACAGAATTTAAAAATGAAATTTTTGCGGAATTGACTAAACTTTTGAAAATTGAGCATAATTTTTCAACACCTTATCATCATGAAACTGTTGGTACTATTGAAAGGAATCATCGTGTATTTAACGAATATTTAAGAGCTTACCTTGACGATTCATTTCCCGAATGGGACGTTTATTTAAAATATTTTACATTTTTGCATAATACAACAACAAGTACTGTTTTTGATAATCTATTTACACCTTTTGAATTAGTATTTGGTAGAAAAGTTACTTTGCCAAATGAGTTAAAGAAGGAAAATATAGATCCAATTTATAATGTTGAAAATTATGCAAAAGAGGTAAAATATCGTATGCAAAAGTCACATCTACTTGCAAAAGAATTAATTAATAAACATAAAATTAGAAATAAAAATGTTTACGATAAAACAACAAAACCTTTGACTATTAATATAAATGATCGAGTTCTAATCAAAAAAGAACCTAGAGATAAACATGCAAACATATATCAGGGCCCCTACACTATAACAAAAATTGATGGAGTTAATGTAACAATTTTTGATAACAAAATTAAAAAGAAAAAATTAGTACATAAAAATAGAATACATAAGATAAAATAAATATTTTTATATTTTAGTTTTAGCATAGACTAAAATTTAGTTGTTGGATTAATAAAAATTAAAAAACTCAAAAAAAAAAAATAAATAAATAAATTGTTTACTAATACAAATTGAATTTAATATTTGAATTATTAACATAATGTTTAGAATATAAGTTAGTAATTATTTGTAAATTACTTAATGTAGTATTAACCTAATATAGTATTAACATAGTAGTAATAATAATAATTAACAAATACGTTAGTCTGGTTTTTTTTTTTTTGTTTTAATACAAATTGTTCTGAATGATCGAATTTTAGGAAGGGAAGGTACCCCTAAATAATGCATATTCGTTCATTCAAAACAATTAATCTTGCAGCTGAATAAGCAAGAAGGACGTGACAAAACTGATCATTTTGTCACATCCTTCTTTTCGAAAGGAGGGTGATATAATACACTTCCACCTTGCGCATTTGTGTGTATTGAGCTTAGTATGCAATTGAAAATATTTGGATTTTTCAAATACATAGTAGGCGAGGTGAAAAAATAATTTGTTGGGTTTGGGAATTTGATTTGGATGTGATCGAATGTAAAAGAATCGTGTTCATCTGATATGCAAATTAATAACCAAATTTTAAAAAATATATTTTAATTATTAAATAAAATATTAATATAAATAGTTACAAAATATACGTGTATGTGTGTGTTATTTAATTAAAGCGTATGCGTGTGTATTGGTGCATAAATGCACGTAAGAAGACATTCCTAATAAATCTATTTTTGTTTGAGAAGTTTCCGCGACTCTTGTATTGAAATTTATTTTTTGTTTCATTGCGCTACGTGCACAAATTTCATTCAGTTTGTAGCTACTCGAAGAGTTAATATTTAAGTTTATATTGAAATCTCCAACTAGAAGGGAATTCGTACGTGATTCTAATACTTCTGATAAAATACTCTCTACGCGATTTAAAAATTCACTGTCACTAGAACTTGGGGAATGGTACAAGACACCTATTTGCCACTTAATGTCCACTTGCTTTAATTTTACTATAGCACACCATACATTTCTATCAATTGATCGATTAAACTTGACTTTGTACTTGATTTCCTTTTTCAGTAATATAACGACCCCTCCCGTATGTCTACTATGAGAGTCGCAGCGAATTAATGTATACGGTGCAATATTAATTTCAGAATCAAGAATATCTGAAGTTATACGTGTTTCTGAGCATAAAACAACACTGGGTGAGAAGTTACCCATTGAGTTTTGAAAAAATTTTGAACGAGAAACGGGACAGACTTTGTATGATTTAATAATCGGGGATTGCCCGTATTGTTTTTTTTTTTCATTTAAAAAATCAGGATTTCGAATATTTTGAAAACTTTGCAGGGTGAAGGTGAGTTTACAGATTCCAAAACTACCATCCAAATATCTCACAATGTTAAAGTTTTTGTAGGCCTTACAGCAAATATACAAGAAATCGAATTTAAAAATGGGTTAACAGTATTTCTGAACAAAAAAAAAAATACCTTTTTGCGTGAGTGGCCTTTGGTCGAGCCTGGGGCCATATCGCCACTTAAGATCACGGATAAGATATTATTTTACTAAAACAATAGATATGAGGCGGTTACACTATTTACAAAAATTATAACAAAATATAAATCCTGAGTATGCAATGTCCATAGCTTTTATAATTTAAATAACAATATTTGATCAGGAATCGTTTAATACGGTCGGTCCCTGAACCGATCCAACACCAGCTACGCTATTAACAGTTAATGTTAAGACTCCTTGCCGTTATTCAAAGTGATATTCAAGGCACTATTTTGCCCTAAATCAAAAGAAGTTCGCTAATGGAAAGCTAACCCAAGAGGCGAATGGGGCTACTGTAAATATTGTAAAGATGGGGATTTCTGACCATTACATGACGAAAACATACCGTGGCAGCGCGGTGACATTAATAAAAAATCCATAATGCGCCGGAATTTAAAGTGTCAATCATAAGTAAAAATATGATACAAAAAATGAAGTTACTTCCATTTAGTGTGACGTTAACTTTTGCGGGGACAATGACAACGAAAAACAAGCTACCAGATTAAAAAATGTTACGAATTTTTGTACTTTTATGTATTTACCGCATACGACTAAATTACTTTCTTAGTTATTTTAAATAAAAACGAAAAAAAAATTTGCCACATGCCTTGGAATTATTTTAATACGAAATATCAACCCAGAAAAGAAGGTTTTTAATAAGTTTCTCAAGCTCCTGAAAATTGTTTTGGTGGAATAAACAAGGATCAAGTATGCAAGGCAAGAGAATATAGCCTTCTTAAGTGTCCCCACGTTTGCTCAGAACATTTTGACAAAACATACACGTTTGTCAATTGATTGCTCGGAGTTCTTATAAACCGACACCGCAATTTCTTGATAAATTGGCTACAAGTCCACATTTTTATGTTTTTATTTATTGTATAATTCAGGCGTTGCGCTTTAGGAGGGAATTTTCAAACCATTTTTTAGGCTCTGAAGGTTAGCCACTAGTTATGAGAGTGTTTTTGCCCCGTTGTACCAGGGGTCACCTTGAGGCAGCCCCGCCTGTACACATTATGTGCCTTTTTAGCATTGACATAGATCAGCATATCTTGAGAAATATTCCCTACAGGGGCATGATATTAGGGCCATGCTAGAACAACAGGATTTTTCATTCTGTCTAGGGGTCAAAGTGGCATAAAGATATGAGTCATTAACCAATGTATGAGTCATTATCCACTACTTTTCAATAAAATTTCTAGTTTTACTTTTTTGTTTATTCTCAATCGATATGTATGCACATAAATCGTGCTAAAGCATATTATTACTGTCTCAGATAACCATTGCGTTTTCATCCTAAACGCCAAATTAAACTTCCTTAACTCTAACGCCATAGTCGTAACCATACCCATATCCATCACCAATGTGATCGATTAATGGATCCTTAACTTAAAAATCGTGAAAATTTCATAAAAATGAAGAAAACGCAAAAAATTACAAACATATTCTACAAAAAATAAGTCTCTCAGTCAAAACGTATCCAAACAATAAATAAAATATACGAAAAGTTAATACATTCACCAACTCAAATATTTTTGGGTTATGGATATGGCAAAAAACCAATTGGTTGGCTATGATATGGCACCATTAATCGATTACATTGATTTCCATAAGGTAGGTTGGATCAGCTGTTTTATCTGGTTATGGCTTTATGGTCATAAGTCACCATTAATTGACCCTTAAAAGAAATTTCCATCTCGAAAAACCACAATTTCGCCTTAAACAGTAACGGTATGGGAACGCTTTTGGCGAAACAACAAACATTATCAAACTTCAAAAATCCACAAATACGTCAAAAAATGTTGAGTGGTACCTTCTTTTTTGTATCATATATAAAAGTACCAATCAGCTGATTTCTGGCGGTCACCCATTTCTGGTGCCACTATGGGCCATTCGTAAATATACAAACTGCGAACACGCGAACACAGGAAGTTTCGATTGGTATGGCATCGCGTTTTGCCATTCACAATGAAACCAGCCTATCTTTTGAAGTTTTTTTCTAAGCTGACATTCGCAATCTTCGTATTTTTTCGTACAAAACACTGTTTTGCACGTGCGATCACCAGTTTTAACAAAAAAATAATAATAATAATAATTTTAGGCAATATGTATCTCATGTACACATTAAACGAAAAAGGGGAGCGAGTTTATACTTTGAAGGTATTTTATTTGTTATTAATATACGACCACAAGTTAATTGTTTTGCTATATTTTGCTTTTATATAGAAACGTACCGAAGATGGACAACCAACAATTTCTGCGCATCCAGCACGCTTTTCACCAGAGGATAAATATTCACGCCAACGTTTGACTATTAAGAAACGCTTTGGCCTATTAATCACTCAACAACCAGAGCCAGTTTACTAATTTTTTAACATAGATTCTTACTATTATGGCAGTGTATCAATAAGTTTGTCTTAAGTAAATAAAGCCAAAAAAATGTAATAACTAAATAAACGGCAGTTTTATTAAATAAACCCTACCTATATCAGTGTAACCCTTTGTTATTTATTCAACGATGCGTCGTTTCAAGCCCGCAGTGTAATCAAATAATTGTGTATTACGAAATTCTCCACGCATATCCAATACATAAAATAGAGAACGATTTTTAACTTTGATAGGTAGGAAAGTGCGTGCAGTATCGCGTGACTGTTGTGCTGAAATACATCTCAATGGTACTGTCATAATGCGATTTTTATTAAATGGGCCATATGTAACGAAGGTTATATCATTTCCACCTTTTCTCAAAATGAGATAGCGCACGGATCTTAATGTGAAAAGCCAAGCGCCACACAATATTCCATAGCCTAAAAAATTAATAAGCTTAAAAGGTGAAAATGAAACAATTAGCTTTATACAAACCGATAAGAAAGCAAAGCGTGGTTATGCCATTCCTATATTTATTTTCACCTAAATTTATTCGGTCATACCATGCCAACTCTTCACCTGGTATTTGCTGCACTGGCGCATCCTTAAGTGATGTGAAAGCGTAATGCGACAGATAAGTCCAAAATACAAATTGGCTCAAAGCAAAGATGTTGAGTACATTAAAGTATTTAGGATTCTCGTATTTAAAAAGTATTACATCCTTTGCAACATTAGTATTGACTTCATGAGTTGGATAAGACTGATTTCGCACCGGCACCGGTATTCTCAATATTCCTCGCGGCTTATTGAAGTATGATATGCCCTTTGGTATGACTGCTTTTTTGAGTGCTTGTGTGAGAATTGGTGTACGTTGTAGCAAATGGTATGTGCTTTTTCTAACCATATTTGTGGCAGCGCTTATGGAGATATTTAATATATTACTCATTATTATCAGTTTAATTAAACAAAATACTATGGAACAACGATAAACTTAACATTACTTCTTAAATAATTTAATAAAAAAAAAACACTAATCAGCTGTTATTGTTTTCATGCATTACAGCGCTTCAGTGTGATTAAAAATTCTTTTTTATAGCCCGCTGCAGTAACAACATGTGCGACTTCAAAACACCATCGCCTAGATCCGTTAGAAATTAAACGATTCATGATCGAAACTAAGATCAAAGCTAAGTTTTAATTTCCACTGTAAATTTGCTCCAGTAACGAACATATTAATGGCCTGGCAAAGTTGATATATTCATAACCATATATTTACTTATCCATATCAATTGGCATCAGTTATTGGTGCCTTAACCTAAAAACCCTAAAATTTTTATAAAAATGAAGAAAACGCAAAGAACTACAAACATATTCCACAAACAAAAAGTCTCTTAGTTAAAACGTATCAAAAACAGTAAATAAAATATACAAAAATTTAATAGACTCAAGCATAAATGACACTACTTTATTTTTGCTTGTATTTTATCTTAATTTTTTTGTCGCACTCCCTCCTAATATGGATTCAGTACTGGTGTAAGTCCGTAAACTATATTTAAAAAAACTAACGAAATACAAGAAAAATACAAACAAGTTCTTTAAAAACAAACGAGCCAGTTTGTATTCGAGAGGTTTTTTTTAGACATTCGGCCGTTTTTTCTTTATTTTTTTCTGACAAATGAAAATTTTGTTTTAGTTTGTATAGCTGGTGCATAAAAACACAATTAAAATTAACTTTCTTATGAAAAAAGTGAACCATTAGAGACCGAAATAATTTTCGCGTGTTATTTGCATTGTTCTTATTGTTAAAAATGTTAATGTAAAAATAAATGTAAAACATAAACAAAAACATGTCAAACTCATTAATTTTGGGGGAATAGTTATCTCGCTTTTTCACGATAGAAATTGTTTTTGCGTTTTGAAGTTCCGATAAAGTTTCGTCAATTTTTTTTTGCTTGGAGTCCAAGCAAAAATAAAGTAGTTTCATATATGTTTACACGAAAATAAAGTAGTGTCATATAGGTATCACCAACTCAAATATTTTTTAAGGGCCATTTAATGATGACTTATAACCGTAAAACCATAACCAGATCGAACCTACCTTATGGAAATCAATCTAAGATTAATGGTACCCAGCGGGTAAGGGGGTAAGAATATACGCGCGGTAGGTATGCTTGTCGCAAGAGGCGACTAAAATACCAGATTCAAGGGGTGTGTAGCGCAACCCTTCAGGTTGCCAGCGAAATATATAGCTTCTCCAAACCCAATTGTCAACCTCACCTATCCGCGGCGAATCCTGTTTCACTAACAGACGAGGCTCTCATGGAACTTGGGGGTGGGAAGGGAGGGGATGGCCTGAAGATTTAATGTGGCCACATAAATCGTTCCCGAGATGGTCGGTCTAGCACCTTAATGGTGCTGTGGTACCGGAGCGTGCCGGATCTGTATCCGGCAAAGGACCATCACATCGATAACACTCCCCAAAACCTTCGGGGAGCAACCTTATCGCTACAACAACAACATTAATGGTGCCATACCATAACACTAACGCCATAACCATACCATAGCCAACAAATTGGTTTCTGGTGTATTTAAAAACTTTTTGTAGATTTTTTGTGGAATATGTTTGTAATTTTTTGCGTTTTGTTCATTTTTATGAAATTTTCACGATTTTTAGGTTAAGGCACCATTAATCGATCACATTGGAGATGGTTATGGTATGGTTACGACTATAGCGTTAGGGTTAAGGAAGTTTAATTGGCCCTTTAGGTTAGGGATATGGCGAAAAACCAATTTGTTGGCCATGGTATGGTTATGGCTAGGGCGGTTGATATGGATATGGATGCGTCAACTTTGCCAGGGCTTTTAGCTGCATTCCTTTAAGAATCCTGCAATAATAGCTGTGTTTTTTTACATCTATAGGTGTTTACGCTTAAACTTTATATGGACTGCTAAGCGTCAAACTGTGTCTATGTTTCACCCTCTACACTAATTCTATGTATTCTATGCGTGCCCACTATTCATCGCAACTGATTCAGCTATATGTTATACGTTATGGCCACCAGAGGTTTTTGTCTCCGGTTTTAGGTACATACTGTTCTGTAGTTAGTTATTTAACTACTGCCGATAGATGGGTCTCCTAAGCATTATGTAAGCGAAGATAGGCGTTTTTTTACCAGCAAATGTAAACGGATACGCCTGTAAAAAAAACACGGATAATATCCAGCAGCAAACTCCTGCAATTTTTATGTGTCTATTTCAATGAGAGATATTTCCAAACAATTTTTGTTGTTACATCGGCCTACTGATTTGTAAGATCGCGAGTTTGAATCGAGTTCAAGGCCGAACAATAATTATTTTATCATTATTATTGTTATTTTATCATTATTATTGTTATGATATATTTTTTTTAAATTGAACAATTTTTTTTCTTCTATTCTTATATTCTAATTTAAAATATTTTCAATTAAAAAAAAATATATCATAACAATAATAACGATAAAATAACAATAATAATGATAAAATATTTATTGTTAGGCCTTGAGCTCGATTCAAACTCGCGATATTTGCAAACTTTTACGCGACTGCAAAAACAGCAGTAACCTGCAAGTTTATTAAATTATGTATGAACGCACTTAATGTTTTATTAACCCATATAACTGATATATATACTTGTGAATAAAATATTTCTTGGGGCACATGTGTTTTGTTGATAACAAGTCCAAAAAGTCTGTTGCCAAAAATTCTCAAGCACTAACCTGCAACTCAAGGCGAATCTAAACCTATCTATTTTGTTGTACAAGGCTTTGTATGGAAAATTATTAAGAAGAAGCAATCAGCTAATGGGATAACAACACCTGGTACTAAATTCGCCTTGCCTGCAACTGCTCTCAAAATTCAGTGTGATTTTACTCATTCAATGTTCTCTTCTTTGCGAATTCTTCGACATCACGAACGCTTTTTGTGGTAGTTTGCAATAATTTGTACACATTTCCAGCATCGCGAACGTACCTATTATTTGACAAAATGATGCAACTCTGCTTTTGAACCCACTGTCAGTACTGTCATTAGTGGTAAGCTCATTAAACAAAGCTAAAGTTATTGTTGTCTGTGAAAGGTTGGAAAATTTGAGGCGGACGGTGAATTTTTCATAAGGAAATATTTAATTTGAAAAAAGTTGGTGAAGTTACTTTCAAACTTCTAAAACAAGTGAAAAAAACATCCCTTAGCATTATTTTGTGAGTTTGTTCCTAGTGTGTAATTAAGTTTGTGTTTTGAAATCCACGAAAAGCCAGATTGTAATGCATTTTTGAGCGACGCATACACAACTATATCTTGAAAAGTAAGTACAAGCTTATCTTAATGTCGTATTGCATTTTAGTTATAATAATTATAATAAATATAATAAATATAATAATTTTAATAATCTAAGATGTTCATTTCGCGAATTCCCGCGTTTAAGTTATCTCAGTTAATAATTGCGACATTTTACATATATGTACTTATATATAAAAGGGTTGCCAATGAATCAAGTTTTAATTGGTTTTTTCGGGTCGGTTATTTAATATCTGGCTCCTATGACGTAATAAAAGGGTCCAGACACCGTGGTGTTCGGGACAACAAAGTAGTGTGTAATTAAATTTGTTATTTACTTTTGCTGTCTTAACATTTCAAAAAATTGATTGAAGTAAGAAATATATACCTGAATATAGCGACAGTATGATATGATGTTGGAGTTATTAAAATCACTACAAGATTCGTAAATGAATTCGACTCGACATACTGGAGAAAATATAAGAAATGCGAAAAAACAAACATAAATTTTATACATAAACATGAAAACGAACTTGAAATCTTTTCAAAGTATTGAATATGGCTTTTCGAGGGGCAAGACACTAAGATAAAATTGAAACAAAAACATTCAGTCCCTGAATTCAGCCAGCTCGGAAAAAGATATATCAATAGAATATTAACGCAGTAAGACTTGATTTTCCCCGCAAAAAGCTTCTTCAATACACAGACCAGTGTTCAATGGTCCAACAAATCATCCCCTGTGGAATTGGCCATTTATCAGAAGGTACTAGTACCCAGTGTACCGAATTGATATTCGGCAAAGGACCGCAAAATCCATAAAGCTCCCTTAAATTATGATATATGTTTTTGTGTGTACAATAACAAAAAAAAAAACAAGAACATGTGCAGTGTGGAGTACAATTATACAAGTAAAAAGAGAGCCTCCAAATTATTGAGGCCGAGAAGGCTCCGAAATTTAGCGGAGAATTAATTAATCTTGCCAATAAATGATGATTTAGGCTGTGTAGCCAGCTCCACAAGTGACTGCCCTGCTATAAGTTGTAGAAGCCTGCACATTGACAGCATCAGATAAGACGCTCTGAGAGACTTCGAAAGAAATGATTACTTATGCATGTATTTATATACGAAATATTTAATTATGAGCTGTATAAACTTTATGCAGACAATCTAGCGAATTAGAACAAATCCGCTTCGCTTGGTAGACCATTTTTTTCGAATGAAGAAGAAAGAGAGCCTCCCACTCCACTGGAAGGACCAATGAAAACTGTATGATCTAAAGTTGTACACTGTACCCAAAAGCTGTTACTTAAAAAAGTCAGGATTGTTCGTAAGAACAACTCGACGAAACTTCTTATCGTTTTTTCGGCCAAAATCATGCGAAGCTTTGTAGGCCAAGTCGAAGAATGCACCGAAGTTAGCTAGAACTCAATCAACATTACAACATTTCACATTGCGTTTCGAAATTTCCTTCACCTACCGCAAATCCCATATGTGCACAAATTTACAAAAACATGGCAACCCTACCGGTGATGATGTAGATTACTAAATGGTATTTGTGTGTGCCCGATAGAGTATTATATATTTTACAACCGATTTAAGCCGGAATATGTTAACTATAGCACGAGTGACTTTCGAAGGTGCCAGATTCATCTGTGGTGCCAGAAAAAAAAAATGCTCTTGTCGAAATAAAAAACGTGCCAAGACGAATTTGGGATTATGTGATCGACAACTAGATCCGTTGTAAGAATCTAACTATATCAGTAATATATATGTATATATGTATGTAGGTATGATAACATGCCCCTTTGCAAAAATTTATTACCAAATGCGTAATAACCTATGACTACGAAAAACATAACCTCAAAATAAAAATTTTGCAATCGATAATATTATACAGAGCAAAAAGTCACAGTCATGAAAAAAAAGAAACGGAGAAAAATGTGAACAAGCTCTTCTAAAACACCAAAGCACACGCTTAAACAATGTCGTCGAGGGAAAATAATTTATACACACACGCACACACATACATATGAAGAAGCGGATGTGTTTGTTTTTGAAGAGCGCAAACAAGAGAAACTTTAAATACGATGACAAATGGATATAGACATTTTTCTGGAAATATCGAAAATATTAACGATTTTCGATAATATGGAACGGTAAAAATGCCGTTGTAATAAGCTTTCACGTAAATAAAGCGAGGTACAGTTTCAACGAAAAGGATTGGAGGGGTAAGGGAATGCGTTTTTTAACGATCATTTTGGAATTTAAAAATATAAATTAAGAATATTGAATTTATTTATATTTCAATTATACACACTTATTATAATAACATAAATATACAAATTATTAAAATTTCTTAATATTTCGACCTAAACCAATATGGCTGTCAAAATGCTATGCATCGTCTTTTATAATATACACTTCGCATGCATATACGTTCGTCGTACTTTTGTATGATATCGCCACGTTAAAGACGACCAGTCGGGCGGTGCAACGTGCATACATATCTATATTTTGTTTGCTGTAAATTTTATTTCGTGTATGTATACCTAATGTTCGACAAAAGAAGAATACGGGCTTGGTCTTAACCGTTATAGGTTTATGGGTATTACTCCTAAACTTTTGGAGACTAGTAACCAGGAGTAAAGACCTACTTTGAAGATATTTACAAATTCTAAAAACTTTGGCTGAAGACGGAGTGAAAGCGAGAAACTTTGAACTGCTACAAGAAGAAGAAGAAGAATGAAAGGTGTGAACAATATATGTATTATAAAAATTGTCATTCAGTTTACAGAGTGGCAGTAAAATTTCCAGCTTGTAAAACATGAAAACAAATATCACTTTACGCCTAGCATAGCTCATTGCAAGATATGCATATTTTGAAAGCAATGTGTTACTATAAATATATAGCAGGAAAGATAAAAAATTTTGGGTTTGTTATAAAGAGAGTGGAAGCCAGAGAGGAGATGTAACAAGGAAGAGAAAGATATGTACATACATATATATGTAAAGGGTGCTGGTCTTTTTTCAAGCAGTTAAGATAACTATGCAATTTAGTAGTGTTTACTAGATATGAAAACGCTTCTTAAAATTTTTTCGTTACTGTATTTGATATATCTACATATGTATATGGGCCTATTTTTGTATCTTTAAGATAAATTTCGTTACTAGTTTCTTTAGTTTTATTATAAAAATGTAGCTATGTATGTAATGTAAAGTTAATAGATATATGTATGTACATACATATGTAAATCTTTGTTGGTAGTCTCCTGCCCTATACCTACCCAGAAAGAAACATAGTATGGATCGGAAGTGTCTAAAATGGGATTCAATGACTTCCAACTTACTCCATAAGAAGTATGTAAACGATAATGAATAATTGGTTTCGATTTACCTACATGCATATATACATACATATGTACATGTCAAATGCCTGCGGTGTCATTGGTCAGTAATATGTACTGGGGTTTTATTCCGTAACTCGATTCGAAAGGAAATACAATTCGGAAGCTGCCAAATTACATATATTTTTTTTTTTTTTGAAATCTGAAAAAAATTTCTTTGGAATCGATGATAACGCCCCTGGGGACAGAGTTAATGATTTTCCTAAATGGTTACTACATTTTCTTAAACATGTTCTAGTCTAGTCCTTATATTTACATAGTTAACAAATAAATCTAACTTCTATTTTATCATCATAATTTATACTATTTACGTTTAGAAGTTATTCATGCATCTAATTTGCTTGCTTTGCTGGCGTTCGTTCATTTTACTTATTCAATTCCGTCGACAAGTTTTGCCGCCAATGCCAGTGTGACGCTGGCTCGTTCGTAGACTCTTACGTGTTATTTTTGCAGATTTTCGTAATTTTTTTCAAATACAAATTTGTTAGATTCGGAATTTTTTTTGAAATTTATAGTTATTTTTTACCCTAAATAACGCTATTTTTCCTCTGCAGTACATATAAATATGTACTATATTTTATAAATATCTTTCGGTAAAATCATGCTATTTCATTCATACATATCCGTTTTTTGTATTTATTCATGTTGACTTGCTTTTTGTTAAAACTGTTTGAAGCTAGTGCTGCGCTACTCTTACTATGCATTTACACGAGTGTAGTATCTATCACGGCCCAGCCCGCTTGCCGGATTCTACTACGTACACTGTGTGAGGTGCCTCTATCAACGTATGTGTGTATTTAACAATCAAGTTTTTTCTTCGTACTGTGTCGTTTGCGTTATTGTGGACTTTGAAGCTTTTGATTTTTGGTTGGACATGGTTTTACCTATTTGGTTGCAGGTATCTCTCGTTGACCATTTTAAGTTTTCCCCCTTCTTGCTTAATAAATTCATGACAGACTGCAGATTTTTCCTCCTTTCAATGACGAAAAATATTAGTAATTATTACCTTGAATTATGGTACCAAGTTATTTAAAATTTTGTTTATACGGCTATGCTCGAATGTCTTATTCTCATTTGCACTGCCTGCGACCCTAAAAAGTCATACACAGTTTGCATTCTAAATATCTCTTCGCGCTATGTCTTTGTTGCTTGATGATATTCCTTTTGAGTGCTGACTGTTTGATGAATGCCATAATTAAATTTTTGACGCTAACTTTAAGGAATACGGTATGTCTACTAATCCTTGTTGTGGTATGCAATGGATTAACTACATACACATATTCCCACGATTTGTAAGCCATTGATTGAACTGGCTCAAAATTTCTTGTCTACGCCGTTTAATCTTCCCACTTACCGATTTCATATCCACGCTTTAGGTAGTTACTTAGCTGTCTACACATCAATTGTGCGTTTTGTCTACCATAGGTTGCCTTAACATAACAATAATTACACAGAAAATCATTTTGTGCTAGACCCTTAAAAGTATTTTTCATCATATAATTTTTCGTTAAAAATTTTTTTTTTAATTTTATAAAAGAACTACGTCATCCGCACATACCCAATCATGTTTTCTCTCTATCTGGCGCTCTTTCTCTCTTTAGCTCTCTTATTTGGTTGGCTGCTAGTTTATTTGTACGTGCGTGCTTCAATTATAAAAGCTATGAATGTACATACATATATAGATACATATGTCTTATAAAAGATACAATCAGTGATATATGTGAAAATTGTACTTATACAATAAATCTTTATAGAATTATTAAAATAAAATATTTTCAGTTATAAAAAATATCCGACGAATCGTCACACTTTATTACCTATTTGTGTTGTATCTTTAGCATGCAGTTCATGCCGGTATACATACACATTTATGAAACTCCCTATCAACTAAAATAATAATGCGGGGTGGCAACATTATTTGTATAGTTTGGCTCATCTACAGTAGTGTTTAGAAAAATTGCAGGTTAGAAAATCTTATCTCCGAATATTATGCCAAAAATCTTTGAAAAAAAAAAAAAGAAAATTTGCATAAAAAAAAACAGAAAACAAAGGTATTCTATACGACAGCATGACACTGTTAATACACGCTCAAAAATATCAAGAGGGGTATCAAAAGACGCTTTTTGTGTCCAGGATCGCGAATCGACAAAAAATTTTCGTCTATCAAAAGATGTTCACGAAAAACCGAAAAATTACCCCAGAGTGCTCCAAAACTGCTGGTGGGATGGACAATGTTGTAAAAACATTGGCGTTAACAGTTTTTTGAAAAAATTTTTTTTTTTTGTGTTTAGGGGTGTTTTGGTCGAAAAAGTGACCCTTTCGCTATTTTTTTTGGGAATATTTTGAATAAGGTGCCACGATTTTCCAACTTTTCTTTTTTTCGAGGGGTGGCGGGGGTCCTAAAAATCACAAAATGATCATCCGCAACTCTAGGAAACTCTTAGTTTATGAAATATAAGCTTTTTAATTTCCAAATTTAGTAAAATTTCAACTTAAGTCCTGCACTTAAAATTCGGAGCACACATGTCGATAGCAGTATCAAAAGACGCGTATTTTCGTCAAGATTCAGAATCCGAAAGCAGAAATTATATTTTGTTTCTTTTTTGGTGCAAATGAAAGGTTTGGGGGTAATTCCATGTCAAAAGGCGAAATTAAGAATCTTTCAAATCAAAATATCTCCGAAACTAGTGGATGGATTTCAAAAATTAAAAAATCAAAAAATAATTTATAAAAATATCTTTCATCTGATGTATATACATATGTCTTTAACTTTTCTAGTCTTTATTTACCAAAAATTTGAAAAAGCTCTTTTTTGCATTCGTGAACGAGCTGATATTACCTTATAACTCTTATGTTTATTGTTATGTTAGCCGATCCAACACCGGCTGCGCCATGCACAGTAATTCTGCGTAGAACACCTATCTGCATAGGCGGCCTTCGGCCGCGCTTATAAAAAATAACCCTGGGCTACGCCATGCCAAGTCCGGGTGTGTGGTATAACCGTGGCTACCGCCACGGTGATGTCCTTCTGCGTAGTACACCCTTCTGCAGAAGAGAAGAGAAGATACGAGAAGAGAAAGGAAGAGAAGTTCATTTTTAGTGACATTTCATTGGTCAATACAGTGAGTGAATCAATTAATTGCAAGCAGTTTTACGCATACAACTGAATCTGATTATAAACCCGAGCAATGTCAAAACCCCAAATAATATTAGACTACAAATTATTCAAACAGTTTTACAAAAACTAAATACATTGATAGTGTATGTTTGCATTTATGTCGACGTGCCCTTACCTTATAATGTTCTACCAAGATAAAAAGACATTGTCGCGGAGCTGGCAACACTATTCACCACCTTCATATGTTTTCGTTTGTTTAATTGCAACAACGAAAAAAGCGACAATAGTACCGACGGGTTTTCCGCGAATAACTTTTAAACGAGTTAAAAAATAAAGTTTCTGCTTTCGGATTCTGAACCTTGACGCAAATACGCGTCTTTTAATACCGCTATCGACATGTGCGACCCGAATTTTAAGTGCAGGACTGAAGTTGAAATTTTACTAAATTTGGAAATTAAAAAGCTTATATTTCATAAACTAAGAGTTTCCTAGAGCTGCGGATTCCATTTTGGTGATTTTTAGGACCCATTTTTCTTTTCGCAGGCTCGAAAAGTATTTTTTTGGGTATGCATAGTGGAACTTTCTTTTCCTAGCCCAAATCCTATCGAAAAATCGATGGCGCGATATCGGTTAATAAATCGACCCAGTCTAATTTGTAACTTATTTTTTTTAAGAACAAAGTCATTTTCAGGGGTATAAAAAATATTTGGTGTGCGTATAAAAGTGGGCCTATACTTCCCATTGAGGTTTTAGGTAAAGGTAAAGCGGATCATCGGCCCTTGATACCTTATTTTGCTCACCTTTTTTGGTCACTGAATTAATTTAACGTGTCCGTTTTCGAATTCGGTGTATTTAATATACATTTCTTACAGACTGATGACAAATATAAAGAAGTACATACTATTTTAAAAGTTCATTGCGTAACAACGTAAAGCTTTAAGTAAAGGAGAAATCCAAACATAAAGAATTTGTGAGCGAGTTTAGTCTAATCGATCATTCAATCGGGTAATATCAATTCTGTGCTTCAAATCAGTGTAATCGCGAATAATGTTCTAAACACCAATACCCTGTTTTCTGCGGATTACCGTTAAAGACACCGCGATAAAGACACTCCTCGAAGTTTTTTATGGAATGATCTCGATGTTAATAGTCCTTTGTCGGATATAAACGTTATACCTTACGGTACCAGCTCGACCATCTCGAGAACGATTTAATGAGACCACTTGAGAAGCTTGGGGTCGCCAGAGCCTTGCCTGTTAAATATTTGTATGATGCATTCATATATTTAACACAATTCGCCTTGAGTAGGTGAGATTGAGAATTGGGTTGTGGAAGCTGTGAAATTTGCAAAAATTATGCGCTCCAAATCTACAAAAGTACCGTTGTAAATAAAAAGACGGCCGAAAAACGTTATAAGTGACATACGAATTGATATACACCGAAGTTATGAAAACGATTGATGCTAGAGTGGTCTAAAAACGAAGAAATTTAGAATTGTTCATAGAAAATAGAATGGAGTAAAAAGGATGAGACACGAAACGAATTTCTATGCCTATAGGTGTATAATAAGAAAATAAAACTTCTAAAGATTTGGCACAATATTTAAACCCTTTCTTTTCACGGAACTAACGTTAGTCAGCGGCTATGCTGTTAAATGGACAACAGTTGGCGCCAGCATAGTTCAGAGGAAACTCATTTAGTGATCTCTAAATGACGCGTTGTAAATTTGTAAGCGAGCCACTGTAAACTAAAGTGATGTTGTGAGCCCAGAGCTGTTGGAAAAGCTTTATTGGTTCGAACTTTGTTCTATGTTCTTACGATCTTTTCATACTCACCCGAGACAACCAGAAATGTAAGTCTTTGAAGATGAGCGCTATCGTTCACAATTATTTTGAATTCAGAACTTCTAAGAAAAATATTGTCTGCGATGTAAGAACGTTGGGTCAAATATCATGTGAATATCATCCGTATGGTAAACAATAAATTATCCACAACGGATATATCAACCCAACGCCAAAACAGTTTCGGTATTAATAAATCTCGCTAATGTAAGTATGTAGATTTAAACTGAACTCCATAAGAATCAGTCATTCTGAAATATGCGAAAATTTTATTTTTACGATAAGGAGTGTCACAAGCGGCCAAGGACTCATTTCGAAAAAACTAAAACTACAAAGGCTAAGACTGCTTTTACTAAAAAAAGATATACATAGTTCTTCAACTATTGACCAATATCAATAAAATTCCATGTAAACAAGACTGTATACCGGCCTTGCGGAACTTCATATAGAGAGACAAAATAAAGGAATTCGATAGCCGTAAGGAACATACAAAACGGAAAACATCTGTTCACAAACAGTTCACTGAATTTTAAGCTTATTTTTTTACATCTGCAAAGCTGTTGCTAAACTTTCCGAGAAAGCTCAAACCAGTAAAAAGTGGCGACAAAATGATACGCTAGGCAATTGGAAACCGAGATTTGATATCCAAATATGTAATCCATGAATACGATTCGATATCGTTTTTGTAATTACTTAGACCACAAGATTGAAACAATGTCTCGAGACTGCTGAAATAGCCAATTATGCAAATCTGGAACTCATCTCACTAAGCAAAGAATTTGGCTGCCCCAGCAAACAAATTTACGACGTGATTTGGTGCGCAATGTTGGCCGGAGAATTATCCATGTGGAAAACCCATTGCAAAGTCCAAATGCATACTTATCTTTGGAAACTTTCATTATTAAATCAACTGTTTTGTAGCTTAGGTAAAGCAAGATGGAAGAAATCGATTTGTTCACGTTCTAAAAGCCTCAAGAGTATCGATGGCTTTAAAATTTAAATTCAGTTTACCTCAAAATATTTACGATTTTACAACACCCGCTCAAAAAATTGGTCTTCCAAACTGGTAAAGAAACGTTAACTCTGGAAGCGGAACCACAAAATGCAGTTCATACAGAATGAGACCACGATAGTCAATTAAAAATCAGATGCTCGGCTCTATTTGTAATTTTGACGTCTATGCACAAATTATCACACATGTCTTATCCACAGTGCTGAATAGCAGTATCTTTCGTACTTCCCCGATTCAAAAACAAATTTTACAAGAAACGGTATTGGGAAAATTCAATAAAGATGATATATACGCCGTCTACAGGCTGTCTTGGGTACTTAAGTGTTAACAAATCCAAGGCGAGTACATACAAGGTGGTAGCAAGACAAACTCAACCATACCTGCACGAATCTCAAATGCAAACAAAATCAGAGCTGATTTCGTGTTACTAATATTATATATGCTGTACCACATTTTGTCGGAAATATCGCAATTACAAGCAATCAACTGAAGGCTTAACACCAGCCGGAAGTCGCTTTGAACAAATCAAAAATTTGCGGCAGCAAGTTTTTTGTCAAAGTTTGAACTCCAGGAAGCTAATCTTCTATATATATAAAAAGAAGTGTACATTTTGATTGTCACTCCATAACTCGAGAACGGATAGAAAGATTGCCATGAAATTTTTAGGAAAGATACAGGAAGGAGAGATGATGGTTAGTTGATTTTGAAATCCCAAATTGGTTTAGCCATTCTTGAGTTATAATTTTTTTTTAGAAAAAATTCAATCTAATATATAAAATTCTTCTGTCACGGTTTTAGAGGCTTAACTCCTCAGAAACGGCGAACCGATTCTCATGAAATTTTGTGAGCATATTGGGTAGGTCTGAGAATCGGCCAACGTCTACTTTTATCGCTACGTGCGTAGGGTCTTGAGATCAAAACGTGGACCCGGGTACCCTTAGAATGTGTTTATACAATATTGATATCAAATGAAAGCTGTTGATGAGTGCTATAGTACAGGATAATTTTCATACAACTGGGAGGCTAGGGTCCCGAGATATAGCCCAAAACGTGGACCCGGGTACCCCTAGAATGCGTTTATACAATATAGATATTAAATGAAAGCTGTTGATGAGTGCTATAGTTCAGGATAATTTTCATACAACTGGGAGGCTAGGGTCTCGAGATATAGCCCAAAACGTGGACCCGGATACACATAGAATGTGTTTTTACATTATGGGTATCAAATTGAAGCTGTTGATGTATGCTTTAGTACAGAGTAACTTTTACACCGCTGGGTGACTACGGTCTCGAGATATAGGCCAAAACATGGACCCGGATACACCTAGAATGTGTTTTTATATTATGGGTATCAAATTGAAGCTGTTGATGTGTGCTATAACAGAGTAAGTTTTACACCGCTGAGTGACTACGTTCTCGAGATATAGGCCAAAACATGGACCCGGATACCCATACAATGTGTGTGTATTATGGATATCAAATGAAAGCTGTTGCTGAGAGCTTTAAAGTAATTTTCATTGTGATATTCGATTTAATCGCATCAACCTGGCAAAACTGATAAATATGCATGCGAAGGCAAAATAAAGACATGAACTAATAATACCCACACATACCTATTTACACGTCCTATTCGATTTGACTGAAATTTGGTATATAAATTTGCCTATATTGGTATTTACGATGCTTTTTTCCGGGAAGTATACCAGAGACGGACAGGGACTGGGATTAGGACTAGGACTGGGACTGAGACTGAGACTCGGAATGGGAATGGAACAAAATACATACCACCCTCTGGGACTGGCAATAAGAGATGAAGAAGAAGGAGAAAAACTTGAGAGAAAAGAAAAGAGAGATGGAGGCTGATAAAGAGATAGAATGAGACGAAGATGGAGATGAAGCGAAAAAGACGGAGGGAGGAGTGAATAAAAAGATTAGGAAAATGTATAGAGGGGTAGGGCAGAGTTAGACGGAAAAAGCTTATTAAAGAGTATCCAGATAGGCCAAATTTAGGGCAGAACAACGTCTGCCGGGTCTGCTAGTTTATTATACAATTAGCTAGCTATAACTGTACTTTATCTAAGGACCGTTTTCTCATGTAAGCTTTAAGATTTATCCGTCCGATACATATACATATTTTTTTTGTGAACAAAAGTTGTGTTAATAGGGAAGATAAATATATGCCGCTATTACTACTTAGTAGTAGCGTATAATTACGTAACTGGGCAAGGTGTCACATAACCGTTAATATTTTTTCAGCGGCACTGTACTTTTAGGGTGGCTTCGAAATGTTCATACATACATACAAATGTACATACATGCATACATATGTACATATTTGTGTAAAATATTAACGAAATTTTGTATTTGTGTAATATCTTTGGCATTTATATTTTAACGTAACTCAAAATTATTTTTAATCTAATATTTTTTGCATAATTTCAATTTTTAAGCCAAACAAAATAAAAACTCCCTTGGTATACTCTTTAATACAAAGGTTTTTCAGTGAAAAAAATCGCCTTATTTACCCTACATAAATGATAATTTAAATAAAATTTTTATATATGTATGTGGATACCTACCTATTTTCTTAAATTAAAAAATTGTGTTTTTAACTTACCATAATCGGTTTACCTGAATTAAACCAGTAGTTCGTTCTTTTTTCATGCATGAGCGCACAACTGTCTGTGTTACGCTCTTGTACACTCTTGGGAGCGCTCAAAAGTATACATACACAACTGGCACACATTGTATGTGCCTATTGGCCAATTTTGCTAGCTATCGGTCGATTGAGTGGAATGATCCAATATACAAAATATCAATTTATTAACTAAAATAATTTTAAGGTATTTTAAAGATTATTTCATCAAAAATTTAAATGTAAAATAAGCACCACAAACATACAGTCAGTGTACCTAAATTATTCCTTAAATTTTTGTAATATTTGTTCGTGTGGGTTTGTTCGTTTTTTCTTTGCCCGATTCTCCCATAGTTTGTTCGCATTTATTAGCTTGCTTCGACTGCTTCATACAACAGGTTTTTCAGTATACATTGCGATTTTGAAAAGTTTTGTTCAGTAGTTCTTTATCGCATAGTAAAAAATCTGAACTTTCCCTATTGATTTGTGTACTTTTCAAGTTTGATTGGGCTGTTTTAAGTATAGCTGCCATGTAATGAAACCCAGTATAACCTACAAAAACGTCAAATTATAACCGGGGTGCTCTGCAAACTTACATCGGTACATATATATGTATATGCGCATATACTAAGCATCGGCACAACAAAAGTTGGCTTTCGTTTCATATTGAATGAATGAAAAAAAGGAAATGAAAACTTGTTTGGAAGAAGTATATACATATGTATAGGTAAATTAATACGTAATATATATTTATGTAGCTGTAACTATGTTTTTAAATCAGTAAATTACTTTCTAGATTCCTTATTTTACGTTTATTCTAGATTATTCTATTTCTTATTTGGTTCCGTTCCGTTTCATTTCATTTTGTTCCGGTTCATTTCGTTCCATTACGTTTCATTTCATTCAATTTTATGTCGTATAACTCCAATTTTTTCATTCCACTATGGTTAATCTTATATTTAATTTTCTTTTATTTTATATTACTTTTTCATTATTTTTGTTCTACATATTTTGTTGGTTTGTGTTGTTAAATTTTATTAAATTATTTATTTCATTTCTTATTTTCGTTTAATCAATTTCTAGGCGAAAACTATGCAAAATATTTTCAAAAACCTCGAAAAAAGTTAAAAAATCGAGGTGTTTTAAAATTTTCCAAAAAATTTCAAACGTTTTCTAAAATTTACAAAAAAAGAAAATAATAAAAGAATGACCAATAAAATGTGTTAATAATTTTTGCTGGCTGCTATATAATCGTGTTCACAGCTATACATGAGCTGCGTACAGTAAAGGTGAAAAAATTACATACACCTCTGCATTCAATTGCTTATCGAGTGTAAACTCCACCTGAGAAATACTAGAAAAATACACTAGGAATCGAGTAGATAACCATTAGGAACTATAGAGGAATTCATTGGAGCTCGATAGGTGAAATGAAAATTTCTCTATTTGAGAATTATATACTATTTTATTTGAGAACACTATGGGTCTACAGTCGTCTTTCAACATTGAAGGCAAGCACTGCTTATAAAAGCAATGTTAAAAAAACAATGTTACTAAGCTCTTGAAACGCGCCTATAATTATTCCACACAATTAGGATTAAAAAGGATATAGAATTAGTATGTACCTAAATAGTGAATAAAGGAATAGCAACAAAAAATAACACTTGAGACACTAATTGCAAAGCGAGCAGCGGGGCATTTGGCTGAGTGGATAAAGGCATCTGCCTTTGCACTAGTATAAAGTATGAATGTTGGAGATTTCGAGTTCAGTACTCAGCTCCCGAGAAGCTAGTTGATGAAGAAGTGAAATTCAGAAACATGCCATCTAACCATTGCCGTTTGTAAACTTAATCCTTGTTTAATCTATATCTGTCTTTATTCACTGTTCGAATATTCGAGTCTTCTGAGCGACTAAAAATGATCATAAATATGCTGTTTTTCTGATCATAAAAGATTTTATCGGAAGAAAAAAGGTATCCTGCACTCGACTTGTCTTGACGAGCATTTTATAACTAGTGTTACTGATCAGTTTTTAGTCTTCTTCAAGTCGTATTTATTTATTATTTGTGCTTACTGTGCTGTTTCTTATTGTATTTTTGACAAATGGTTTTGCGTGCGAAGGAACAATTTTCGAGTCCTAATTTTATGGAGGTGAAGAACCTGTGTAATGCAGAAGAAGAAGTATTGCTGATCTAAAGAAAACGTATCTAAGAAGACAATTCAAGAATCAACGGCTACTATGCGACGCAGAAGTATGAATAAAAAAACACTGACCATCCTGAAGTCGTAATTTGCTAAAAGCACGCCAAAATTCGTGTAAAATGTTCTAAGTATTTGAATCAATTTTGAATACTAAAAAAGATAATCTCCGCCGATAAATCACATCTGTAGCTTTCATTTTTTGCAAGAAATCTCCGTCAAAACTAATGTAAAGGTTGCGGCAACCTGCTGTCAAAATACCGAAAAGTTAGATGTAACATTATGTATACCAAAACCACATCCCAAAAAATTAAAGAAAAGATTGTGAAGAATATTTTCAATCAGATATCGATAAATTCTGGAGACAATTTAACCATAATAAAATAACAATATTAATAAAAACAAGCAACTAAATCTCAAAACAAAATGTGAACCCACAGGCAGGAGCAACTAAAGAAAAGAAAACAAGAGAACTTGAAACGCCAAGGATACCAGAAAAAATGTAAAACATAAGAAAAGCAAAAACTATTACTATTACTAGGTATTAGAAAACCAAAAAGAACAACCTATACAGAAGAATATTTACCCTATTTGAAATCAAAACTTCAATAATGACCAACAAATATTTATTGATGTCTGCATAAAGCTCATACAGCTTATAATTGTAGATATACACCACCGCGAACGCGTAGAAATCCCTTAAATCTTTCGCAGAACTTTTCTTTCAAACGCTCCCATCTCACGCGACATACTCCTGAGGATATATGGACCGATAGTTTTCTTCAACTTGCGATCTGCTACTTAAACGTTTTATACTCATCGTGCTTTGCACACAGAGTATATTAACTTTGATTGGATAACGGTTGTTTGTACAGGTATAAAGAAATCGAGATAGATATAGACTTCCATATATCAAAATCATCAGTATCGAAAAAAAATTTTATTCAGCCATGTCCGTCCGTCCGTCCGTCCGCCCGTTAACACGATATCTTGAGTAAATATTGAGATATCTTCATCAAATTGGTACACTAGCTTATCTGGACCCAGAATAGATTGGTATTGAAAATGAGCGAAATCGGATGATAACCACGCCCACTTTTTATATACATATCTATATAAAATTTTGGAAAACACAAAAAACGTGATAATTTAGTAAATATGTAATACACCTTGAACGTTGAAATTTTATATGTGGACTGATATTGAGACTCTTGATAAAAATTTGGAAAAATTTATTAAAATGGGCGTGGCGCCGTCCACTTGTGATAAAATCAATATTATTAATCATGAATCAAACTTCGTTAAACCCATATATGTAATACTCCTATATTGCTAATAGAAAATGCTCGCAATGTGTTTTTGATGCGAAATCAAAGCAAGACAGCCTATAAAATTTTTGCGATTGCAGCAGCATAAGTGTGACAAGGAAAAACTTAAATTTTGGTACATTCGATTATTGAATACAAAAACAAAAACATATAAAGAGCAATATATCGGCACTCTGATGTTGGGGAATGTACTTAGCTTTTTGTAGCAATATAGAAGTATTACATATATGGTTAAACCTATCGTAACAAAATTCGGCAGAGAGGTTGCCTTTACTATAAGGAATGCTTTGTAGAAAGCTTACCGAAATTGGTTAAGGACCACACCCACTTTTATATAAAAGATTTTTAAAAGGGTCGTGGACGAATAAAATAATCTATATCTTTGCAAAAAAGAGCTGTATATCAATGGTATTTCATTTCCCAAGTGGATTTATAACAATAAATAGGAAAAACTTCAAATTAAAAAAATGGGCGTGGCACCGCCCCTTTTATGACTAAGCAATTTTCTGTTTCGGGAGCCATAACTCGAAGAAAAATTAACGGATCGTAATGAAATTGTGTAGACATATTTTCCTTATAGCCGAAAATATTTCTAGTAAAAATGGACGGGATCGGTTAAAGACCACGGCAACTTAGATATAAAACAAGTTTAAAAGGGTCATAGACTAGAATAATAAGCTATAACTTAGCAAAAAATAGTTTTGAATCAATGATATTTCACTTATCAAGTTTTATTGTAAGAGGAAATGGGGAGAACTTTTTTTAAAGGGGCGGTGCCACGGGTTATGTAGAAAAGTAATTTATCAGAAATGAAATGTACAATTGAAGCTCACGCTGAGTATATAATGTTCGGTTACACCCGAACTTAGACACCTTTACTTGTGGTAAGCTCCTTTTGTAAAGTGTTTTTCGTGTTACCCAGTATTCGATCCTATGACACTTCTCAGTTGCAAAAGTAAGCGAAGTGCAGAAAATTGAAGACCAAACGCCTTAAGGGCTAAGTTATCCAACTTTAGCTGCGGCTGCCGTGGTGTGAGGGTAGCGTGCTCCGCCTACCACACCGAAGATCCCGTGTTCACGCCCCGGCCAAAGCAACATCAAACTTTTAGAAACAAGTTTTTATACTCAGTTCAGCAGAGCTCACAGAGTATATTAACTTTGATTGGATAACGGTTGGTTGTACAGGTATAAAGGAATCGAGATAGATATAGACTTCCATATATCAAAATTTTGGTAGGTGAGTTGAACTTATGACGCAGAATAGAAAATTAGTAAAATTTTGGACAATGGGTGTGGCACCGCCCACTTTTAAAAGAAGGTAATTTAAAACTTTTACAAGCTGTAATATGGCAGTCGTTGAAGATATCATGATGAAATTTTGCAGGAACGTTACTCCTATTTTTATTACTATATTTATGCTTAATAAAAATTAGCAATATCGGAGAACGGCCACGCCCACTTTAAAAAAATTTTTTTTTTAAGTCAAATTTTAACAAAAATTTTAATATCTTCACAGTATATAAGTAAATTATGTCAACATTCAACTCCACTAATGATATGGTGCAACAAAATGCAAAAATATAAGAAAATTTCAAAATGGGCGTGGCTCCGCCCTGTTTCATTTAATTTGTCTAGGATACTTTTAATGCCATAAGTCGAACAAACATTTACCAATCCTTGTGAAATTTGGTAGGGGCTTAGATTCTGGCTTGGTCAGTGATAGCAGGTGTAGGAAGTGCGGGTTGGAGGAGGAAACGATCGAGCACGTTCTGTGCTCGTGCCCTGCACTTGCCAGGCTAAGACTCCAGCTATTAGGAGTGATACAGCTGTCAGATCTAGAAGCAGCAAGTGGCTTAAGTCCTAGGAAGCTTCTAGTATTTGCCAAGAGGACGGAGTTATTTTATAACATAGGTCCTGGTTTTTGATAGGGTTTTTCAGTTTGGTCGTTAAAACAAACTTCTGGTAACACTACGGACTCAATCAGTCTATGTGAGGTCCTCATGGACCGGCCAGTTCAACCCACCTAGATTCTGGGACGATAACTTATTTCTGTGAAAAAGGGCGAAATCGGTTGAAGCCACGCCCAGTTTTTATACACAGTCGACCGTCTGTCCTTCCGCTCGGCCGTTAACAGGATAACTTGAGCAAAAATCGATATATCTTTACTAAACTCAATTCACGTACTTATCTGAACTCACGTTGTATTGGTATACAAAATGGCTAAAATCCGACTATGACCACGCCCACTTTTTCGATATCGAAAATTACGAAAAATGAAAAAAATGCCATAATTCTATACCAAATACGAAAAAGGGATTAAACATGGTAATTGGATTGGTTTATTGACGCAAAATACACCTTTAGAAAAAAACTTTGTAAAATGGGTGTGACACCTACCATATTAAGTAGAATAAAATGAAAAAGTTCTGCAGGGCGAAATAAAAAACCCTTGAAATCTTGGCAGAAATGCTGTTCGTGGTATTATACATATATATAAATAAATTAGCGGTATCCAACAGATGATGTTCTGGGTCACCCTGGTCCACATTTTGGCCGATATGTGGAAAACGCCTTCACATATACAACTACCACCACTCCCTTTTAAAAGCCTCATTAATACCTTTAATTTGATACCCACATCGTACAAACACATTCTAGAGTCGCCCCTGGTCCACCTTTATGGCGATATCTCGAAAAGACGTCCACCTATAGAACTAAGCCCCATGCCCTTTTAAAATACTCATTAACACCTTTCATTTGATACCCATTTCGTACAAACAAAGTCTAGAGTCACCCCTGGTCCACCTTTATGGCGATATCTCGAAAAGGCGTCCACCTATAGAACCAAGGCCCACTCCCTTTTAAAATGCTCATTAACCCCTCTCATTTGATACCCATATCGTACCACCTTTGGTTTGATACCCATATTGTACAAACGCATTCTAGAGTCACACCTTGTCCACCTTTATGCCGATATCTCGAAAAGGCGACCGCCTATACAACTATCACCACTCCCTTTTAAAACCCTCATTAATACCTTTAATGTGATACCCATATCGTACAAACACATTCTAGAGTCACCTCTGGTCCACCCTTATGGCGATATCTCGAAAAGGCGTCCACATATAGAACTAAGGCCCACTCTCTTTTAAAATATTCATTAACGCCTTTGGTTTGATACCCATATTGTACAAACGCATTCTAGAGTCACACCTGGTCCACCTTTATGGCGATATCTTGAAAAGGCGTCCACCTATAGAACTAAGGCCCACTCTCTTTTAAAATATTCATTAACGCCTTTGGTTTGATACCCATATTGTACAAACGCATTCTAGAGTCACACCTTGTCCACCTTTATGCCGATATCTCGAAAAGGCGACCGCCTATACAACTATCACCACTCCCTTTTAAAACCCTCATTAATACCTTTAATGTGATACCCATATCGTACAAACACATTCTAGAGTCACCTCTGGTCCACCCTTATGGCGATATCTCGAAAAGGCGTCCACCTATAGAACTAAGCCCCACGCCCTTTTAAAATACTCATTAACACCTTTGGTTTGATACCCATATTGTACAAACGCATTCTAGAGTCACACCTGGTCCACCTTTATGCCAATATCTCGAAAAGGCGACCGCCTATACAACTACAACCACTCCCTTTTAAAACCCTCATTAATACCTTTAATGTGATACCCATATCGTACAAACACATTCTAGAGTCACCCCTGGTCCATTTTTATGGCAATATCTCGAAAAGGCGTCCACATATAGAACTAAGCCCCACGCCCTTTTGAAATACTCATTAACACCTTTCGTTTGATACCCATATTGTACAAACGCATTCTAGAGTCACCCCTGGTCCACCTTGACGGCGATATCTCGAAAAGGCGTCCACCTATAGAACTAAGGCCCACTCCCTTTTAAAATGCTCATTAACCCCTTTCATTTGATACACATATCGTACAAACAAATTCTAGGGTCACCCCTGGTCCACCTTTATCGCGATATCCCTAAATGGCGTCCACCTATAGAACTGTGGCCCACTCCCTCATAAAATACTCTTTAATACTTTTCATTTGATACACATGTCATACAAACACATTCCAGGGTTACCCTCGGTTCATTTTCCTACCTGGTTATTTTCCCTTATGTTGTCACCATAGCTCTCAACTGAGTATGTAATGTTCGGTTACACCCGAACTTAACCTTCATTACTTGTTTTAATTAGAAGAAAATTTTTCTAAACGGGGCCGCCCCTATGCAGTGTTTGGCAAGCACTTCAAGTGTATTTATGCCATCAAAAGCTCTCAGTGAAAACTCATCTGCAAGTCCCTGTTTGGAGTTGGCACAAAACAAGTAGCTCCCGCCCAAATTTTAGGCAAAGTTAAAAGGAGCACGATGCAATTTGGAAGAGAAGTTCGGCCTAATATATCTTCGGAAGTTATCGCATTTCACATTTTTTTATCTATCCAATTTGAGGTGCAGAGTGAATTGCCTTCCCTTGGGTGGTTTTAATTGTCATTGAAGAAGAGTAGACACTAGACAGCTCAAATCTCTCTCATTGCTCCCCCTTTCTCCTTATCTTTCTTTGCTTGCTCCTCTCTGCATCTCCTTGCCCCTCTCGCACTTGTTTCCCTTCTCAATCTCCTTGCCTCTCACTCTCTTCTTTTCCCTATCTCTGTATCCTTGTCTCGTATCTTACTTTCTTTGCCCCTTTTTCCTTTTATTTTTTCTCTCAATCTCCTTTTCTCTCTTGTATCTTTCCTTACTCTTCTTTGGCCCCTCTCTTTGTCCCTCCATTCATGTTCTTTTATCTACCTATATTTCTTGCTTTTTCTCTCTCGCCCTCTTACTCTCCCGTTCTTTTGTTTTCTCGCTCTCGCTGTCATTATCAATCTCACTCCTAATCTTAATCTTATTCATACTCACTCTTACTCTAATTTTTTGTTTTTGTTCCTGCCCTTCTCTATCCATTCCATTCTCCTTCCTTCTTCTAATTCTTGTCCCTGGTGTCTCCCTCTCCAAAAATTGCTTGCATCGTTGAATTAAACTTTTGTTACCATATTTTTTATCCTGACTGTACATATTTTGTACATGCAACGAGTGTTGTATCGTGGCACTGTTTTATTTTGCGCTCTTCAGAGTTTTGTAGTTTTTTTGATTTAAAGATTTTTTTGGTTCTATAAGGTCTTCCTTCCCTTGTTAGTTTTTATTCAATTACAATCAAGGGATCAGTCACTTTACGAGTAGGGAATTCACCATGTGGAATGAGCATTTTCGCTTGTATAACCTCATGGATACTTCCTTGCAAGCGAATTCATGCCATGATATATGTATAGGTACATAGATTATTGGTGTTCAAAGTTCTGTAGGTATTTTAACCTTTATACTTTTTTACATAGCTTTGGTGTGTATCAGGTGTTAGGAAGTCGTTATATAATTGCAACCGGTTTGGTGGGATCGGATCTGAAGGAATCTAAGAAAAACATTTTTTTGTCGTTTTATCAAAGGAAAGAATTTCATTATCGCAAACAATTTTTGCAAAAAGATAAACTTAAATTACTATTCTTCCTTAAATTAAACGTTTTACGCAAAAAGTATTACCCAATCGATTTTACAAAATCCAACATCTTGTTGGTATACACATTTCAGTTTATTACCCATTTGGCTCTCATATACACTGCATCAGCGAAACCCCCTCTCTATCTGGGAACCATTTGCCACATCACCATTCTATGCATTTATACAACCAGATGTACATGTTTATGTACATATATATATATACACATATATGTATACATCTGTAGCAACTACGTTTTAGTTATCTTTTATGAGTTTGCTCTCTTTCTCTCTCTCTGTGAGTGCTCATTGTTTCTTTCTGATATCTTTTTTACCTCCGATGTTATAAATTTTTTACGCCATATTGTTTTTCTTTAAATGTGGAACTAAAACTTTTCTATAGTTTGTATGACTTTATAGATTGATTGAATGGTTAAAAAAGATGCTTCCTGAAGTCATTTATTTAATATACATTCAGGCTATCGGCTCCTGCTTTAGTTATGCATTTCATTTAATAAGACCGGTTCGCTGTGAATTTTGTTGGGTTTTGTTAGTTGTTTGGATGCTTCCTTGTAATTTTATACCTAATGTAGTATTATATATAAAATCTGTATAAAGCTATTAGTTTTGCCCTCCTCTCCAAGTGACCTTTATTTCCGACCTCTCCCTTTTGTTTACTTATACAACTCATAGCCGCTCATATGTTCGTATTCTTTTTTTCATTCGACACTTTGTTTAAGTTAACTCGCTGTTCGTGTATGTATCTGTTACATATAAATGTGTGTTCATGTGCTTGTTACGTGACTTTATATCTCGTGATTTTATTTCGTTTTTGCCTATATGATTCCATAAACTTTTCTATAGTTTAAATAAAAAACTTAAAGCCAATTTTAGAGAACGTCTCAATCATTTTAGGCTCTTACTTATCTGCATATTAAGGCGTTGTCTTGCACACTTTCGCTGCTGTGGTTATCATTCTCTATACTCGCATTTTCTTTTGTCCCCTCTTAAGAAATTAACAAAAAAAAAAAAGTATATCAAACTCTAGGATCTGAAGGGATTAAAAAATTCTTGTCCTAAACTTTGTCGAAATTTCCATATCCACTTTATAGCTTGATTGCATGTGGAATGTATGTGGATGATATGTGGACTGTTAGTTGCTTGCATGCTGTTATGTCTGTGTATTTTATATATACATACATAAATATATACAGTTGCTGACTCTGCATGTACAAAATATAGGCGCATATAGATTTGTGCACAAGCGCTAAGTACAATCTCTTGCTAAGGAAGAAACATATATTGTTGTTGTTCTGTTAAGCGTCACTTGTTTATGGGGCTTGTGAAATTCTAATAAGAATGGCTTGGGATGCTCCTAATTTTTCTCGGAGTGGTTTGGAGGCTTTTGATTTAAATGGCTAACCTACATTCCACAGTTCTATCGATTTCTGATTTTCATGTCGAGTTAACTAACGCTAAATACTGTCTAGTTAAACTCTATTTACCAATCATAGGCTGTCTAGCGTGCTTTAAGTAGTAAAAATTTAATTAAATGTAAAAAATAAAAATTCATATACATATGTAAACTGTGGAATGCAAGTTAACTAGCAATCGTGAGAACGACCCTAAGAGTAACTTTGACTACGACAACTACTAAAGCGAGGAGAAGTTAAAAAAAGCCGTTAATGTCAATTTAACAGCTATATGGACCAGTTATATCTACATACATATGTACATACACATGTATAAAGTTATTAGCATTTAAGTATGTATGTGGGTACCAACTAGATGCAACGTTCTTTTGTTTTTTGAGGTTAAACTCGACACGAACACTTTTTAGAAGCTTATATGAACCCAATTCATTCAAAACTATAAAAATAAACACATTTTTTAATTTTAATTTAAGAAAAAGTTTGCTGTTCATGTAAAAGCTTTAAATTTGTTATAACTTTTAAGCCAAAAAGCTTTTAACTTGCAGTTAGTTGTATGGCATCTGAATAAGTATTAAGTATGTATGTACGTATATAAGTGTATTTAAGGTAGATTTGTATAAGGCTAGGTGCCAAATATTTACTTCGAAATATTAAATTGAAAGGTTATTGAAACAATTTTTTATAAAAAGTTCAAAATAATCAAAAAAGAAGTCGTCTCTCAATGAACAACCGTTTTCAATCGTTTCTTCCAACAAATCCGTTTTCGGGGCAGCAGCAACAAAAAGTAATAAAACCAATAAAATATAAGTGAAACATGGTGTAGAGGAAGGAAAATTACACTAAAACAAAAACTTGTCGAAATCTAGTTTAACAAAACTATCAAATAAATATTTGCAACCAATCAAAGAATGAAAATAAAACCAACAAAAAATTTAAATGGAGTGAGTATTTGTAAACAAATTATTTTGTGCGTATTTAACAGAAAATATAAAGAAACAAATCTGGAAATATCTAAATACAAATCACACTTTGAGCGAAATTTGAAAGACCTAGAAAAAATATGAATGAAAAAGTTAAAAGAAGTTGAAAAAAATCTGAAAAAAAAAATTAAAAAAAGTTAAAAAAAGAAAATACAAACAATTGAAAGAAAGTGAAAAAAAAACGATTTAGTCAAATTTTCATTGCGAATTCTCATAACAAATAAAAAAAAAAAATAAAAAAAAATAAAAAAAAAATTAAAAAAAAATAAAAAATAAAAATAAATAAAAAAATTAAAGAGAAGACTTAAAAACTAAGAAAACCAAAATATAAATTTGTCTTTAATTAAAAGTTTTTTTCTTCACATCATTAAATAAAAAAAAAAAAAAATGTGTGAATTAAAATAAAAAATAACAATTACAGAAAGTGTAACTGAAGAATGTTAAAAAACATTTTTTTTTTAATAAAAGTCTTAAACAAAGTTTGTTCGTCGGTAATAACAACAGCTAAAATAAAAAAAGAATAATCCGTAAATTATGGTACAACAGTTCGCGAAAGGAAGGTAGGTAGGTTGAACTGGCCGGTCCATGAGGACCTCACATAGACTGATTGAGTCCGTAGTGTTACCAGAAGTTTGTTTTAACGACCAAACTGAAAAACCCTATCAAAAACCAGGACCTATGTTATAAAATAACTCCGTCCTCTTGGCAAATACTAGAAGCTTCCTAGGACTTAAGCCACTTGCTGCTTCTAGATCTGACAGCTGTATCACTCCTAATAGCTGGAGTCTTAGCCTGGCAAGTGCAGGGCACGAGCACAGAACGTGCTCGATCGTTTCCTCCTCCAACCCGCACTTCCTACACTTGCTATCACTGACCAAGCCTAATTTAAAGGCATGTGACGCCAGAAGGCAGTGTCCAGTCAGAATACCCGTCATGAGTCTACAGTCCTCTCTTTTTAATGATAGAAGCAACTGTGTTAGTCTAAGGTTGTAAGACCTACACATAATCTTCGACACTTTACAGCCCCGCGCTTGAACCCACGCCTTTTCTGCTTGGTCGATCATGTGCACCTCTCGCCTTCGCTTAATCTCGCCCAATCTAATTGGGACGTCTACGGAGCAAGCTTCAAGGGATGCGCCCTTTTTAGCTAATTCGTCCGCTTTTTAATTCCCATCTATTCCCATATGCCCTGGGACCCAATATAGATGTATGCTTCTCCCTGTCCCGATTCTCTCCAGAGACTGCTTACGCGAAAGGAAAGGTTTAAAAAAAATTTAAAACAAAAAGTTTAAGAATTAAAAAAAATGTAAAGTTTAAAAAAAATGTAAGAAATGTGAAACAAGAAACTAAAAACTTTTATTTATAAAGTAAGTTTTAGAATAAAGATGAAATATTAGAACCAACAAAAAAGTGTATTAAAAAATGTGAACTAAAAACATTTAATAAATGAAAAATATATATAATAATATATATAATAAAATTTAAAAAATAAATAAAATTGAGGAATTGAAAAAAAAATTTATTTGAAATTGTTTTCGATATTTCGACTTCAATCTGAAGTCATTTTCAAGATTGCATCGAAATGCCTGATCGACACATCAATCTTGAAAATGAATTCAGATTGAAGTCGAAATATGGACCAAATAAATGTGTGAATACTTACACAGTGTTTTATTTAAAGCAAGGCCTCCAGCTCACAAAACCCTACATTTTTTAAATAAACAAGGCCATCAAAAATCAAAAATTATGAAATTGTTTTCAAAAAAATCCAAAGACAAAGTTTCTACTAAGTGGCTAACGTCTCCGGTTGTTTTTCTTTGTCGGCAATAATAAACAACAGAAACAATAAACAAATAAAAAACGGTTTCGGGCAAAACAGTAGATACCAAGAGACATAAAAGTTAAAGTTATTAAAAAAAATATATATAAAAAATGGTAAATGGGAAATAATAAATTAAGAAAATTGAAAAAAAGTGAAACAAATTTTTAAATGAAAATTTTTCTAACTATAAATAACTTCAAAAAAATGAACAAAGTGTAAATGTAGGATCTAAACAAATCAGTGTACAAATTTGCGCATGAATAGTTAGTCTTATAAAAAAAATAAGAAAATAATCTTTAAACCAATGGTAGTTGAAAAAATTGAAAAAATGATTGAGAAATGATAAACAAAAATCCTAAAATAAGTTTAAATTGCAAAAAATTTAACGGCAGTATTTTGGATTTTTTTCATCCGTAATATCGGGAATTAATAACACCACAAAAAAAAATCCAGTCCGGAAATCACTGCAAAAATTGGCGCCTCAGAAAAACAACAAAAAACGTAATAAGTTAAAAAAAATTCTAATTAAGAAAAAAATAAAAAGCTGAAAATTTAAGTAAACGATAAAATACCAAGGATTAAAAAAATAGGGCGGAGAATGTAAACAAAATTGAAAAAAACTGAAGCAAAAAAGGCAAAAAACTAAAAAAGGTATGACGTGGCGGAATGCGTTCGTTACACTTCAATCGTAGGAGTGCTGGTTCAAATCCTAATCCCGGGAGAAAAGGCATTGAAGAGATTAACAAGGTATAATGGAAACAGCTGGCGCTTTGTCCGTCCTGATGTCACTTTGTTTAAATTTTTCCCAAATTATTAAATAAATTAAATCTAAAAAATTGTTTCAAATAAATGTTTTCACTTAGTCTATTAATTCATACTAAAAAAAAATTAATTCAACAAAAATTTCGGGTATTTATTATAGTAAAAAGCAGTTTGTGGCGAATGAACGACACTACACTGGTCCCTCTTATTAATCTACTCTCTTTGCTAGGAGCAACTTTCGATTACCGAATTACAGATGTCGTTGTACAACCGAAGTCTCGAAATTAATTCGTTAAAACCGAAGTCTCGAAATTAATTCACTAAAACAATATATTTTGGGCAAAACGAAGTTTGCCGGGGCCAGCTTGTAAATAATAAAAAAGAACGAATTTAGAAAATTCAAAGTGAACTAAAAAAGTGAATAATTTTAGTTTAACTTAAATTTACATATTTCATTTTGTAATGAAAGTAAATGAAGACTGACTACAGAAATGATCCTGTGAAGTGTAGTCAATGTTTCCAAAAGTGGGATGCGCTTGCCAATGAGTACGGTGAACCAATTCTAATAAATGATAACACTTTGGCACCGCAATATATTAGCTAAAGTAGATGCAGTGAAAAGGGAACATTTTCTGTTAAAAGCTAAGCTAGCGAAGTAAGACGAACTTACCCCGTCCTCGAACATAATCTTTGTGAGCTTAATTATTTTAGAGATGAATTTAGCATATATGCGATCAGCAATTTGTTTCGCCTAAGAGAACTATTGAAACTAAATTATGAACCTCATCTTGAGCAGCCAGATAATCGCTGTCCAATTTGCAACTCAGGAAACGAAGAAAACGTTTTACACTTTCTGGGTAGTTGTCCCGTACTTATGCAATATAGAATATTATTTTTAAAAAGAAGTGTATTAACACACCAAGAGATTAATGAATACCTAAATGTTAAAAACTGGATCACATTGAATCAGTACATTTAATCAGCGTTAAAATATAGGAAGCAAATTTTAGAAGAGGAATTTTGAAACTTATATTTAAGAAATATCTTATATATATAAAAAGAAGTGTACATTTTGATTGTCACTCCATAACTCGAGAACGGATAGAAAGATTGCCATGAAATTTTTAGGAAAGATACAGGAAGGAGAGATGATGGTTAGTTGATTTTGAAATCCCAAATCGGTTTAGACATTCTTGAGTTATGATTTTTTTTATAGATATATAAAAATGAATGCCCGTTTGTGTGAGGCTTATAGAATCAAAAACTATCCGGTCGATTTTGTTCAAACTTTCACATAAGTTGCGTATACCTCACGCGGTGGATTGCACATAGGTTTGGTTGCGATCTACGCACAGGGTCTCGAGATATAGGCCAAAACGTGGACCCAGGTACCACTATAATGTGTTTATAGAATATGGATATCGAATGAAAGCTGTTGATGAGTGCTTTAGTAGAGGGTAATTTTCATACCCTTTGGGTGACTAGGGTCTCGAGATATAGGCCAAAACGTGGACACGAGTACCTCTAGAATGTGTTTATAGAATATGGATGTAAGATGAAAGCTGTTGATGAGTGCTTTAGTAGAGGGTAAATTTCATACCCCTGGGTGACTAGGGTCTCGAGATATAGGCCAAAACGTGGGCCCGTGAACGCCTAGATAGTGTTTTTACATTATGGGTATCAAATTGAAGCTGTTGATGAGTGCTTTAGTACAGGGTAGTTTTCATACCTATTGGTGACTAGGGTAACACTAGGATGTGTTTTTACATTATGGGTTACATAGAGTTTCGAGATATAGGCCAAAAAGTGGACCTAAATACACCTAGAATATGTTTTTACATTATGGGTATCAAATTGAAGCTGTTGATGTATGCTTTAGTACAGAGTAAGTTTTACACCACTGTGTGATTAGGGTCTCGAGATATAGGCCGAAACATGGACCCGGATACACCTAGAATGTGTTTTTACATTACGGGTATAAAATTGAGACGGTTGATGTGTGCTTTAGTACAGAGTAAGTTTTACACCGCTGGGTGACTAGGGTCTCGAGATATAGGCCAAAACATGGACCCGAATACGCCTAGAATGTGTGTGTATTATGGATATCAAATGAAAGCTGTTGCTGAGAGCTTTAAAGTAATTTTCATTGTGATATTCGATTAACGCCCCGATTCTAGTGTGGTAACAACATTCTTCACCACGGTAACGAAATCATGTGGAAACTTCTACACCCTTTTAGTATTCTATCCGCGAAAGTAGCCGGATAATTTTTTACCCAGAAAAGTAGGTGGTTACATCGAAATAACCACACAACAGCTGTTGTTTAGAAAAAGGCAAAACTGAAAAAAAAGAATTGTAAGCGCAAATAAGTAAAGATAATAGTAAAAAAGTGTTGCCTCTTGCTATATATCATATATTTGTTTACATTATGTACTTTCACAGAATAAATTACAATATAGCTATATAAAATCTTATGCATGCATGTACGTATATACACATCGTCTCGTTTATTCGTTGCCTCGTATCTACGAGTGACACATTTTCGGTAAAGCCATGGCGGAACCATACAAGGTGGCAGCATGGTGACATACCTACAAACATAAATAAAAATTCCATGTACTTTGTTTTTGTAAATTCGATGGACGAATGTCAAAATCGTACTGCGCCGGATGTTGATTTATCAAATCAAATAAAAAAGTTTATATTCAGCTGTGGCATGCTGCCACTTTGTATCGTTCCACCATGGGTAAAGCGAAGACAACCAACTTTTAAATTTCACCACAGACATTTGGTGATTTTTTCGATGATGACAGCGTTACCACTTTGGCCAGAATCGCGAATAAAAGAACTGGTAACGATTTTCGGTTACATAATGTTCTGGGTACTATTTTACCGGTAACGCTCAGAATCGGCCCGTTAGTCGCATCAACCTGGCAAAACTGATAAGTATGCATGCAAAGCCGAAATATATACATGAATTAATAATACCCACATACCTATTTACATGCGTCCTATTCGATTTGCCTGAAATTAGGTATATAAATTTGCTTATATTAGTATTTACGATGCTTTTTTCCGGGAAGTAGACCAGAGACGGAATGGGACTGGGATTAGGACTAGGACTGGGACAGACTGGGACTGAGACTCGGAATGGGACTGGAACAAAATAGGTCTGGCAATAAGAGATGAAGAAGAATTAGAAAAACTTTAGAGAAGAGAAAAGAGAGGAGTCTGAGAAAGAGATAGAATGAGACCAAGATGGAGATCGATGAAGCGAAAAATAGGGAGGGCGGAGTGAATACAAAGATAAGGAAAAAGTGTAGAGGGGGAGGGCAGGGTTAGACGGAAAAAGCTTATTAAAATGTATGCATATAGACCAAATTTAGGGCAGAACAACGTCTGCCGGGTCTGCTAGTTTTATTATATAATGTACAGAAAAACTTACTACAAGTACTTATAAACTGACGGCACTACGCCAAAGTTTAGTTATAAAATAAAATTTTATATTGTAATCAACTTTGTAAAAAGATTCTGTTTAATAAAACAAACTACTACTACTACTACTTTACATATTTCCATTAAAATTGTAAAAACTAAAGAAATGTATAACCGCAACACTAAAAATTTGCTTGAAATATTTTAAATATCAGGCCTAAAGTTCAATATTGTAAACAAAATAATTAGATTGTTAATTGAACAGAACTTACAGTTTTCTTCAAGAAATTATGATTAAAGGAAGTTATAACAAGTAAGGACGGAACTATCCTCGGCTATGCCCAAGACTTCATACCTTCCATGAATGGGGCTGAACAGTAATCTTATCCAATTCGTAATATCCAAATAATCGGCTGTATAAGATATGAAATATATATTGAACAGATTTACATACCGATAAGCGATTTTTAAGATAAATAAAAAATAACAAGTAAGGAAGGTTAAGTTCGGGTGTAACCGAACATTACATACTCAGTTGAGAGCTATGGTGACAACATAAGGGAAAATAACCATGTAGGAAAATGAACCGAGGGTAACCCTGGAATGTGTTTGTATAACATGTGTATCAAATGAAAGGCATTAAAGAGTATTTTATGACGGAGTGGGCCATAGTTCTATAGGTGGACGCCATTTAGGGATATCGCCATAAAGGTGGATCAGGGTTGACTCTAGAATTTGTCTGTACGATATGGGTATCAAATGAAAGGTGTTAATGAGTATTTTAAAAGGGAGTAATCTTTAGTTCCATAGGTGGACGCCGTTTCGAGAAATCGCCATAAAGGTGGACCAGGGGTGACCCTAGAATTTGTTTGTACGATATGGGTATCAAATTAAAAGTATTAATGAGGGTTTTAAAAGGGAGTGGTGGTAGTTGTACAGGTGGTCGCCTTTTCGAGATATCGCCATAAAGGTGGACCAGGGGTGACTCTAGAACCTGTTTGTACGATATTAGTATCAAATTAAAGGTATTAATGAAAGTTTTAAAAGGGAGTGGTGGTAGTTGTATATGTGAAGGCGTTTTTCAGATATCGACCAAAATGTGGACCAGGATGACCCAGGACATCCGCTAATTTATTTATGTATGTAATACCTGCCAAGATTTCAAGGGTTTTTTATTTCGCCCTGCAGAACTTTTTCATTTTCTTCTACTTAATATGGTATGTGTCACAACCATTTTACAGAGTTTTTCTAAAGTTATATTTCGCGTCAATAAACCAATCCAATTACCATGTTTCATCTCTTTTTTCGTATTTGGTATAGAATTATGGCATTTTTCGTAATTTTCGATATCGAAAAAGTGGGCGTGGTCATAGTCGGATTTCGTTCATTTTTTATACCAAGATAAAGTGAGTTCAGATAAGTACGTGAACTAAGTTCAGTAAAGATATCTCGATTTTTGCTCAAGTTATCGTGTTAACCGCCATGCGGAAGGACAGACGGACGACTGTGTATAAAAACTGGGCGTGGCTTCAGCCGACTTTGCCCATTTTCACATAAAATAGCGTCATAAAATCTATGCCCCTATCAAATTTCAAAAGGATTGGTAAATTTTTGTTCGACTTATGGCATTAAAAGTATCCTAGACAAATTAACTGAAAAAGGGCGGAGCTACGCCCATTTTGAAATTTTCTTTTATTTTTGTATTTTGTTGCACCATATCATTACTGGAGTTGAATTTTGACATATTTTACTTATATACTGTAAAGATATTAAATTTTTTGTAAAAATTTTACTTTAAAAAAAATTTTTTTTTAAAACTGGGCGTGGTCCTTCTCCGTTTTTGCTAATTTTTATTAAGCGTACATATAGTAATAGGAGTAACGTTCCTGCCCAATTTCATCATAATATCTTCAACGACTGCCAAATTACAGCTTGCAAAAGGTTTAAATTACCTTCTTTTAAAAGTGGGCGGTGCCACGCCCATTGTCCAAAATTTTATTAATTTTCTATTCTGCGTCATAAGTTCAACGCACATACCACGTTTCATCGCTTTACCTGTCTTTGGTAATGAATTATTGCACTTTTTCGGTTTTTCGAAATTTTCGATATCGAAAAAGTGGGCGTGGTTATAGTCCGATATCGTTCATTTTAAATTGCGATCTGAGATGAATGCTCAGGAATCTACATACCAAATTTCATCAAGATATCTCAAAATTTACTCAAGTTATCGTGTTAACGGACGGACGGACGGACATGGCTCAATCAAATTTTTTTTCGATCCTGATGATTTTGATATATGGAAGTCTATATCTATCTCGATTCCTTTATACCTGTACAACCAACCGTTATCCAATCAAACTTAATATACTCTGTGAGCTCTGCTCAACTGAGTATAAAAATAGCTAGGTAGTTTGTGTGAGGATTCAAAGCTTCAAATGACAGTTTATATGGGGTATATAATATATATACCACCGATTTCTATGATTTTTTCAGGCAACAATATATGCTATATATGTAAGCATTTGATGAAGCTTCGGTTGTAAGGGGATATATGCTATATATACGACCGATTTCGTCGAATTTTTCAGAGAACAATATCTGCTATATACGAATGCATATGGTGAAATTTGAAGGTTCTAACTGTTAAAATGGGGCAGTGATTACGAAAAGTTTCTTTTCTGAACAATCTGTTGTATGAGATATATACTATATATACCACCGATCTATACAATTTTTTCAGACAACAATGAAAGCTCTATACGTGAGCATTCGGTGAAATTTGAAGCCTCTAGCTTTTAAAATGGGCCAGTAATTACGAAAAGCTTATCTGAACAATCGGTTGTGGGGGATATGTGCTATACATACGACCGATCTCATCCACTTTCTCAGACAATATGTGCAATATAAGAAAGTATATGGTGAAGTTTGAAGCTTCAATCTGATAAATTGAACAAGATATGACAAAAATGCTCAAAAATCGGTTGTAATGGGTATATATGCTATAGTAGTCCGATCCGGCCGGTTCCGATACCAATCGGACATCTAAATATAACGCGCACAAAATTTTTATCAATATATGTATCTCAAAAATTGAGGGACTATATTGCATGCAAACATACAGACGGACAGACGGACATGGCTAAATCAACTCTGTTCTTCATCCTGATCATTTCGGTATTGTTATTGATAGGTCTATCTCTTTTCCTTTAAGGACTTACAATTTTGAGATTCGTGAAATTAATATACCATTTCATTTTCATGAAAGGTATAAAAATACAATATTAACTAAATACAAAAGAAGTACAATAATTAAATGGCAGGAGAAGAATAAGACTCCTCTGTATGCATGCAGTCTTTTCTAGGTCTACGCTAAGCAAAAATACAGTATATCTACACCGTTATTATGCTTCCCATAGTCGGATTGCGTTGCAGGCATTGGAATCTATACCGAAAAAATCTGATATAATTAGGTGGGAAATTACTTGCAACATCATATGGCATCTACTTGCTCCGTCCACTGACGTAGCCATATCGAACGGAGTACAATCGTTGAAGAGATGACTGAAAATGTCCTGCAAAAAAAAAAAAAAATGCAAATACCATTTTCATTTAGTGAACAAGCCAATAGATACCGGCTATGATTGCGAGGTCTCAAGTTACCTACATAACCAAGTTTAAGTAGAATAGAAAAGCGTTTTCTTCGTGAACTGAGCTAAAAGCTATAGCGAAGGCTATGCCAGATCGAAGTCGTGCTATTCGTTGCGATACGCATTCACTTTGACAATTCATATGAAATATGCATACTTGTACAAAACACGTCGAAAGGACGCAAGCGCATTATTGGAAACTATTTTCGCTGTCAAATAGGGGCCAGAGCGTCCGCATCCACTGTTACCTTTGATGATGTAGCTAGTTGACCCATGGAAAACTGCATGGACCGTCTCATCTTTATGTGGAAAAGAGGTGTAGAGATAATTGAATTCTCATTTTCAAAACGAAATTATTAATTAGTTCCGAAAAAAATGTACATAGATACCCATAATATTTATTAGGACCGCAGTTTGATGAGAGGCTTAAGGGTATGGCAAACTTGGCATATTCATATCCATATAAAACAGCTGGGAGGGGGAGCCGTGTGTAGAAGTCCACGAAAGTGGGAAAGCTTCTGACCGCCAATCACCTGGGAATGGCCAGTGCGATTCTTTTGCATGCGGTTCAAGCAGCTCACTACTTCCGGTCGCTTGCGGCCAAGTATCCTCTGGGTAGCCACTAAACATCCGTTTAGTGGTGAGCTAATGTGAGACGGCGACAATCTGGCTAGGTCACTCTGACATAATCGGTTTGAGAGCTAGCCGGGGGATCTTCCATCGGCAGCGTCTGTTCACTTTGGTCTGGGAGCAAGCGGCTCGCTATATAAACGTGAAAGTAATATTTTCACCCCAGCTGAGCGGGTTGTGCGCTGGGCTTGGGACCCGCCACGTCAAACCATACTCCAATGAAAAGCAACAACAAGCCTCGGATAAAAAGAACACTCTCTATTGATGACGACCATGGCAAACGTTTGAAGGACAATGAATTGAGGGCATCCACCTGGAATGTCCGCTCCCTGAATGGGATTGGTGCAGATGCCCGGCTGGTGGATGTCCTCAGCAAAGCAAAATCTGACATCACCGCCAATCAAGAAATGCGTTGTACGAAGCAAGGAAGAAAGAAGATTAAAAATTGTGACATCTATTGGAGTGGCCATACAAATAACCGCAATTTCGGCGTCGGATTCGTGGTGGGAGAGAGACTTTGTCGCAAAAGTATTGACGTTCACGCCTGTGGTCTCGCCGCTATTCGCATAAAAGCAAAATTTTTTAATATATCATTCATCTGCGCCCATGCGCAGACAGAGGAGAAAGACGATGAGGTGAAAGACGCTTTTTACGAACAATTAGAACACACATACGAGCGCTGCCTCCGCCATGATATCAAAGTCGTGCTTGGCGACTTTAACGACAGGGTGGGAAAAGAAGTTGTTTTTGGCCCTTCAGTCGGAAAGTTCAGCTTACACAATGAAACTTCTCCAAATGGTTGAGGCTGACTGACTTTGCCGGTGCTCGAAACTTGGTCATATCCAGCACGAGGTTCATGCATAAAAATATACATCAACCTACATGGCTTTCCCCTGATCGAAATACAATCAGATCGATCACGTTGTAATAGACGGACGGCATGCCTCTAATGTTTTAGATGTGGGCACGATCCGAGGACTTAACATCTACTCGGACCATTATCTCGTCGCAGCCAAAATACGCACCCGCCTCAGCGCGGCTAAAACCAAGGAACAAAAAACACAAGGAAAGCTAGACGTCGAAAGGCTGCAATCGCAACAGACTGCCAACGATTTCGCAACTCGACTTTCACACCTGCTCTCTGAGAGCAAAATTCAGCCTGAAGGAATACAGGAGCAGTGGAGCATATCTCCAAAACACTTCGTACTGCCGCCGAGGAAAAAATTGGTTACCGGCGGCCACGGAAAAACAACTAGTACGATGAAGAAAGCCGCGTTGCAACCGAAAGAAAAGACGGTGCCTTTTCAGGAAGAAAAAAGCAGAGGCAGAACGGCGTGAGTGCGAGGAGCTTGAGCTACTAGCGACCAGGAATAACGCCCGAAAATTTTACCATAAAATTCGGCGACAGACTGAAGGTTTTAAGACCGGGGCAAACTCCTGAAAGAACGAAAACGGCCTTGTAACTGATGTCCAGAGAGTACTTAGATCAAGGAGGGAACACTTCTCTGCTCTGCTAAATGGAGACAATGATTTACCACACAGAGATGATGATGGAATAAATTTCACCCCACCTGATTATGACGAAGTAAGAAAAGCAATACTTACTTACTTACTTAATTGGCGTCTGCGTATAGCTCGTACAGCTCATCATTAAATCTTCTTCGGTACTCGCCATCGCCATGATTTTCGTTAGCCGAGAGAGGACTTTACTTTTCAATTGCCTACCTAGTCCAAAGTAGCATTTATTGGCAAGATTGATTCTTCGCTGGATTTCAGTGCTGATGTTGTTGCTAGCGTTGATGCTGGTCCCCAAATAAACGAAGTCTTACTATTTCGAAATTATGGCTGCCAACAGTAGCGTGGTTGCCAAGGCGCGTATGCGCTGACTCTTTGCTCGATGACAGCAGGTACTTCGTTTTGTCCTCATTCACCATCAAACCCAACTTTACCGCTTTTTTTCCAGTTTGGAGTAAGCAGAACTAACAGCGCGGGTGTTTAAGCCGATGATATCACCAGCATACGCCAGTAATTGCACGCTTTTATAGAATATTATTCCAGAGCGGTTAAGTTCTGCAGCTAGTATAATTTTCTCCAGCATCAAATTAAAGAAATCGCACGATAGGGGGTCACCCTGTCTGAAACCTCGTTTAGTTTCGAGCGGCTCGGAGAGGTCCTTCCCAATTCTAACTAAGCTGATGGTGTTGCTCAACGTCATTTTGCACAGCCGTATAAGTTTTGCGGGGAAACCACATTCAGACATAGCGGCATATAGGCAGCTCCTTTTCGTGCTGTCGAAGGCGGCTTTAAAGTCGACGAAGGGGTGATGTGTGTCGATTCTCTTTTCACGGTTTTTTTCCAAGATTTGGCGCATTGTGAAAATCTGGTCGATGGTAGATTTACCAGGTCTGAAGCCGCACTGATAAGGTCCAATCAGCCGGTTCACGGTGGGCTTCAATCTTTCGCACAATACACTTGAAAGGACCTTGGAACAAAAACAATAACCAGATTGAAAAACAACAAGGCCGCGGACGCTGATGGAATGCCTGCGGAGCTATTCAAATACGGCGGCGAGGAGTTGGTAAGGGGCATGTATCAGCTTCTTCGCAAAATATGGGCGGACGAGTGCATGCCCGACGATTGGAATCATAAGTGTTCTTTGTCCAGTCCACAAGAAGGGGGATACTGCAAACTTCACCAAGTATCGCGGAATCAGCCTTCTTAATATCGCATATAAGGTCCTGTCAAGTGTATTGTGCGAAAGATTGGAGTCCACCGTGAATCAACTGATTGGACCCTATCAGTGCGGCTTCAGACCTGGTAAATCTACCATCGAGCAGATTTTCACAATGCGCCAAATCTTGAGAAAAAAAAAACCGCGAAAAAATAATCGACACACATCACCTCTTCGTCGATTTTAAAGCCACCTTCGACAGCTGTAAAGGAGCTGCCTATATGCCCCTATGTCTGAATTTGGTTTCCCCGCAGAACTTATACGGCTGTGCAAAATGACGTTGAGCAACACTATCAGCTCAGTCAGAATTGGGAAGGACCTCTTCGAGCCGTTCGAAACTAAATGAGGTTTCAGACAGGGTGACCCCCTATCGTGCGATTTCTTTAATTTGATGCTGGAGAAAATTATACTAGCTGTAGAACTTAACCGCTCTGGAATAATATTCTATAAAAGTGTGCAATTACTGGCGTATGCTGGTGACATTGATATCATCGGCCTAAACACCCGAGCTGTTAGTTCTGCTTACTCCAAACTGAAAAAAAGCGGTAAACATGGGTTTGATGGTGAATGAGGACAAAACGAAGTACCTGCTGTCATCGAGCAAAAAGTCAGCGCATATGCGCCTTGGTAACCACGCTACTGTTGGCAGCCATAATTTCGAAATAGTAAAAGACTTCGTTTATTTGGGAACCAGCATCAAGACTTCAAAATCAGCTCTGAAATCCGGCGAAGAATCACTCTTGCCAATAAATGCTACTTTGAACTAGGTAGGCAATTGAAAAGTAAAGTCCTCTCTCGGCAAACGAAAATCATACTCTACAAGTCACTTATCGTACCCGTCCTGATATATGGTTTAAATGGTTAAGCGCCAATTAAGTAAGTAAGTACCATGCCATAGTCAACCTTATGCGGCAGTTACCCACGAACGTACGTAGAAAAAACGTGTCAGCTGACACGACCTATCTTATGAGTGTGCAATGTAAACGAAAACTTACCGACGTGCAACGCCCGTACGTACGTAGCCCGGAACGTAGAAATCAAAACAATTTTGATTTTTTCCGTAAGAACGTGTCAGCTGATCGCTCTCTCACTAGACAGAGTTGCCTAGTAAACTTTTGTGCGCTAATTTTTGACCGTTTGCAATTTTATGCAAAAACGCCTAATTAAAGTTTGAAAAATTGTGGAAATAATTCGAAATAATTATGTAAAAGTGCTGATTATAAATATTTAATCTATTTATACTTATTTAATATGTATTCCGGCCTTTTACAATATCAAAAATTAAATTGGAAAAAGTTGATGTTTCCATAAGCATACATGCAAAATGGTCAATGGCAACAGTGCTTATCTGTAAACAATACACACACAAATATGTTATGTACATGTACACAGACGCACACATTGATTCCTACGGGCTTGAGAGTTCGGTCAAACGTGCTTCGTACGACAAACGTCCTTACGTAAGGCACACGTCGGTGGGTAACTGCCGCATTAATTGAGTGTGATTTTTGTTCGTCGAGAGTGGACTTCACTTTTCATTTGATACGTCGAAACTTCCGATTGATCGATTCCGATTCTGATAAATTTGTATGTTCCGGTATATACTTTCTTCCATTATTTTCATAGTAATTTTTCGTTGGATATTTACGAGAGCATACATAGGTCAATGTCAGGAGGCCCGTTGTAACACTACAAGGACACCTTTCGTCTTCAAACCATATCTAGTAACTGATTATTTGATGTCGCAATCCACGACCTGGCGTAGATTATCCAGAAAGTGAGCTCCTTGGCACCGCTGTCTGGCACCACTAGGCGCCAGAGAGTTGCATTTTAGATGATGCACCTTTTCATACTCTTCGTCATTTTTACAATTCTACAGCCTTGTACTCCAACTAGGGTGGACATTTTATCCCTACTCAGGGCAAACGTACCGGGATCTATTAAGATCCCAGTTTTGCCAAATTTGATTAGAAGTCCGACACTGGGTTTGTAGTCATCTATCGTTGGCTTGACGTTTAGTATTAGCGGTTGGCGTTCTTTGTAAGGAAGAATCTACTTTGTCGTGACCTGCACATAAAGTTCGTCTGGGATCTCTTATGATCCCATTTTTCCCAAATTTGGTTAGAACTCAGACACTTTGGAGTTTTTAGCCATGTATCCTTTGGCTTGACTTTTTTAGCATTAGCGTTCTTCGTCAGAAAAAACATACTTTGTCCAGGCCTGCACAGAAAGTTCGTCTGCAATACTTTCCCTGTGTCCCGGGACCCAAGTGAAGTGTACACGGTCCTGTTAGGTCACCTCTTGAAGGCATCGGCGTAAGTTTAGTGTTAGTTCACAATTGAATGAGTAAGAGCTAAGCGATTTGAAACCGCTTGGCTGTCGCAAGAAACCAAACCGATCCATACCTGCGGGGAAGATCAGCATAAAGTTGCTGTCCGAAACTGCTGTGGTATAAAATAAAAAATTTAAAATTATACATAAAAAGGTTTGAAATAAAAATGTTGAAAAGATATATTAAAAAAAATATATTAAAAAAAATAATTAAAAAAAAAAATATACTAAAAAATTATTTAAAAATAAAATAGAAATAAATTAAAAAATTATAAAAACAGAATATAAAAAAAAAAAAAAAATACAAAAACTAATTAAACGAAATAGAAAAGGTTTTCCTCTTGTTTTTTTTTTAATTTATTATAATTTTGTTTTATTTTTTTGTAATTTTTTTATTTTATAATTTTTTTAACAACATTTTTTTTCTAATTTTTTTCCCTTATATTATATATATATATTTTTATTATTAGTTACTATACTCATTATATGTACTTTTTATACTTTTTATTAGTTTTTTATTTATTTACTATTTGTATTTCTTATTTTAAAAAAATAAACTTTTCAGGTCTTTTATTTAGGAAAAGTAATATTTTGTTAAAAAAATATTTTTTTTTATTGACATTATATATATGTTGAAATACATATGTTTTACATAAGTACATGTAAATACGTATGTATGTAAATATGTACCCATATACTCTCAACGTAATAGTTCTCCTCAAAACTTGTCAAACGACTTGCTTGCGGATAAAGCCATTCATTAATTTGCACGTACGCACACAATCCACATACGTTCCACATACTCGTGTGCAACATAACATAGTCTTACATATGCCCTGACCTAATTACTTATTTCATATCTGAGATACGAACGGCTAGTAAAAGGTTATAGTCGATATATTAGTCCAATTTCTAGAACCATACGTAATCCAAAATTACTTCGTATTATGTTTCCAGGAAAAATCGACATCGTTATACGAGAAACTTTTATAAACGAGCAATCGAGTTTAATCATCGGCGACAGCCGACAACAGCCAGTCTGTTAAAAATTTACTGCTTGCTACATTTTTAGTTCTTTGCCTCACTTGAAATTGGCCGGTTGTGTTTTCGTTTCATTTTCGTTGCTGTACCATATTTGTGTTGGTTGTTTTATAAGGGGTGTGTGTGTATATATTTTTGTATTGTAATAGAGCGTTCGGTATTCACACCAACATTGCTGATAGTTTTGAACCCGCAAGCGAAGGCTTAAGCGAAATTGTAAGTTCAAAAAATCTTTGATTATTTAAATTTTTTTTATATATTTTCAGATCTTTTCTTTTTATTCATTGTTTGCATTTTTGACATTTCATTGTTTTTTATGATGTTTCAAAATACTATCTATTTTGCTCATTTCTCTTTTGTGCTCTTTTATTGCGCACATTGGCTTTGTTTTCTCTCTTTTTTGCTCTTGTTCACGTTGATCCGTTTCCGTTAGCCGCTTCACATGTTTGATGCAATTTTATTGTTTTATTTTCTCTATTAGTCTTTCTCCTTTGTTAATTTAATTTTGTTCTTCGCCTTATTCAGTTCTTTTTTCATTTTATTCCTAAAGTAGGTAACGCGTATTGCTTTTGTTGGTATGCTATTTTTATACCCAGCTGTACTTGTACACAGGGTATTGTAACTTTGATTGGATAACGGTTGGTTGTACAGGTATAAAGGAATCGAGATAGATATAGACTTGCATATATCAAAATCATCCGTATCGAAAAAAAATTTGATTGAACCATGTCCGTCCGTCCGTCCGTCTGTTCGTTAACACGACAACTTGAGTAAATATTGAAATATCTTCACCAAATATGGTACACGAGCTTATCTGGACCCAGAATAGATTGGTATTGAAAATACACGAAATCGGATGATAACCACGCCCACTTTTTATATATATAACATTTGGAAAACACAAAAAAGCTGATTATTTAGTAAATAATACACCTAGAATGTTGAAATTTGACGTGTGGACTGATATTGAAACTCTTGATAAAAATTTGAAAACATTTTTTTTTTGTGATAAAATCAATTTTACAAATATTATTAATCAGAAATCAAAAATCGTTAAACCTATCGTAACAAATTTCGGCAAAGAGGTTGCCTTTATTATAAGGAATGCTTTGAAGAAAAATTAACGAAATCGGTTAAGGACCACCCCTACTTTTATATAAAAGATTTTTAAAAGGGTCGTGGACGAATAAAATACGCTATATCTTTGCAAAAAAGAGCCATATATATGGTATTTCATTTCCCAAGTGGATTTATAACAATAAATAGGAAAAACTTCAAATTAAAAAAAAAAAAAAAATGGGCGTGGCACCGTCCCTTTTATGAATAAGCAATTTTCTATGTTTCGGGAGCCATAACTCGAAGAAAAATTAACGGATCGTAATAAAATTGAGTACACAAATTTTCCCTATAGCAGGAAATATTTCTAGAAAAAATTGACGCGATCGGTTAAAGACAACGCCCACTTTTATATAAAGGATTACATCTTAGCGAAAAGGGCTTTGTATCAATAGAATTTTACTTTCTAAATAGAATTGTAACATTAAATTGGAAAACACTAAAATTTTTCAAAATGGGTGTGGCACCGCCCCTTTTTTGTCTAAGCAATTTTCAATGTTTCGGGAGCCATGGAAATCCCCATATCTGAAGGAAAACTACATTATTACCCGTCCAAGGTCATTGGTGTTAGCCTCTGTATCCTTTTTGCTCCTCCTGAACGAATATTAGTTCAGAATGGAACCATATGTATGTATATGTATTATTGCGCAGCCTATTAAGCACACAAAATAAACAACAACAGCATTTCAAGTGTACAGCTGGATATGTAATCTTCGGCTTCACCCGACTTCCTTACTAGTTTTCAAATAATTTTAATTTAGTCTCATTGGCTTTCAGCGAACACTATTTTTGTTGATACGTTTTAAAAAAGTTTCCGACAGTTGAGTGACAAAAAATTTGTTCTATGAACGGCGAGTTGATAAACGAAATAATTACCGATTCTTAAATTCTAAGAAAAGTACTTTTTAAACTATTTTTCACACTTCACTAAAATATTAAGATGAAAAATTGTGCTCATAACCAACCCTTTAGTGTGCCAAAGAACTGTCAGATAGCCGAATAAACACGTTGAGTGGATCCAAAATACTCAGCGGTGCACTCAAGTAATGATATCTATCTAGATCAATTTCCGGTCCACAGAGTGGCTCCGTTGATTTGGGTTTTTGTGGAAAATTTTTGACAGCTTACCTCCCTTACTTGGTTGCACTTACAAGCCAACCTAATAAAACCGCACTGCGTTTTTAAGCGCACGCAAACAACCGACGTGTTTTTGCCCCAACCGAAATAAGGATACGTTGCGACAATGTAAAGCATCTGTGCAAACGTCAAACTGAAATATCACGCAGAACAAAAATTGGAAATCGAGTTATGCGGCAGTTACCCACCGACGTGTGCCGTACGTAAGGACGTTTGTCGTACGAAGCACGTTTGACCGAACTCTCAAGCCCGTAGGAATCCAATGTGTGCGTCTGTGTACATGTACATAACATATTTGTGTGTGTATTGTTTACAGATAAGCACTGTTGCCATTGACCATTTTGCATGTATGCTTATGGAAACATCAACTTTTTCCAATTTAATTTTTGATATTGTAAAAGGCCGGAATACATATTAAATAAGTATAAATAGATTAAATATTTATAATCAGCACTTTTACATAATTATTTCGAATTATTTTCACAATTTTTCAAACTTTAATTAGGCGTTTTTGCATAAAATTGCAAACGGTCAAAAATTAGCGTATACAAATTTACTAGGCAACTATGTCTAGTGAGAGAGCGATCAGCTGACACGTTCTTACGGAAAAAATCAAAATTGTTTTGATTTCTACGTTCCGGGCTACGTACGTACGGGCGTTGTACGTCGGTGAGTTTTCGTTTACATTGCACACTCATAAGATAGGTCGTGTCAGCTGACACGTTTTTGGTACGTACGTTCGTGAGTAACTGCCGCATTAGGTTTTCACGCAGCAAATTCAATGATCGCTCAAAATTAGCACATGCACACAAACAGCGCCAATGGCCATATAACGAACATCTTTTAGAAAATTCAAGTTAAATATTTAAACCGATATTAACCTTGCTAATTTTAGAGTATATCATTTGCAGTAATTAAGAGAAAATGTTTGATTATAATTAATTATTTAGTTAGTTTATTTTTATGTTATCTATAATATAGATACAAAGATAGAAGGCATATTGATGCAATGCAACTCAGTTCTTCGTACTGTTCGTCATTCCACTCATTCAACTGCTTTCCAGTCAATTCTATCTCAGTGACTATCGTGTTACTTTGTATATCACAAATCTAGCAAATTACTTTATACAAATCAGATTTAAGTATATCCAGGTCAACAGCCATCATCCAGTGAGCGCTGTGAGAGGCAGATGTCGCCGTTATGTTTCTTTTTACACATACGGCTAAGGACCAAGCAGCGATATCTATTTTTGAAAAAGGAGGTTTATTAAAGTCAGTTTTGCTAAACTATAGATAAGAAATAAACAAATTATCTGGCTCACAAATTGAACGAGATTCCTATCTGGATTTATCTGGCTCAAATCGTTGTTGTTGGATTCAAATGAAAAATATTTATCTGGCTCAGGATCTATTGTACAAAAAAAAGAAAAAAAGATGATTGACATCTGTATGTTGTATATCAAAACACACGTGGAGGAGTGTTCTAAAGGAGAAAAGTTGTGTTGGTAGATAAACAAACATTATTGTAAGGGAAATACTGTTAGGCAGAACACCCCAGTAAACTTTCGGAGTCATACCCAAAATGTGTTAAAATAATAGTTAACTTCACAGTTCTCTTTGCTTTTTTTTTTTTTTTTTTTTTGAGAGCGACAAAACGCTACTGTGGGTCCCGTCCGTGAGAAGGTTTAATGATGACCTGTATGAGCTTCACGCAAATATGAAGACAGTGCAGCGAATGATATTAAAGATGATGATGCCGCGCTGATAAGATTCACTCCGTTCGTTAACTTTGGACTGTAGTGTTTAGCACAGTACGATAGATAGAAACTCCAACGCGTGCTAAGATAGACTGATTCCGTGGTAATTGGCGCTGTTTGTGGGATCACTTTATGGAACGCCCATTTCTTGTGTCACGATAACGCTACAATATACCGCGCGCTCACACAGCGCCCTTTTTTCCTAGGCAGCCCGAAATTTCTCATTGCACAGGTTATTTCTGCGGCTTAGCTGGAAACCTATAGTGTCAGATGCAGCGTAACGCAATGAAATAACTAATGTTTGTTATTCAACCCTAACAATAATACCTGGTAAAAATTCATACATAACTGTACTTACTGATCAAACCGATCATGTGTTGGTTTGACGCCGATTATATCTGCCGTGTGCTAGAGTTGCCTTACCAGTCTGCTTCTACGAGCGTCTGGATTATTCGCGTATCAAATTCTAGTTTTCCGAGCTATTTTTTTTTTTAATTTTCATTTATCAAATTAAAATACTTCTTTATTTTAAGTCAATACTATTGTTGCTTTAATACTAGTAATACCACACAATTTTTTTCGATTTTTTTTGCAGTTTTAATGCCGATCACACAGTAAACTAGTTTCGAAAGCACACCCAAACATGATGGAAGTTAAACAGAATACACCCACAGATTTCAATTCATTGTCGGCAACCACAAGCAATGGCAAGCCCGATAACATGGATATTATGTCCGAATTAGAAGGAGCAAATAAACTTAAAAATGATTTGCTGAGTAAAAATGGTGAGTAGAATTGTCTCTTGGTAGATTTAAACTATTGGCTGCTGAAGACCCGACTCTATCAATTAAAGGCTTAAGGCTTCACCACCAAAAGAGTAATAATATTCATTTCTTATTTCATTGTCAGATTTGCCACCAAATGGCCTGCTCAATGATGTTTCAAATGGTTTCACCGATGCTGGAGATGGTTTAGATCTCGATGAGCTAATCGATTTGAATGATGCAGTAAATCCTGACTTAGAAGATGTATTATTAGCCGAAGATGAGGAAAGCGGTGCAAATGTTGTTGACGAGCTTCTAGCCGAAGTGGTGCCCAAAGCTGTTGATGTAATTGACGGTAAAACCGCTGAGAGCAGTGTAACAACAGCGTCGTCTAGTCTACACAATCCCGGCGATGATCTTGATAAACTTATTTCAAAAATAAATGATCTTGAAGATTGTATTGAGACCTCATCTGACAAAGATGAATCAGCTGGCGGCAGTAAAACACTAAATGATGAAACAAAACCAGCGCATGAAGTAGAATTAGAAAGTATACCCGCCGAAAAACTAAATGGCGAGAAAAAGGAATGTGTCAGCTTTCAGAAAATAGAGGGCGCTGAAGATATAGAAAGTGATGAAGACATGGAAAATGATGAAGTTATAGAAGATGCGGAGGGTATCGAAAACGCGGAGGGTATGGAAAATGCACAGGATATAGAAAATGCTAAGGATAAGGAAAATGCGGAGGATATCGAAAACGCGGAGGATATCAAAAATGCGGAAGATATAGAAAATACGGAGGATATCGAAAACGCGGAGGATATCAAAAATGCGGAAGATATAGAAAATACGGAGGATATCGAAAACGCAAAGGATATAGAAAATGCGGAGGATATCGAAAACGCAGAGGATATAGAAAAGGCGAAGGATATAAAAAGTGCAGAAAATATTGAAAACGTTGAAGATAAAGAGAGTTTCGATGATACAGAAATGGCTGAGGATCAGCAAATTGATGGAAAGGATCAAATTAATAGCGATAAAAGAGCTGAATTAATGGAAGACGAAGAAAGTGAAAAAGATTGTCTTGCAGCCATAGAAGAAACTGAGAAAGAAAAATGTGAAGAGATTGCCGATGTAAAGAGTACGAATTCTGGAGAGCAAAAAGTTGTGCATAATGACGATGATGTTGAAGATGAAAGAAAAGCGAAAGATACAAAGGAGTGCTCAGCGCTGCAAGCTGATGAAACAGAAAAAGACGGCGAACAGGCGCCCGAGGACGCAGAAGAGGAGATCATAGAAGCGGCTGCAATTAAAACTGGAGTTGAAGGAGAAAAAACGGAACCGATTGAGGATGAAGCTCTTAAAGAAAATATAATAGAAAGCAGCGAAAATCACATTGTAGATACACCGAGAGAGCAAGAACAAAATATTGAGTTTGAAGAGAATGAAGAAAAGAAAAAAAAAGCAGCTGCAGAAGCAAATGCGCAAGGTGCTGGGATAGATGAAGTAAATGAGGTGAGCAATATCGAAAATGAAACGAGTGCAGAAGATCGAACATATAGTTTACACAAGTTAAACGCAATGGAGGAGGATTTAACAAGAAATTCAGATAAAGCAATTGGAAATGAAACCGAGTGTTCAGCGAAGCCATCTACGGAGATTACTTTTGAACCAAAAAAGACTGAAGCACTGCAAGAAAAAGGAGATGATGTTGATAAGGGTAAAACAGAAGAGGTTGCTGACTCTGATGACGATGTCGTGTTCTTTGTCGCCAAAACAGAAGACAAAGAAAATAGTGAGAAGGAAAATAAAGACGAAAAAAGCAGTGAAGCTAAGAAAGAAGCTGCATTAAATGAGTCAGCAAAGACTGCACCATTGCTTGATAGCGACGAACAGAAAACTAAAACCAAAACGGAAGTTACTACGGATACTGGAGATAATCGCGCTGATAGCGATGATGTTGTACTGCTATCTGACGATGATGAAGAGCAAGAATCTTCCAAGCTGCCTGGGCAAAAAAGTAAAGATTCAATAGAGAAAGCCAATACAGCAATAGGCAGTAAAATAGAAACTTCAATTAATGATGGGAAATCAAAAGAAACTAAAGACAGTTGTGAAGCAACACGTGATCTCTTGCAACATAAAGAAAGCGCCGCAACAGATGAGCAAAATAAAGCGGGACAGACCAAGTTACAATTTGATAACTCTGATAATGCTTGTGACAAATTTGAAAACAAAACGGCGATGGCTGCCGGACACAAAGATGATGAAACAAAATCTAAAACATTCGAGGCAAACGATGCCGAAACAAATAGTAATTGCAGTAGTAGCAGTAGTTTATTACAAGAGACACAAGCTCTTGAGAAAACACCTGCAGAGAGTATTGCTGGCGAGGAGGATGGTGAAGCGATTGATGAGCCAGATGCTGATGATGTTGATGATGCGGATGTGGATGCAGACGACGGAGATGATACAGAAACTGCAAGCGCTATAGAATTGGTAGAAGAGGAAGATAGTCATACAGCTGCAACTGGAGATGAGAAGGAGGCGTCAGCACCACCTGCCAAACGTCCACGTTTGAGTGTTGAAATTGATGATAGTCTCATGAAAATCGATGAAGAAGAATCACGCTGTAGTAATAAATCAGGCGAGACAGCGCTAAAGGAGACTACAACAACGGATGTGTTTGATGTAATAAAAATTACAGATGATAGTAATGAGGCCGTTAAAGAGGATAAAAAAATGAGAGACGTACCGCTGAATAGCGCTGTTAAACGTTCACATGAATCAATAGAATTGAGCGCGACTGAACAGGAAGTGTCGAAAGATGATAGCGTAACAGAAGTGGCTAACAAAAAGTCGAAAATAGAAGATACCGCAAGCGCCGCCATAGTGGAGACAGCAACAAAGAAGGAGGAGGATGTAAAAGTTCTTGAAAACGTTGCTGTTAAAGCAGACGAAAAGTCAGTGAGTACAGACATTCAAGCAAAAAAATTGGAAACTACAGCGGCTACAAAGCTCAAAGCAAACCCTGAAACCAAGCAAGAAACTGATTTGGAAAAAATTGATTTCGCCAAAGTTTTGCCGCATTTGCGCGCAGTCGCTTCAGACATTCCAATACCATTGTATCCAGCTCCCAAATTCCAAACCTCAACACCACCCACGCTCACTTTAGATTTCTTTAAACGTTTTCGCAAGAATTTCAATAAACTCACCAAAGATGATTTAGAAGAGTTGGTATTGCAAAAGGTCGTCGAAGCGATTGTACACAAAAGTGAATTTGCTGAAATGCGCGAACTAATCGATAAACAAGAAAAGCAAATAACAGCGCATCGTGCAAAAATTGCCGAAATTACTAAACAATTTCGAGATTTGGAAATGGTGCACACGCGTGTTTTAAAAGATATAGAAACTAAGAATTCACAATTTATTATGCCCGTTAAGATTACACGCGCTGTTGGCCTACAAGTTTATGTACCGAGTAAGCGTGGCGCTGACGGTTCATCTGTGGTCAGTCTCTCCTCGAGTCATGCACAATCGACCACATCACCACAACGCAACAGCAGCAGTCAAATGCCACCACCATCACCACCACCACGACAACTAAATACCAGCAACACTACCGTCACTACCGAAACGGTACAACGTCCTGCTAATTCTGGTTTAGCTACAGCTGCGGTCGCTGCGGCAATGAATGCTCGTCGTGGTTGTGTACAAAAGGTAACACCACAACGTCCAGTAACAACTGATAACAGCACCAATCATATGTCGTCGACGCCGTCAATGTCTGGTACATCGACATATCGCCTAGGTGCTGGTGGTACTGCTGCAGCGGGTGGAGGTAATGCTGCGAGTGCGGCTGGTGGAGTTAGTGGTCCAATACCTTCAGCTATAACACAGAGTTCGCCGACAGGAGTTACTGCAGCATCTCAGCCATCAAACAATTTGCCACGCGTATTAAATAAGGGTGTTGCATTAGCGCAACAGCAACCGCAACAACCACAGCAACCACAGCAACGTCCTGGACAACAACGCTTCATAAATAGCGAGCAACAGCGGGCCAATAATTTGCCTCTGCAACATCAAATTGCACAACAACAACAACAACAATATGCACGACAACAAGCTCAAAATATAGGATTGTGAGTATTCTTTTTTCTTTTTTATTTAATAGTTTAACGCAACTATTTTTGCCATATCAGTTTATAAGTGGATCTACCTTTCCTGCATGTATGTTGGCATGGTGCTGTGACATGCACCTTCTTCTTCTTGTAGCGATAAGGAGAACTCTCGAGGGTTTCAGGGATGTTAATGCTGAGTGTCCTTAGCCAGGTATTCCGGGACGCTCCAGAAATAGCACCATTACGGTGATAGCCGGACGCATCATCCGGCAACGAAATGGTATTACCTAATTTAACCTTATAGGTCACCGTTGGAGTCACCAGAACCCCGCCTGCTAAATAAACGGCATTCCTCAAAAGTAGGTGAGGTTGATAATTGAATTGCAGAAGTGGTGGCAAACTCTTGTAAGGGTTGCGCTACAGAACCCAATGCATTTGCCTTGAGTGTTTCACCTTTGTTGCCAGCTAACTTTTCCATCGCCATTGACCTCAATGAATTAGCCATCTCCTTATTTCTAATTTTACTTACTTTCGACACCATCCATAGGCTTTCCTCACTCCATGTGCGACCAAATCATCTCGGCATTGCATAAGGACCAAAATATATACCGTCCACATCAGAGATTTCTACCGGAGTACACAGCTCACTTAACCACGGCCTCAAATACGATGTTTTTACCGAGTCTCCAGTACGAAGATTTCGGTATTATGTTCTTATTGCGGATCTCCCTCTATTCTCTGGCTAAAGTTTTACGGGGTCTTCATGCTGCCGGAGTAGAGGCTATGTTCTGGGAAGGGGTTGTGTAGGGCAATTTATTACTCCTCCAACCTAATAGCAAACGAGGGGCTGGCTGCTTCCAACAGAAACAATAACGAATTACTTCCAGCTCATTGTTGAGTTTACTAAAATATATTTCATATATCTTGCAAATATCAACTAGATTTGTTTATTTACATCAGCAAAATGTCTTACATTAAATAATTAACTATCAAAAATGTGTCTCATTACAGACGTAAGTTGTCTCCGAAAAATGTCGGCACCTTACCCTCACAATCAACACAATACCGTCGTCCTCAAGAGTCACCAAATAATGCATCGCCCAACACATCTGTAGATCATTATATGACTCAATTGAACCAAGCTTCACCTCCAGTTGGAACTGTGACTATTGCATCAGCTAAACCGAAAGAGAAAGCTGTTATTGATCTAACAGATGAGGATGATGTATCTACTGCTGCACCAACGCCAACACCACCGCCACAACAACAAGTACGCCAGCGTAGTCTGAACAGCAACACGCAAGCAGTGCACACAGTACGTAATGTGCCGCCACTAACACGTATGCCCATCAGCCAACAGACAAATGTACGAACGCCAATGGGTATGCACAGGCAAACACATCCAGGAGCAGGTGAGCTTTTGAAATTTAGAATTTTTTTTGTAAAGCTGCTTAACGAAGGTACAAGGGGATGGGGTAGGACGTTGTTAATACTGGCTGATCTGTAAGAACCTCACATAGGTTGAATTGGTCGATAGTGTTACCAGAAGCTGGTTCGACCAAATTAAAATCTCTTATAAAGGAGTAGGGCTTTAGCAATAATTTGGCCAGCGCAGGACACGAGCTCATTCGACCTCAGAAAGTTATGGGGATGAAGAATACTCGCGGCAAAAAAATCGTTCCAGAAGCTGTTGTTTTGTTGTAGGAATATGGGCACTCAAGAGGACTAGTATCAGAAAATGCTAGTACGGGGCCGTACCGGATTACTATCCGGAAGAGGGCTGTTCGTATCCGCAACACTCCCATAAACGGGGGGCTGCGTCCTTTGCCCTCTATCTTCTGCCTCTGAAGGGTCTTCCTTTTGTCCAGAGCTTTTCCGTTATCAGCGCTCGATTATGGTATCGAGAATTGCTCGTGTCGAAGTTCTTCTCAGCGAACAACCTTGCACCTTCTCCCATTGTCTCAGACGGCCCATGTCGAGCCCTTACTTTCCCTCTCGTTTGGGTCGTCTTCCCTTATCGGACTTGCCCAGCAAAGGAGAAGAGCCATCGTAAAGTGACGACGTCTCCCCCTATGCACTTCAGAATTCTGCAGTTAAACTGTAATGGATTAACTGGGAAGATCACGGAGATAGTCGACTACATGAAGCGCCACAACATCCGCATTGCTGCGATTCAAGAGACTAAACTCACAGCAAGATCTGCATTGCAGACCTGTTCTGGGTATAAAGAAAAGATCGCGAGAGCGGAAATGGAGGTGGCCTCGCGTTTATCATACACCACTCTGTGCAATATCATATATTTGATCCTGGCATCGACCGCAGGGACAATATCTTAGAACGTCAAGGCCTATGTGTCCGGTCAGGCGATGCAAACCTAGAAATCATCAACATCTACATCCCTCCTGCCACCTGTTGCCCCAGTGAATACCGCCCTAATATTAGCGCCTAACTCACTGGCAGCAATCGCATTATCTTAGGCGACTTTAATGCCCATCACGATCTATGGCACAACATCCGCATTGCTGCGATTCAAGAGACTAAACTCACAGCAAGATCTGCACTGCAAACCTGTTCTGGGTATAATGTCCACAGAAAAGATCGCATGAGGGAAGGGGTTGTAACCTCTTTGCCGGTGTGGGTAAACTTTGGTCCACCGTAAAGTCCCTATCGAATCCGTCTGAGCACAATGACAAAGTTCACATCGCCTTCGGCGATAAAGTGCTATCGGATTCGAAAAAATGCGCGAGCGCTTTCTGCCGCCAATATGTAATGCATTCTACGGTCGACAAAGATAGACGGAGGGCCAACAGACACGCACATAAACATAAATTCAGCGCGTCACCAATTACCATCACCGCCAGAGAGGTTGGAGATGCCATTGGTCACGCTAAACCATCCAAAGCAGTGGGCCCAGACGGCATAGCCATGTCGATGCTTAAAGGCCTAGGGAAAGAGGGTTTCAAATACTTAGCGCATGTCTTCAGCTAGCCTGTCATCAGCATGGCTTTAGAAAACTCCATAGCACCACCACCGCGCTAAATGCCATTAGCACCCAGAAAAACTGTGGTTTAAATCAGAAGCCCCACGATAGAACAGTACTCGTAGCGCTAAACCTATCGAAAGCTTTTGATACCGTCAACCATGGCACGTTACTGCAAGACTTGGAAGGGTCTACCCTTCCCCCATGTCTTAAAAGGTGGACCGCAAATTATCTGGGTGGTCGGCAGGCATCGGTGCAATTCAGAAACGAAATATCAAAGCCCTTAATTTTTACATATCAAAACTACCTTCGCCACCCCAGCGGGTTAGGGGGTCAGAATATAACCGCGGTAGGTATGCCTGTCGTAAGAGGCGACTAAAATACCAGATTCAAGGGGCTGTGTAGCGCAACCCTTCAGGTTGCCAGCGCAATATATAGCTTCTCCAAACCCAATTGTCAACCTTACCTATCCGCGGCGAATCCCGTTTCACTAACAGACGAGGCTCTGGCGACCCCAAGCTCCTCATGGAACTTGGGGGTGGGGAGGGAGGGATGGCCTGAAGGTTTAATGTGGCCATATAAATCGTTCCCGATATGGTCGGGCTAGCACCTTAATGGTGCTGTGTTACCGGAGCGTACCGGATCTGTATCCGGAAAGGACCATCACATCGATAACACTCCCCAAAGCCTTCGGGGAGTAACCTTATCACTACAACAACAACAACAACAACAACAACCTTCGCCACCAGAAGGAGTTACTATCGTTTCTTATGCCGATGACTGCACAATAATGGCCACAGGCCCGGGCCCGAAGATCGATGAGCTTTGCAACAGAATAAACGGCTACCTCCCTGATTTCGCCTCGCGAAACCTGGCATTATGACCGACAAAATCCTCCGCGACCCTATTTACAACTTGGACGTCCCAAATGTCGACCATTTTGAACATCCACGTCGATGGCACTACGCTACCGACTGTCCTACATCCCAAAATCTTGGGTGTGACGTTTGATCAGGATCTACATTTTGGTGAGCCGCAATTGTTCCGAAAATCCAGAGCCGTAATAAAATCCTCAAACCCCTTGCTGGCAGTACTTGGGGAAAAGACAAAGAAACGCTCATTACCACATACAAAGCAAGTGGTCAGCGATTACATGCTACGCGTCCCCTATATGGTCGCCAAGCCTAAAAACTACTCACTGGAAGAGCTACAGGCCTGCCAAAATACTGCGCTCAGAACCGCCACGGGCTGTCTTCTTATATCCCCAGAACACCATCTACATAATGAGGAGAGAATACTCCCCATCAGAGAGAGAAATGAGATGCTAACCAAACAGTTCCTGTTGAATACCCAGAAACCTGGGCATCCCCACAGACATCTGATTAATGAGCCGCCACCGCCTAGGGCTTTAAGGAGTCATCTCCGTAAGCATTTTGAGGAAATACGGCACCTGAGAACTCAGCCGTATGAAGCAAAAAAACACAAGCAGGTCCTTGGTGAACTCCACATACAGGCGTCGGACCTTTATGCAGGGAATTGCCCGGTGAATCCAGTACTCGGGGAACAGTACCCAAAACTTGCGAAAGAGGAACGCATACTCCCCAGGGAAACGCGAGTCACTCTGGCTCAACTTCGTTCTGGATACTGTAACAGGTTAAACTCTTACATATCCAGAATCAACCCCGACATACAAAATGTATGCCCCGCTTGCAATGTGTCCCCACATGACACCAACCATCTCTTTAATTGTAATGTGGAACCAACGCCTCTAACACCCCTTTCATTATGGTCCACCCCTGTCGAAACAGCAAGTTTCCTTGGACTCCCGTTAGAGGATATTGATGACAATTTGTGATCGGTCGCAGCTATTAGGTGGGGCGAAACATTGCTACAACAACAACAACAACAACAGCCATCGTAACTTTCCGAAGCAGTCAGGAACCGGAAATATGCCATCAGACTGCAAATATTCCAATTGATACGTTCGGCATACCACCTTGGATAAGTGATGTGGGTACTTGTTGATGACCGACATCCCATCACCTTTTTTTTTTAGGTAAAAGGGTGTAGGCGCAAGCACCTAAATTGCTTAAGCACATATCCTGGGGACTATGGAGTTCGGCTAAGCTTTCCCGCCATGGCTAAGATGAGTGTATTCTAGTTCTTCTTCGTGTAGCGATAAGGGCACTTTCCAAAGGATTTGGTCCGTTCCGGAAACTAGCACCACTAAGCTATTAGCCTGACCATCTCGGGAAGGGTTTTATATCATTCAGGTCATCCCATCCCCTGTTCCAGTAAGGAACTTTGGGTCGCTAGAGCCTGATGTGCAAAAGATGTGCGTGATACATTCATATTTGTAAAGCGGGGAATATTTTTCCTGTGTGTGCTTATAAGCAAAAGCCAACTACGGCGCTTCGCTTCTAAACTTTTAATTCTTTTAAATGCTTTTTTTAACAACACTGATTTATGTTTCTTTACAGTACAAAAAACCAGCAACAGTGCACTTATGTCAAATATCTCTACACCTCCTGGCACCAGCATTACGCGTGTGCATATCAGTTCAACGAGTATGCAGTCAACTCCGCCAGTACGTAAATACAATCATCCTGCACCATTGCCAAATACACCTCCACAACCATTTAGCCCCGGTTGGAAATTACCACCACCTAGGCCCACAATACGTATTAGTAACCTTGAAAATGGTATTGTCATCTCATGGACTATGGAGGATTCAATGGAACGTTATGCAGAATGTGTGACCTATCAAATTTATGCATACCAAGAGACTTTAGGTCCACCAGCGGTAGATTCATGGCGTCATGTTGGCGATGTTAAGGCAATGTTATTACCAATGGCTGTCACATTGACACAATTCCAAGAGGGGCAACGCTATTATTTTGCTGTTCGGGCTGTGGATGAACATAAGCGCTTAGGGCAATTTAGTTTACCTAAAACGTGGAGTTAAATGCATTGCGTGGTAGACTAAGAAATCTGAAAGAACGCGTTATCTGTGTGGAAATTAGTGTGTAGGGGATCGTACTGGGTAGCTGTGCATATTCGCATGAATGATATAATTTTAAAAAACACATATATAATTTTCGAATTAGAGTTAAGTATTTTTTTAATATTATTAGTTATGGGGTTTTACCTTATGCATACAAACATACAAACTAGGGCTCTTGTTTACAATCAATTATTCGGCTAATCGAATAGTCGAGTAGTAACTTTTCAATTAGCTGATATTCGATTTCATCATAGCATGCGATCGACTATCTTTCGAATACTGAGGGTTTGATAAATTCAAGTTTTTGTAATTTAAAAATAAATATTAAAAATTGTTTCCAGTTAGCAATTAAATTTGGACACAAAGCCTTTTCCCTGAATGAATCTAATTTCTTTATTAAAATTTACTTTAAAATCTGCACCAAAACTTTTTTGATACAAAATCATTCAGTTTATTGTTTTTGTTATTATCATTGTTGAGTTTAAATAAGTAATTTCATTTAATTATATAAATATATTAGCTAATATTGAGCATTTCAATTACTGATTAAAAAATATAACTTTTTATTAATTTGAATGAAGAAAGCACAGCTTCATTGGCGGAAGAGCGTGTGTACCTGAACTTAACTCGGTCTCTGTGCGCACATAGAAGCTCTACAATCGCAGAGCTCATTTCAAAATTAAAAAAAAAATATCCGCATTAATCGAAGGTAGTGGTGATAATCGATTATTTTACAAGACAACTTTTGCTAGTCGACTTATCGATCATTGGAATAGTCGATTACCAAGAGCTCTAATACAAACATACAACACAGATATTTATTGTTCATAAACTCGGATTTAACTTTTATTTAACCTAAACAACTTTTAATTTTAATTAAAAATTTTATTTAAGTTTTGTTTGAGTGCAAGCAAAATACATGAATTGCAAGCATCATTTCAATACACATGAACAATGCTTACAAATTTTACCATATATGTAAAAGCATAAACACAATAGAGATTTCGTTGTTTTTATGTTCGCCTTTCAATGGCGATATTATGATGTTGCTTTTGGTGTATTCCATTATTCATGTAACACCATACAAATGCGTAGATACTCTATAAATAATTGATTATTTATAAATAATTCTTATATTAGGTCTCAAATAAATATCAAATAAAAACGAAAAAAAATAAACATATAATGAAATATCGCTATACAATTAATTACTACATACGAAATATGTTTAACATAAGTATTTTTAATCTACATTAATATTATTATCTAAATGACATAAATAATTCTGCAGTATGTACGCTAGTGAGATATGAAAATTATATAAAAAAAAACATTCGAATAAATTCATTTAATTAATGCAAATGAATACTATTTTTTTTATATGAGTGATGATGCTGAAATTCATTAAGAAGGCCACATATCGGGCCTTATACATAAAAGTGCGAGATGTGGATGTTCGAAACATGGTCAAAGTTAACATCGATGTATCGACAATTTTTCGATATTGAGTAATTTTGAAACATCGATGTTAAACATCGGATTTTCATCCGATACTATCGATGTTTTAAAAACATCGATGTATCGTTTGCATCCCTAGATAGGTTTACAAAAGCTTCTTCTATAAAAGGCCAATACTTGACGTCCACGATATGCGTGATTACAGTCGAATCACTTACAGGCAGCCAATTTGTGAAAAGCGGTTTGCAGGAAGAAACTGATATGAACGCTCTGTGTTCGTGTTCTTTCACCCTCAGCTTAAGACTCCAGCCGGGGATCCAACCGGGTCCCATGCTCTGTAAATCCCTCACCATATAGATCCTCCTGCTAATGTGCCTCCTCTAAACTGCTTGCTGCCGCTTTTAAATGTTTTTCATTTGTGGATGTTTCGGACTTGTTATCCAGCACGGATGTGTCGTAAGCTTTTATTGCAGTGTATAGCACGAAGTTGCTAGTTTTGATTTTGCATGTGGGGAATAGAAAGACCTTAACTTCAGAAGTGGAATAAAATCAAACTCTCACATGAGACAAAGGAAAGCAATTTTATGACAAATGTCGTGGTACTTAAGTAATTGAAGTTTTAGGGGTGAATATACGGTCGACGTCCCAATCCGCGTTAGGAGGAATTAAAGGGAGACATAAGATGCATATTATCATTCATGCAGTGAAGGCGTGGATCGAAGAGCGGGGCTGCAAAATTTATAAGATTACCTACTAGTCTTACACACAGTAAGGGGACACTGCTTTCTGGCGTCACACGTCGGGCGTGATTTACTATGAAGGCAGATCTTGCAGGTTGGCATTAAGGCTTCACCTAGAATTTTAAGTCTTCTTTTTTATATTTGTTCGTTGGCTGGCTCGAGGTCAATAAAACACAGGTTTAAAATCTTTTACCAATATATTTCGGCTACTCTGCGGTAACCGGCTTCAGGGGTAACTAAAAAATTATAATAAACAAATTTGAAATTACAATAATTTTTCAGATTTAAAAAACAATCATAAACCTACATAAATTTACACGTCCGTACGCTTTGACGTGGAGCTGTGCTTTGTCTGTTTGTTCGTTAGTAAATGTCTGTATATATGTGCAATGTTCTCTGTGTCCGTTTGCCTTATGTTTGGAGTGTTTATTATATTGTAACGAGCGACTGGCGCGCCTTGTTGGACGGCCATAACCGTTTAGACGGTTAAGCGCCAATTAAGTAGTTAATTAAGAATTTACTTGCAAATCCTCTTATTTGCAATCCTCTGCTAAGTTCGAATCACTAAACTGTTGAATAAATAACTCCAATTTGTAATAATGCAAAATGACCTTTATTAAAGTACTTCACAATAACACTCAAACTGTGCAACGAATAGCTTGCTTAATAACCAAACTGATTGATATCTTAAATGAAACTCTACTATTCAAAATAATACTGCTCTTGCTCGCTAGATAGCGTCTTAGTCGAAACTGCTTGACAACTCAAATCAAACTGAATCCCAGCGCCTCTACAATTGCCGCCTTTTATACTCTTTGATTTCAACCATCGCATCTTCTAGGCGCTTCCAGAATCTACTAGTCCAGCAGCTCTCAAACTTCTCAGCTGTAACTACAATTGCACAATTTTATAGTTTTTCTCATTGCATACTTATAGGAGTATCTCAGATATATGCATGTGTTTGTGCATTGACTCTCCGCTGCTCGTATACGTACATGGTACATATGTGTAGACGCAATTATTGTTTCGTTTATGTAGATACATAATGATTGATCTATGGATGTGAATTCACGTCACTGCTTACCATCGGCTTAGAGATGGCAGCACTCCTTAGTTTTGCTAATATTCGTAACACTGCCCTCCGCCTAAGTCTGATCGTCCCGATTACACAAATCTCCCGATCTAAACGTTGCCAGCCTTTCCAAATGGACCACTTTCATTTTGGTTCGTGGTTTACCGATGGTTTGTATGCGGTACACTACATCGTTGATCCGTTTTACAACTTTGTATGGGCCTTCCCAATTACACTGCAATTTCGGGGACAAACGTTTTTACGTTGTGGGTTGTATAACAGCACCAAATCTCCTTCCTGAAAACCTTCTGAATTAATTGCTTTATCGTATCTGGCTTTCCTCTTGTCACTCATAATCTTTGTTCGTTGCCTTACCAGATCATGTATTTCTCTTAGCTCTTCTTCCAAATCACTAGTGGATTTCTTGACATTTCTCTCCGCATTGGCATCTATCCCAAACTTCAAATCAGCTGGCAGTCTAAGGTCATTGCCAAAAATTACTTTTGCAGGGGTTTGGTCCGTTGTCTCATGCACTGCTGATCGGTAAGCCATCAAGAATAATGATATGTGTGTATCCCAGTCCTTATGGTACTTGTCTACTACTTTCCTTAAATGCTCCTCCGATGTTCTATTGAAACGTTCCACCATACCTTCGGACAGAGGATGCAATGCAGTTGTCCGTGTTTTACGAATGCCCAACTTCTTGCACATTTCTTGGAACACAGTTGATTCAAAATTCCTGCCTTGGTCAGAATATAACTCCATTGGTACACCATACCTTGCAACCCATTCGTTTTTAACCACTTCTGCTACTGTTTCTGCTTCTTGGTTTGGTATTGGGTATACCTCTGGCCATTTACTGAAATAATCCATAACCACCAGTACGTATTTGTTTCCGCGGTTGCTAGTAGGAAATGGACCTGCGACATCCATGGCGATCCTTTCAAATGGTGCACCTGAAATATACTGCTTCATCTGGCCATGACTTCGGGTTTTGGGCCCTTTCGCTCCGTTGCATACCTCGCAGTTGGCAATCCACTCGGGTGACCGACTGACGGCAACCAACCCAATAGAATCTCTGCTTAATTTTCTCGAGTGTCTTCGTGATTCCAAGATGACCTCCACTTGGACCATTGTGCAGCTCGCTGAACACGTCAGGAATCCTCTTTCTGGGAACAACTATCAGCTTCTTCTTGCATTGCCCATCCTCACTCTCCCATACTCTATGCAAGCAACCGGATATCAATTCTAAACTGTTCCACTGTACCCAATATGACTTCGCAATGGGACTCTCTGCTTGGTCTTTCGTTTCGTTCGAGCCCTTGCATAACATGTGACAGATCTGTATCTTCTAGCTGACACTTTCTTAGTTGTTCCTTGTCCCATTCATCCGTATACGTTATAGTCATTAGCCGGACATCTATAATGTCTTCTTTAGCCTCGGCCTTTGAACAGTGCTTGCATTCCAAACTACATGGTCTTCGTGACATTGCATCGGCATTTCCATGGGTACTACCTTTTCGATGCTCAATGGAAAAGTCATAGCTCTGTAGTCGCTCGATCCACCGTGCCAATTGTCCTTCCGGATTACGGAACTGCAGAAGCCATTTTAAAGCTGCGTGATCTGTCCTAACACGGAATCGCTGGCCGTAGAGGTATTTGTGAAAATGTTTAATGCACTCTACCAATGCCAAAAGCTCTCTCCGCGTAACGCAGTAGATCCTCTCTGGTTTTCCAATCGAACGGCTGTAATATGCAACTACCTTCTCCTGTCCATCGACCAGTTGTGATAAAATGCCTCCTATAGCATATCCACTCGCATCTGTATCTAGAATAAATGTTGCTCCTGGAATCGGATATGCTAACATTGGGGCAGTACACAAACGCTCCTTCAATGTTTGGAAAGCCACTTCTTGCTCCTTCTTCCATTCAAAAGCTTTATTTTTTCTTGTAAGCTCATGGAGGCTATGGGCTACGCTGGAAAAATTTGGTACAAATCGGCGGTAATATGTGCACAGCCCAAGGAAACTTCTTAATTCATGTAGGTTCTGTGGTCTTGGCCAATCCTTTACAGCCTCTATCTTTTCGTTCGCAGTGCAGATGCCCTCTGTCGTTACCTTGTGACCTAAATAATTTACTTCCTTTTTAAACAGCGCACACTTTTTGGGACTTAACTTCAGACCAGCGCCAGCTATTCTTTGGAAAACTTCCTCAAAGTTCTTAAGATGTTCATTAAAATTCTTGCCCAATACGATGATGTCGTCCAGGTACACCAAGCATGTTTTCCAGTAGCCGCTTTTCAAGTCCAGTGTGGAAAACCATTCCGTACCAGATAGCTAGTCCAGAGTGTCGTCAATTCTTGGCAATGGGTAGCTATCCTTTTTCGTAACGTCATTCAACTTCCTGTAGTCCACGCAAAACCTCATTTTTCCATCCTTCTTTTTTACAAGTACTACCGGTGAGCTCCATGGACTAGCTGATGGTTCGATCACGCCGCTGTCGCTCATTTCTTGTATGATTTGACTCACAACTTCCCGCTTCGCCAGTGGAACACTACGTGGAGCTTGACGGATCGGCCTCGCATCTCCAGTGTCAATATGATGTTTCACAACATTGGTGCGGCCTGGTTTGGAACCATCCTGGTCAAATATGTTTGCTTACTTTAGGAGCAGTTGCTTTGCCTTACTATGATAATCTTCCTCTAGCCCCTCCGTCCATGCCGTGATGTCATTTGAAAGATCAGTATTACTAGATGAAACGTGTTCCTGGAGCTGTTCACAGTTACTTCAGCCTCTTGGCATCTTCCCAAAATAGCTCCTTTGGTCAGTTTGAGTGGTGACTTGAACTCATTGAGTACTCTTACCGGAATACGTCCATCGTGTTTTGTCATAGCCAGGGTTTTTCCTACAAGTATGTTCGGTGCTGATTTGTTTGCTGCTTCGACAACCCACAATTTTTTTGTCCCACAATCTCCATCAACCTTTGCCCAGATGACTGCTTCTGATTTTGGTGGTATTTGCTAACTCTCTTCTACCAGCACTCGTTTACTGCTGTAGCCTCTCTCTTAGCCGAAATTAAGTGGCACATCCATGTTCTTATATCGCATAGTCTTGCTTTGCATATCGATTTTGATGCCTTGGTTGATTAAGAACCTGTTGCCCAATTGCTACTTCACATTCTACTTCTCCAATTACCTGGGTGTCCTCTCCCGTGGCTGTACGTAATCTTGCTCCAAGCAATGGTATTATCTTTTTGTTGACTAAATCTGATCGAATGATGGAATGGGATGCACCGGTATCTACAGTCAGTAAACGTTCCTTTCCATCCACATGTCCTCCAACAGTAAGATTGTTCGATCTTCTTCCAATCTGCGAATAGAGATTATGGGGCATTCAATTGCGGGAGCCAGCTGCCGCCCCTTGCGGCTGACTCGATTTAGTTTAACGATTGAGTGGTCTTGGAGATTTGCTCATCTCCTTCTGCTCTGCGTTTACGACCACCCACATTAGTGGAACTGTTAGGGTTGATGTTGCAATAACGCGCAATATGCCCTGGCTTTCCACACTTAAAGCATTTGACTGCATCATTATTCTTTTGCTGCGTATCCTTCAATGCTTCCAAAATTGTGTCTACCCAGTCTGGCCCTTCCACTTCCACGCGATGAGCTTTGTTTGCGGGCTTACTCAAAAGTGACGCTGTTTCCTGAGTCAGTGCGTGGGATACCGTTTCAGCAAATGTTAGTTTTGGATTCGCATATGTAGCCCGCTTCGTTTACACATCCCGTATGCCATTTATGAAGCTCTGGATTTTTACCCTTTCAGTGTATTCCACGGGTGCGTCCGCATTTGCAAGATGAGCTAATCTTTCAATATCTGAAGCAAACTCCTGCAATGTCTCATTTGCTTTTTGGTAGCGGTTTGCAACTCAATTTGGAATATCTGTTTTCTACGCTCGCTTCCATATCGCCGTTCTACAGTAGCCATCAATGCGTCATAACTGTTCCGTTCGTACTCTGGAATAGTCTGTAAGATTTCGGCAGCTGGTCCTTTCAATGCCACGAAGAGTGCGGCAACTTTATCTTCCGCATTCCAGTTGTTCACTGCCGCGGTCTTCTCAAACTGTAGCTTAAAGACCTGGAAAGGCACAGAACCGTCAAAGGATGGTGTTTTTACCTTTGGATTACTCGCTGAAACAGCTGGGCGATTTAATTGTAATTCCTGGATCCTATCTTTCAAAGCATCCATCTCTGCCTCTATTTTATCCTGTCGACCCCTGAAGCCTTCATGAAACTGGGTTAGTTTTTCTTCCATATGCGCTTCCAGTTTCGATGATATACGGACTTCCTGCTCTTCTAGTTGTGTGGATATCTGAGATGATATCTGTGCTGAAATTTGTGCCGACATTTCGGAAATACGCGTCTCCTGTGCTTCAATCTTAGATGTTATGCGTGTTTCTTGCGATTCCATCTGTGATGTTATGCGTGTCTCCTGCGATTCCAGTTGAGATGACATTTGTGACGACATTTCTAAAATCCGTGTCTCCTGTGATTCCAGTTGGGATGCCATATATGTCTTCTGTTCTTCGAGCTGTGTTTCCATCTTGGATGTAATCTGTGTCGACATTTCTGACATTTGCGACGACATTGGTGTTACTGTCGATGTTTGTGCAGATATTGCAGCCAAAATCATGTTCAAGTCTGTGCTCGTAACTGTCTGCGATGTTTCGTTTTTCTCTTCAATTTTGTTGTTGTCTCGTCCCCATCAGGATAAAAGACAAACCCGTCCACATCAATTCCTTGCGACTCCATTACCTCTCGTAGCCGTGCTTGAAGTTCGATCTTATTGCCGGTTGTATTTAATCCACGGTTCTCCAACTCCTTTTTCAGTTGCTGGATCTTCAATTCACTGAACTTTGCTATGTCCTTGTTGTCCTCTGGAATTTATTCAACAATTCCTCTTCTGACACCCATTGTAACGAATTTACTTGCAAATCCTCTTATTTGCAATCCTCTGCTAAGTTCGAATCACTAAACTGTTGAATAAATAACTCCAATTTGTAATAATGCAAAATGGCCTTTATTAAAGTACTTCACAATAACACTCAAACTGTGCAACGAATAGCTTGCTTAATAACCAAACTGATTGATATCTCAAATGAAACTCTACTATTCAAAATAATACTGCTCGTGCTCGCTAGATAGCGTCTTAGTCGAAACTGCTTGACAACTCAAATCAAACTGAATTCCAGCGCCTCTACAATTGCCGACTTTTATACTCTTTGATTTCAACCTTCGCATCTTCTAGGCGCTTCCAGAATCTACTAGTCCAGCAGCTCTCAAACTTCTCAGCTGTAACTACAATTGCACAATTGTATAGTTTTTCTCATTGCATACTTATAGGAATATCTCAGATATATGCATGTGTTTGTGCATTGACTCTCCGCTGCTCGTATACGTACATGGTACATATGTGTAGACGCAATTATTGTTTCGTTTATGTAGATACATAATGATTGATCTATGGATGTGAAGTCACGACACTGCTTAGCATCGGCTTAGAGATGGCAGCACTCCTTAGTTTTGCTAATATTCGTAACAATATGTAAATCTTCCAAAGTGAAGCGCTTAGAATACGTTGTTGTTGTTTTTGTAGCAGTGCTTCGCCCCACCTAATAGGTGCGACCGATCACAAATTGTCATCAATATCCTCTAACGGGAGTCCAAGGAAACTTGCTGTTTCAACAACCATAATGAAAGGTGTGTTAGAGGCGTTGGTTCCACATTACAATTAAAGAGATGGTTGTATGTCGGGGTTGATTCTGGATAGGTAAGAGTTTAGCCTGTTACAGTATCCTGAACGAAGTTGAGCTAGAGTGACTCGCGTTTCCCAGGGGAGTATGCATTCCTCTTCCGCAAGTTTTGGGTACTGTTCTTTGAGTACTAGATTCACCGGGCAATTCCTGACATAAAGGCCCGACGCCTGTTTGTGGAGTTCACTGAGGACCTGTTTGTGTTTTTGGCTTCATACGGCTGAGTTCTCAGGTGCCGTATTTCCTCATAATGCTTACGGAGGTGACTCCTTAAGCCCCTAGGCGGTGTTGGCTCATCAATTAGATGCCTGTTGGGATGCCCAGGTTTCTGGGTATTCAACAGGAACTGTTTGGTTAGCATCTCATTTCTCTCCCTGATGGGGGTATTCTCGCCTCATTATGTAGATGGTATTCTGGGGACATAAGAAGACAGCCCGTGGTGGTTCTGAGCGCAGTATTTTGGCAGGCCTGTAGCTCTTCCAGTGAGTAGTTTTTAGGCTTGGCGACCATATAGGGGACGCGTAGCATGTAAACGCTGACCACTTGCTTTGTATGTGGTAATGAGCGTTTCTTTGTCTTTTCCCCAAGTACTGCCAGCAAGGGATTTGAGGATTTTATTATGGCTCTGTATTTTCGGTACAATTGCGGCTGCATGCTCACCAAAATGTAGATCCTGATCAAACGTTACACCCAAGATTTTGGGGTGTAGGACAGTCGGTAGCGTAGTGCCATCGACGTGGATGTTCAAATGATCGACATTTGGGACGTCCATGTTGTAAATAAGGTCGCGGAGGATTTTGTCGGTGATAATGCCAGGTTTCGCGAGGCGGAAAAACTGGAGAGATCAGGGAGGCAGCCGTTTATTCTGTTGCAAAGCTCATCGATCTGTGGGCCTGGGCCTGTGGCCATTATTGTGCAGTCATCGGCGTAGGAAACGATAGTAACTCCTTCCGGTGGCGAAGGTAGCTTAGATATGTAGAAATTAAACAAAAGTGGGGATAGGACACCACCCTGTGGCACCCCTTGTTTAATTCTTCTTGGTTTTGATGTTTCGTCTCTAAATTGCACCGATGCCTGCCGACCACCTAGATAATTTGTGGTCCACCTTTTAAGACATGAGGGAAGGGTAGACTCTCCAAGGTCTTGCATTAACGTGCCATGGTTGACCCTATCAAAAGCTTTTGTTAGGTCTAGCACAACGAGTACTGTTCTACGGTGAGGGTTTTGATTTGAACCGCAATTTATCTGGGTGCTAATGGCATTTAGCGCGGCGGTGGTGCTATGGAGTTTTCTGAAGCCATGCTGATGACAGGCTAGCTGCAAATTTGCTTTGAAGTAGGGGAGCAAAATGGCTTCAAGCGTCTTGGCTACTGGCGATAGGAGAGATATTGGGCGATATGACTCCTATGTTAGCTGGTTTCCCGGGCTTTGCTTTAGTAGCGGGACCAACCTGGCCATTTTCCATTTTTCGGGAATGACAAAGGTGGAAAGAAACAGATTGAAGACATGTGCTAAATATTTTAAACCCTCTTTCCCCAGGCTTTTAATCATCGGCATGGCTATGGCGTCTGGGCCCACTGCTTTGGATGGTTTAGCATAACCGATGGCATCCTCAACCTCTTTGGCGGTGATTTATGTTTATGTGCGTGTCTGTGGGCCCTCCGCCTATCTTTGTCGACCGTAGAATGCATTATATATTGTCGACAGAAAGCGCTCGCGCATTTTTTCGCATCTGACAGCACTTTATCGCCAAAGACGATGGAAACTTTGTCATTGTGTTTAGACGGATTCGATAGGGACTTCACGGTGGACCAAAGTTTACCTACACCGGTACAACCTCTCTACAACCGCTTAGGTGCTCCTCCCATTTCGCCCGCTTGTGTTCATCCACAAGCAATCTGATGCGTTGGTTTATATACTTTATTTGGGGGTCGCCGGGATCGAGCTGTCTTATAAAGTCATGGTCTCTCGCTAAATTTATTGCCTCCGCCGGAAAGTGGACCCGAATTTTGGGAATTCTACCGGCGGGAATAAAGCGAGCCGAGGCGGATTCAATGACCTTGCGGAAAGCACGCTCACCTTAGCGGGCATCAGTCGGGATAGGGAGGGCAGCAAAGCGGCTGTCTGTAAAGGATTTGTATTCGTCCCACTTTCCTTTTTTAAAGTTTATGAAAGTTCGTTTTTCTGTGATGATGAAGTCGGCGGTACGCTCAAGCGAAATAAGTATAAGCAGGTGGTCAGATGCTAATGTTAACATCGGCTGCCAGTTAACGCAGTTTACGAGTCCTGCGCTCACGATTGATATATCCGGCGAACTGTGACAGTTTCCTACCATACGTGTGGGGGCGTCTCCGTTTATTGTGCAGAACGTCGCTTCTTCTATTTGAACATCTCACCTCTACTGTCCGCCCGCAAGTTTGAATGCCATAGAACGTGATGGGCATTGAAATCGCCTAAGATAATGCGATTGTTGCCAGCGAGTAAGGCGCTGGTATTAGGGCGGTATCCACTACGGCAACAGGTGGCAGGAGGGATGTAGATGTTGATGATTTCTAGGTTTGCATCGCCTGACTGGTCAGATAGGCCTTGACGTTCTAAGACACTGTCCCTGCGGCCGATGTCAGGATCAAATGTATGGTATTGCAGAGAGTGATGTATGATAAACGCGAGGCCGCTCTCGCGATATTTTCTGTGCACATTATACCAAGAACAGGTCTGCAGAGCAAATTTTGCTGTGAGTTTAGTCTCTTGAATCGCAGCAATGCGGATGTTGTGCCGCTTCATGAAATCGACTATCTCCGTGATCTTCCCAGTTTATCCATTACAGTTTAACTGCAGAATTCTGAAGTGCAAGAGGGAAGACGTCGTCACTCTGGGAGTAAGTGACGGGTGACTACGCCTGTGTTGTTGAAGGCTAGGACGCAACTGCTGTTGTGGCCCTGGGACTGGACGCCCTTGGATAAGTATTGGGGTACCCGGTGTATTTGGGTATGCGGCCTGGCAACATGGCACAATGAAACCCGGGGGGGGGGGGGGGGGGGGTTGCCGTCGCGGAGACCAGAATATCTAGGAAAGTGGCACCGTCCAAGGCAGGAGCTGCATTGGGCGGATGTCGCAACCATATATATTAGAGTTCTGCTTTTTCGTTCATTTCAGAGATTGGGTTCTTTCGTTCTTTTTCTGATGAACGAACAAGGTGTTCATTTTGTTCATCTGTTCCTTTTTTTTCAAGCAAATTTGTTCACTGCTGCTCACACCCACGAAAAAAGTAAATATGTTTAGATGGGGGCAAAGATTGATTGAAGAGTAAAGATGTTGCAGGGAAGCAAGCTTCACAAAACCTCTAGTAGGTCACATTCACCACTTTCCACAGCAGAATTTGTTAACTACCACTGTCTGTATTTGTTATTTAATAATTATTTGTACACTTTTTATTCAGCTAATGTGTTCAGAATTTTTGTTGTTGTTGTTTTTGTAGCAGTGCTTCGCCCCACCTAATAGGTGCGACCGATCACAAATTGTCATCAATATCCTCTAACGAGAGTCCAAGGAAACTTGCTGTTTCAACAGGGGTGGACCATAATGAAAGGGGTGTTAGAGGCGTTGGTTCCACATTATAATTAACGAGATGGTTGGTGTCATGTGGGGACACATTGCAAGCGGGGCATACATTTTGTATGTCGGGGTTGATTCTGGATAGGTAAGAGTTTAGCCTGTTACAGTATCCAGAACGAAGTTGAGCTAGAGTGACTCGCGTTTCCCTGGGGAGTATTCGTTCCTCTTCCGCAAGTTTTGGGTACTGTTCTTTGAGTACTGGATTCACCGGGCAACCTGTTTGTGTTTTTTGGCTTCATACGGCTGAGTTCTCAGGTGCCGTATTTCCTCATAATGCTTACCGAGGTGACTCCTGAAGCCCCTAGGCGATGTTGGCTCATCAACTAGATGCCTGTTGGGATGCCCAGGTTTCTGGGTATTCAACAGGAACTGTTTGGTTAGCATCTCATTTCTCTCCCTCATTATGTAGATGGTATTCTGGGGACATAAGAAGACAGCCCGTGGCGGTTCTGAGAGCAGTATTTTGGCAGGCCTGTAGCTCTTCCAGTGAGTAGTTTTTAGGCTTGACGGCCATATTGGGGACGTGTAGCATGTAATCGGCTGACCACTTGCTTTGTATGTGGTAATGAGCGTTTCTTTGTCTTTTCCCCAAGTACTGCCAGCAAGGGATTTGAGGATTTTATTACGGCTCTGGATTTTCGGTACAATTGCGGCTGCATGCTCACCAAAATGTAGATCATGATCAAACGTTACACCCAAGATTTTGGGGTGTAGGACAGTCGGTAGCGTAGTGCCATCGACGTGGATGTTCAATATGATCGACATTTGGGACGTCCATGCTGTAAATAAGGTCGCGGAGGATTTTGTCGGTGATAATGCCAGGTTTCGCGAGGCGGAAAAACTGGAGAGATCAGGGAGGTAGCCGTTTATTCTGTTCGAAAGCTCATCGATCTGTGGGCCTGGGCCTGTGGCCATTATTGTGCAGTCATCGGCGTAGGAAACGATAGTAACTCCTTCTGGTGGCGAAGGTAGCTTAGATATGTAGAAATTAAACAAAAGTGGGGATAGGACACCACCCTGTGGCACCCCTTGTTTAATTCTTCTTGGTTTTGATGTTTCGTCTCTAAATTGCACCGATGCCTGCCGACCACCTAGATAATTTGCGGTCCACCTTTTAAGACATGGGGGAAGGGTAGACCCTCCAAGGTCTTGCATTAATGTGCCACGGTTGACCGTATCAAAACTTTTGATAGGTCTAGCACAACGAGTACTGTTCTATGGTGAGGTTTTTGATTTAAACCGCAATTTATCTGGGTGCTAATGGCATTTAGCGCGGTGGTGGTGCTATGGAGTTTTCTGAAGCCATGCTGATGACAGGCTAGCTGCAAATTTGTTTTGAAGTAGGGGAGCAAAATGGCTTCACGCGTCTTGGCTACTGGCGATAGGAGAGATATTGGGCGATATGACTCTCCTATGTTAGCTGGTTTCCCGAGCTTTAGTAGCGGGACCAACCTGGCCATTTTCCATTTTTCGGGAATGACAAAGGTGGAAAGAGACAGGTTGAGGACAATATTTGAAATCCTTTTCCCCAGGCTGCTTTGGATGGTTTAGCATAACCGATGTTTATGTGCGTGTCTGTGGGCCCTCCGTCTATCTTTGTCGACCGTAGAATGCATTATACATTGTCGACAGAAAGCACTCGCGCATTTTTTCGCATCTGACAGCACTTTATCGCCAAAGACGATGGAAACTTTGTCATTGTGCTTAGACGGATTCGATAGGGACTTCACGGTGGACCAAAGTTTACCTACACCGGTACAACCTCTCTACAACCGCTTAGGTGCTCCTGCCATTTCGCCCGCTTGTGTTCACCCACAGGCAATCTGATGCGTTGGTTTATATACTTTATTTGGGGGTCGCAGGGATTGAGCTGTCTTATAAAGTCACGTTCTCTCGCTAAATGTATTGTCTCCGCCGGAAAATGAGCCCGAATTTTGGAATTCTACCGGCGGGAATAAAGCGAGCCGAGGCGGATTCAATGACCTTGCGGAAAGCACGCTCACCTTAGCGGGCATCAGTCGGGATATGGAGGGCAGCAAAGCGGCTGTCTGTAAAGGATTTGTATTCGTCCCACTTTCCTTTTTTAAAGTTTATGAAAGTTCGTTTTTCTGTGACGATGTAGTCGGCGGTACGCTCGAGCGAAATAAGTATAGGCAGGTGGTCAGATGCTAATGTTACCATCGGCTGCCAGTTAACACAGTTTACGAGTCCTGCGCTCACTATTGATATATCCGGCGAACTGTGACAGTTTCCTACCATACGTGTGGGGGCGTTTATTGTGCAGAACGCCGCTTCTTCTATCTGAACATCTCACCTCTACTGTCCGCCCGCAAGTTTGAATGTCATATAACGTGATGGGCATTGAAATCGCCTAAGATAATGCGATTGTTGCCAGTGAGTAAGGCGCTGATATTAGGGTGGTATCCACTACGGCAACAGGTGGCAGGAGGGATGTAGATGTTGATGATTTAAAGGTTTGCATCGCCTGACCGAACAGATAGGCTTTGACGTTCTAAGACACTGTCCCTGCGGCCGATGTCAGGATCAAATGTATGGTATTGTATAGAGTGATGTATGATAAACGCGAGGCCGCCTCCATTTCCGCTCTCGTGATCTTTTCTGAGCACATTATACCAAGAACAGGTCTGCAGAGCAAATTTTGCTGTGAGTTTAGTCTCTTGAATCGCAGCAATGCGGATGTTGTGCCGCTTCATGAAATCGACTATCTCCGTGATCTTCCCAGTTTATCCATTACAGTTTAACTGCAGAATTCTGAAGTGCAAGGGCGAGACGTCGTCACTCTGGGAGTAAGTGACGGGGGACTACGCCTGTGTTGTTGAAGGCTAGGACGCAACTGCTGTTGTGGCTCTGGAACTGGACGTCCTTGGATAAGCATTGAGGTACCCGGTGTATTTGGGTATGCGGCCTGGCAACATGGCGCAATGAAACCCGTCGGGGCGTTGCCGTCGCGGAAACCAGAACATCTAGGAAAGTGGCACCGTCCAAAGCAGGAGCTGCATTGGGCGGATGTCGCAAACATATTGTAACGATTTTACTTGCAAATCCTCTTATTTGCCCTTTTGCTAGGTTCGTATCGCTAAACTGTTGAATAAATAACTCCAATATTGAATAATGGAAAAATGGCATTTATTAAAGTACTTCACAATAACACTTATACTTTGCTACTCGCTGGCTTAATAACCAAACTGATTGATAACTCAAATGAAACTCTACTATTGGCCGCCAGATCGCGTGCTTGATCAAACTGATTGATAGCTCAACTCAAACTGAATTACAGCGCCTCTACATCTGTTGCCTTTTATACTCTTTGGTTTCCTCGTTCGCATTTTTCTAGAATCTACTAGCATTGTCCATGAGCTCTCAGCTATAACTAAAATTGCACAATTTTATACATCTTTTAGGCGCTTCCAGAATCTACTAGTCCTGTAGCTCTCAAACTTCTCAGATATATGCATGTGTTAGTGCATTGACTCTCCGCTGCTCGTATTCGTACATGGTACATATGTGTAGACGCAATTATTTATTCGTTTATGTAGATACATAATGATTGAATTATTGATGTGAATGTTTATAGTTTACAGTCGCGCACACATAGGCGTATAAGTAAATGCATCTGTGTGTGACATCTCTCGGCTGCCTTATATATGTGTATACATGATTTGATTATTGACGTAAATATCGCTTAGCATGGCCTGAGCATCGCCCTAGTGATGGTATAGCTTAGTGATGCTAATATCCGTGACACTGCCCTCCACCTAAGTCTGATCGTCCCGATCAGACAAATCTCTCGATCCTTTCCGCCGGTGAGGGTTGTTTAACAGTACCAAATCTCCCGCCAAGAAACCTTCCGAATTAAAGTTCTTGTCATGCCAGTGTTTCATCTTACTACTCATTACCCTGGGCCGTTCCTTCACACTCTGTTGTTTGGTCAATGAACCACTTCGTAGAGCTTGCGCTGGACGGATTTGCTTTGCATAATCGGTATCGTTCCCACATTTCACAACAGTAGTGCGCTCCGGCTTGAAACTACCCTCGCATTCTTTCTCGGAAATTCGTTGCTTCGTTTTCCTGCGTCTTTTAGGTTTTGTCAATGCCAGTGTTTCTCTCGCAGGTACTTTTGATTTTGATTTATTTGGCCCATTCGATCTATCAACCTTTGCCTTTGACTTTCGTGGTCTTTGTCGAGTCTTTTCCACCAGTACCCGATTACTGCTGAACCATTTTTCCAAACTAGAGTTAAGTGGTATGTCCTGGTTCTTATAGCGCATAATTTTTCTCCGCATATCGATCCTGACGTCATGGTCAACCAAGAAGTCCACTCCCAATATGACTTCATCAACGATCTCCGCCACAACGAATTTGTGTAGAACCATGACCTCCCCAATTAAGACTTCACATACCACTTCTCCCTGGACTTGGTCATACTCGCCAGTAACCATACGCGATCTTGCTCCAGGTAATGGCTTTACTTTCCTGTTGACCAAATCAGATCGGATCAATGAATGAGATGCGCCCGTATCTACAGTCAGTACACGCTCCTTGCCATCCACATTTCCTTCGACGGTAAGACTGCTCGATTTCCTTCCAGTTTGCGAGATAGGTATCACACGACATTCCATAGCTGGGGCAAGTCTTCGATTTTTACATTTGACTCGCTCTTGTTTATCTCCTCCAGCTTTGCGTTTACGACCAGCCAAGTTGGAACTACTATGACCGGTTCTGCAATGACGTGCAATGTGACTTGGGTTACCGCACTTAAAACACTTCGTAACTCCGGCATTATTTTGTTGTAATCCCTTCAGTGCTTCCAAAATTGTGTCTACCCAATCGGGCCTTTCCACTTCCACGCGATGAGCTTTGTATGCGGGCTTACTCAAAAGTGACGCTGTTTCCTGAGTCAGTGCATGGGATACCGTTTCAGCAAATGTTGACTTTGGGTTCGCGTATGTGGCTCGCTTCGTTTCGACGTCCCGTATGCCGTTAATAAAGCTCTGAATCTTTACCCTTTCTGTGTATTCCACGGGTGCGTCCGCATTTGCAAGATGAGCCAATCTTTCAACATCCGAAGCAAACTTCTGTAACGTCTCGTTTGCTTTTTGGTAACGGTTTTGCAATGCTATTTGAAATATCTGTTTCCTGTGTTCGCTTCCGTATCGCCGTTCTACAGTAGCCATCAATGCGTCATAACTGTTCCGTTCGTACTCTGGAATAGCCTGTAAGATTTCGGCAGCTGGTCCTTTCAATGCCACGAAGAGTGCGGCAACTTTATCTTCCACATTCCAGTTGTTCACTGCTGCGGTCTTCTCAAACTGTAGCTTAAAGACCTGGAAAGGAACAGAACCGTCAAAGGATGGTGTTTTTACCTTTGGATTACTTGCTGAAACTGATGGCCGATTTAATTGTAACTGCTCCATACGACCCTTCAAATCATCGACTTCTGCCTGAAATTGAGCGATTTTTGCATCCTGCGCTTCCAGCTTTGATGTTACCCTTGCTTCCTGTGCTTCTAACTGTGAAGACATTTGTGCCACCTGCAATGATAAGCGCTCCTCTTGTTCTTCCATCTTTGATGTTATGCGTGTCTCCTGCGATTCCAGTTGGGATGCCACATGTGTCTTCTGTTCTTCGAGCTGTGTTTCCATCTTGGATGTTATCTGTGTCGACATTTCTGACATACGCGTTTCTTGTGCTTCAATCTTCGATGTAATTTCTGACGACATTTCTGAAATATGTGTCTTCTGTTCTTCCAGTTGAGATGACATTTGCGACGACATTGATGTTACTGTCGATGTTTGTGCAGATATGGCAGCCAAAATCATGTTCAAGTCTGTGCTCGTAACTGTATGCGATGTTTCGTTTTTCTCTTCAATTTTTGTTGTTGTCTCGTCCCCGTCAGGATTAAAGACATACTCGTCCACATCAATTCCTTGCGACTCCATTACCTCTCGTAGCCGTGCTTGAAGTTCGATCTTATTGCCGGTTGTATTCAATCCACGGTTCTCCAACTACTTTTTCAGTTGCTGGATCCTCAATTCACTCAACTTTGCCATGTCCAAGTTGTATTCTCAATCTTCGGAATTTATTCAGCAATTCCTCTTCTGACACCAATTGTAACGATTTTACTTGCAAATCCTCTTATTTGCCCTTTTGCTAGGTTCGTATCGCTAAACTGTTGAATAAATAACTCCAATATTGAATAATGGAAAAAAATGGCCTTTATTAAAGTACTTCACAATAACACTTATACTTTGCTACTCGCTGGCTTAATAACCAAACTGATTGATAACTCAAATGAAACTCTACTATTGGCCGCCAGATCGCGTGCTTAATCAAACTGATTGATAGCTCAACTCAAACTGAATTACAGCGCCTCTACATCTGTTGCCTTTTATACTCTTTGGTTTCCTCGTTCGCATTTTTCTAGAATCTACTAGCATTGTCCATGAGCTCTCAGCTATAACTAAAATTGCACAATTTTATACATCTTTTAGGCGCTTCCAGAATCTACTAGTCCAGTAGCTCTCAAACTTCTCAGATATATGCATGTATTAGTGCATTGACTCTCCGCTGCTCGTATTCGTACATGGTACATATGTGTAGACGCAATTATTTATTCGTTTATGTAGATACATAATGATTGAATTATTGATGTGAATGTTTGTAGTTTACAGTCTCTCGCGCACACATAGGCGTATAAGTAAATGCATCTGTGTGTGACATCTCTCGGCTGCCTTATATATGTGTATACATTATTTGATTATTGACGTAAATATCGCTTAGCATGGCCTGAGCATCGCCCTAGTGATGGTATAGCTTAGTGATGCTAATATTCGTGACAATATATATTAGAGTTGTGCTTTTTCGCTCATTTCACAGATTGGGTTCTTTCGTTCTTTTTCTGATGAACGAACAAGTTGTTCATTTTGTTCATCTGTTCCTTTTTTTTCAAGCAAATTTTGTCACTGCTGCTCACACCCACGAAGAAAAAAGTCAACATGTTTAGATGGCGGCAAAGATTGATTGAAGAGTAAAGATGTTGCAGGGAAGCAAGCTTCACAAAACCTCTAGTAGGTCAGATTCACCACTTACCACAGCAGAATTTTTTAACTACCACTGTCTGTATTTGTTATTTATGTGTTCAGAATTAGCTTATGTGTTCAGAATTTTAACTTTTACTCTCTAAAACTCCAGTCAGTGTGTATCTGTGCTTAAATTATGTTAAAATTTGTGTTAAAGTTTTTGGTGTGGTGGAAGTGACCTACTAGGATTTTGTTAGCTGCTTTCCACCGAAGTTTGCGCCTGCAACATCTTTACTCTTCGATCACATTTGACGGGGGTGTGTATGCAGCAATGATTTGTGTAGGTATATTGAAATGTGTTATGAATAAATAAGTTAATATATATACATATGTATAATTAACTTCAAAAAAAGTTACAAAATTTGGAAGATCCAGGAAGGTGAAAGAGTACAGACACAAATTGTAAATATGAAATTTTCAAGTTTAATAAATGTAATAATTAGTTTCTTACAAAAGATGTTTTTCATAAATAGTCCACACATATCTTTTTGTAGCAGTGCCACACATACATACATATCTTTAGTGTAAGTGTTCATTGTGAAATTCTACGTACATACATATGTATGTAAGAATTTACAATGTGCGCGAACGAGAAGAGAGAAAGAATAACATTAGATAAAACGAACTAAAAGAACAAATAGAACCGAAATCGAAGATCTAGTTAACCTGTTCAGTTGAGAGACATGGTCAATTGAACAAGTTCGAAACGAAACAACCCAACTCTAATTTATATTCTGTGCTGGCAAACGGTGCAAAGGGAGGTAGGGACTAAGAGTCTGTTACCCTGACCTACAAAATTGCTGCCGGAAAAGAGGGAGGGAGAAGACGGGAGCACGGGCTGATGCTCGGCATTGCTCCCAAATCTACTACGGAGATTGTAGGTATGAGTGGGAGCGGCCGTATGAGTTGGTGCCGCCGTGGGGCGCGTGCAGCAGCGGGTACTTGTTGTGGCTTGCTGAGCAGCGGGGCTGTGGCAGGTAGTGGGGGGGGGGGGGGGGGGCGCTAAGGCGTAGACTACGGGACGCCCTAGGGCGTAAACAGCAAGGAGCCACAAAAGATTTATAGAAGTTATATGGACGTCTGGTTTTGTGATCTAGCCCAAAACAACCTGTCCGATGAAACCATCCCTTACACGAGACACACTGACGAGAGTATGACCGTCCTAAAAAGATTCTTTTCCGGCAGATGCAGCAAAACCATTTCTCAGGACCGGGGCAAGGAGACGGGCCCGGATTGGGTTCGATACCTTCCCGGAGCAAGAGATTATGGAGCAGTCCCGCTGCAAGGAGCTGCTGGGAGGATGACAATTTGTGGGAGAGATGCAACAAATTAAATGGGGTTACACTGAAATGACAGTCCTTGGTCGGGGAAAATCCCGAGTCGCACCGGTACATAGAACCGACTTGCCTTGGGAAGCGCTTCGAATACTTCTTTTGTTGTTGTAAAATAGATGCTTTTTCAGAATTGGGAGAGTGACCACTTGCTGCACAGTGTGCCATAAGTGTTGTTTTTTGGTTTGTTGACTGATTACATGTTTTGAAATCTGATTTATGTTGTGAGATTCTGGTTTTAAGTTTCGATTTAGTGGTTCCTACGTATATTTTATTGCATGGTTCGTGTTTATTTCCGTTGCAATTGATCCGTAAACAACATTGCTTTTTTCCATTGTATGTATTTTATCTTTTGTCCTGTTAAAAATATTCTTCAAGGTATTTGCCGGTTTTTGGCGCAATTTTTATTTGTTTCTTATTGTAGAAGTCTGACCTCGTTAATCGTTCTGACAACTGCGGGACATAAGTAACTAATTTATAGATGAGGGATTTTTCTTGTTTCTCTTGATTGCTTTTAGACTTTGCTCTTCGGATTAAAGTTTTAATAATTTTCTCTGGGAAGTCTTTTTGTTTTAATAAGTATATTATTTCAGTATCTGTCTCTTTGTGGTAACTTTTGTCCGATATTTCCAACATACGTCTTATACAGCCCGTTGCTGTATTCATCATCATAGTTTTTGGATGTTTCGAGTGGAAATTGATGATTCGTCCTGACGCCGTTGGTTTCTAATACCACCTTAATTTAATTTAGTTTTCTCGTCTGGACGGCACGGTAATTTGTCTTCGTTTTCCAATTCTGTTATGAATTTAATGTTTCTAATGAGTTGAGTGCATTTAATGTGTTTTGTACTTCATCTTCTCGTATAATGGCAAAAGTATCATCAACATATTTTGTGAGTACGCGTGGTTTGATTCATAGAGTTTCGATTGCTTTATTCAATAATTCTTCCATAACAATGTCCGCAATTACTGATGACGCTGGAGATCCCATCGGCATTCCCTCCAATTGGATATATACATTGTTATTAAATTTAAAATATCGACTTTCTTTCAATACAAAAACGTAATATTTCCGTAAATAATTTCTGAGGTTTGTTTGTGAATTCTTTGCTGAGCATATAGGTCTGAGCGGTGTTCCCTCTTTATGCGTTTTTGGGGGTCCATAAATTCTGGGTGGGAGCGTGGTTCTTTTTAAATGGTTATTGGGCTCTAAGACTGTTTTTATACCTCATGATTTTGTCAGGGTAGTTCCCTTTCTCTATTCGTTCAAGGGGCGCCTTCCGTCCGAATAAAGGACTTACCCTTGTTCCTTTGGTATTTATCCGCATTCAATACTTAGTGACACTTCATGCAACAGCTTGAATTACTTCTTCATAACGGTCTCTTCGGAGGTTATCGCGTATTCCATTTTATTATTCTAAGTAGTAGCAATTGTAACCTATTGACTTTGGTTCCAAATAGTTCGCTTTCTCAGAATAGCTTGCAAAAGGAAAAGTTAAAAGCACATTTTATTGTACTTGAAACCGTGCCAAAATTAGTTGATAGAGGTATACAAGTTTCACTCACGCCTCCTATCCTCATCAGCTCTTTTTTTCATTCCACTTATTTAGATGAAAATATTTATTTTTGCAGTTAGCAGTCGAACTTGTTCGTTTTATTTTTTGTTTTATATATCCTTGAACTGATGTGATGTGACAGATCAATGCCATTGCTAGAAAATATTGTAACGAATTTACTGCAGTTCCCCTAATTCGCAACCTTCTACTAACGTTCGTATCACTAAACTGTTGAATAAATAACTCCAATAGGGGGACTCATGTAACCGTATAAATGCCTTATAAAGTGTGTAAACGTATAAATTTATCTAGTTTACGCACGAGCTGTCAAATTTTGTATGAAAAATCATTTACACAATTTGTATAAATTTACGCGCACATTTCATTGTGTAAACCAGGCATGCTTAATGAACGAAACGATATCATTTCGTTACGATAATCAACGCTAATAAACGGAACGAAGTGACTTCGTTTCGTTTATTAGCGTTGATTATCGTAACGAAATGATATCGTTTCGTTCGTTAAGCATGCCTGGTGTAAACGCGGTAAACTCAAAGGAATGCAACCTTGCAGACATTACAGCAGGCATTTTCATCAAAAATCTCCAACATCAGCAAGTAAAGGCGTTTTAGTTTTGATTTTTCACTTAGTCTTGGCATTTTTTAATTTGTATAACAGTCAAAAAATGTTGTTCGGCAATAATACAGCTGATAAACAATCAAGTTTATCAAGAGTATTACTAGGTGCGTTCATATAACAGCGTGTGTAAATGGATATAATTTTACACCTTATAAGTTTATATGCTATCATGAGTCCCCCTAATATTTAATAATGCAAAATGGCCTTCATTAAAGTACTTCACAATAACACTGATACTTCACAACCAATAGCTTGCTTAAATTAAACTGATTCTCGTGCCTCAATTGTTTTATAGTGTTTTGTTTCCTCGTTGACATATTGCTAGGCGGTTGTATTCTAGAATTTACTAGTTAGTTAGCAGCTATAATACCAATTATAACTATGTTTAAAGCTCTCATATGCGCGTGCATGTGTGAGTGTACTTACGCATCTTAGATAAGATATATGCATGTGTTTGTGCGTTTTCTCTCCGCTGCGTGTACGTACATGTGTGTAGACATAACGATTGATTCGTTTACGTAGATACAAGCGACTGCCTGCTTTATTGTTGTTGTGGCTTCATTTACTTAGCATCAGACTAGTGATGTGAGTATCACTTAGTGTCACTAATATTAATATTCGTCACACTGCCCTCCACCTAAGTCTGATAGTCCCGATGAGACAAATCTCTCGATCTAAACGCTGCCAGCCTTTCCAAATGAACCACTTTCAGTTTGGTTCGTGGTTTGCCGATGGTTTGTATGCGGTACACTACATCGTTGATCCATTTTACAACTTTGTATGGGCCTTCTCAGTTACACTGCAATTTCGGGGACAAACCTATTTTTCGTTGTGGGTTGTATAACAGCACCAAATCTCCTTCCTGAAAACCTTCCGAATTAAGTGCTTATCGTATCTGGCTTTCATCTTGTCACTCATAATCTCTGTTCGTTGCCTTATCAGATCGCGTATTTCTCTCAGCTCTTCTTCCAAATCACCAGTGGATTTCTTGACATTTCTCTCCGAATCGGTATCTATCCCAAACTTCAAATCAGCTGGCAGTCTAAGGTCATTGCCAAAAATTACTTTTGCAGGGGTTTGGCCCGTATTCGCATGCACTGCTGATCGGTAAGCCATCAAGAATAATCGTATGCGGGTATCCCACTCTTTATGGAACTTGTCCACTACTTTCCTTAAGTGCTCCTCCAATGTTCTATTGAATCGTTCCACCATATCATCGGACTGAGGATGCAATGCAGTTGTCCGTGTTTTTCGAATGCCCAGTGATTTACACATTTCCTGGAACACAGCTGATTCGAAATTCCTGCCTTGGTCAGAATGTAACTCAATTGGTACACCATACCTTGCAACCCAATTGTTTATAAACACTTCTGCTACTGTCTCCGCTTCTTGATTTGGGACTGGGTATACCTCTGGCCATTTGCTGAAATAATCCATAACTACCAGTACATATTTGTTTCCGCAGTTGCTAGTAGGAAATGGACCTGTGACATCAATAGCTATCCTTTCAAATGGCGCACCTGAGTTATATTGCTTCATCTGGCCATGACTTCGGGTTTTGGGCCCTTTCGCTCTACTGCAAACCTCGCAGTTCGCAATCCACTCAGTGACCGACTGACGGCAACCAACCCAATAGAATCTCTGTTTAACCTTCTCGAGCGTCTTCGTGATTCCAAGATGACCCCGCTTGGACCATTATGCAGCTCGCTGAACACGTCAGGAATCCTCTTTCTGGGAACAACTATCAGTTTCTTCTTGCATTGACCATCCTCACTCTCCCATACTCGATGCAAGCAACCGGATATCAATTCTAAACTGACCCACTGTGCCCAATATGACTTCGCAATGGGACTCTCTGCTGACATCTCCTCTCTATTTGGTATTTCGTTTCGTTCGAGCCCTTGCATAACATGTGACAGATCTGTATCTTCTAGCTGACACTTCCTTAGTTGTTTCTTGTCCCATTCATCCGCACACATTATAGTCATTAGCCGAACATCTATAATGTCTACTTTAGCCTCGGCCTTTGAACAGTGCTTGCATTCCAAACTACATGTTCTTCGTGACTTTGCATCGGCATTCCTATGGGTACTACCTTTCCGATGCTCAATGGAAAAGTCATAGCTTTGTAGCCGCTCGATCCACCGTGCCAATTGTCCTTCTGGATTACGGAACTGCAGAAGCCATTTCAACGCTGCGTGATCTGCCCTGACGCGGAATCGCTGGTCGTAGAGGTATTTGTGAAAATGTTTAATGCACTCTACCAATGCCAACAGCTCTCTCCGTGTAACGCAGTAGTTCCTTTCTGGTTTTCCAATTGAACGGCTGTAATATGCAACTACATTTTCCTGTCCATCGACCAGTTGTGACAAAACGCCTCCTACAGCATATCCGCTCGCATCTGTATCTGGAATAAACGTTGCTCCTGGAGTCGGATATGCCAACATTGGGACAGTGCACAAACGCTCTTTCAATGTTTGGAAAGCTACTTCTTGCTCCTTCTTCCATTCAAAAGCTTTAATTTTTCTTGTTAGCTCGTGGAGGCTATGGGCTACGCTGGCAAAATGTGGTACAAATCGCCGGTAATATGTGCACAGCCCAAGGAAACTTTTCAATTCAGCAGATTCTGTGGTCTTGGCCAATCCTTCACTGCTCCTATCTTTTCATTCGCGGTGCGGAGGGCATCCGCAGTCAGAAGAGGAATTGTTGAATGAATTTCAGAGGACAACAAGGACATAGCAAAGTTCAGTGAATTGAAGATCCAGCAACTAAAGAAGGAGTTGGAGAGCCGTGGATTGATACAAGCGGCGTTAAACTCGAACTTCAGGCACGGCTACGAGAGGCGATGGAAGCAGAAGGAATTGATGTGGACGAGTATGTCTTTTATCCTGATGAGGACGAGACAACAGCAAAAATTGAAGAGAAAAATGAAACACCGCAGACAATGGCGAACACAGACCTGAACATGATGTTGGCTGCAATATCGGCACAAATGTCCGAAATGTCATCACAAATATCTACCAACATGTCGTCACAATTGGCATCCCAACTGGAATCACAAAAGACAGAAATAACATCTCAACTATCATCACAGATGGAATCCCAAGAGACACGTATAACATCAAAGATTGAAGCACAAGAAACACGTATATCCGAAATGTCATCGCAAATGTCATCTCAACTGGAAGAGCAGAAGACATATATGGCATCCCAGCTGGAATCACATGAGACACGTATATCAGAAATGTCGACATAGATTACATCAAAGATGGAAACTCGAAACTCGAAGCGCGTATAGACGAGAAAATAACGCAGTTTGAAGAAAAATTTGAGGCAGAGGTGGATGCTTTGAGAGGTCGTATACAGGAATTGCAACTTAATCGGCCGGCTGCTTCAGCGAGTAATACGAAGGTAAAAACTCCATCTTTTGACGGTTCTGTTCCTTTCCAGGTCTTCAAGCTACAGTTTGAGAAGACCGCAGCAATCAACAACTGGAATGTGGAAGATAAAGTTGCTGCACTGTTCATGGCGTTGAAAGGGCCTGCAGCTGAGATTTTACAAACCATTCCAGAGAGTGAACGGAACTGTTATGGAGCATTGATGGGCGCTCTAGAGAGGCGATACGGAACTGAGCATAGGAGACAGATATACCAAATGGAGTTGCTGAACCGCTTCCAGAGGCCTGGTGAAACATTGCAAGAGTTTGCGTCGGATATTGAAAGGCTAGCACATTTAGCGAATTCGGACGCACCCGTGGAATACACTGAAAGGGTAAATATCCAGAGCTTCATAAATGGCATACGAGATGTGGAAACGAAGCGGGCTACATACGCAAACCCAAAGCCAACATTCGCAGAAACGGTGTCACAAGCCCTGATTCAGGAAACAGCGTCGCTTCTGTGTAAGCCAGTTTTCAAAGCACGCCGTGTGGAAGTAGAAAGGCCAGAGTGGATAGACGCTGAAAGGATCGCAAAAGCGGAGTGAAAAAGTTATCAAATGCTTCAAATGCGGGAAGTCCGGTCACATTGCACGTCATGGCGATCTTGGCCTTAATAGTTCCAACAATGTGGGTGGGCGTAAACGCAAAGCTGGAGGAGATGAGCAAGAGCGAGTAAGAGGTAGAGAGCTAGATCCAGCTATTGAATGCCCTGTTTTATCTGTGTCGCAAATTGGTAGAAAATCGAGCAGTCTTACCGTCAGAGGGAATGTGGATGGCAAACAACGAGTACTGACTGTAGATACGGGCGCATCTCATTCCTTGATCCGACCTGACTTGGTCAACAGGAGAGTAAAACCGTTACCAGGAGCAAAGTTGCGTACGGTCACTGCCGAGTATAACCAAGTTCAGGGAGAAGTGATATGTGAAGTATTGTATAGGAAGGTCATGGTTCTACACAAATTTGTTGTGGCGGAGATTGTTGATGAAGTTATATTGGGAGTGGATTTCTTGGTTGACCATGACATCAAGATCGATATGCAGAGAAGGGCGATGCGTTATGAGAACCAAGATGTGCCACTTAACTTTAGTTTGGAAAAAGGGTTCAGCAGTAATCGGGTACTGGTGGAGAAGACTCGACGAAGGCCACGAAATTCAAAGGTAAAGGTTGATGGAACAAATGGGCCAAACAAATCAAAACCGAAGGTACCTGTGAGAGAAACACTGGCATTGAAAAGCCCTAACGGACGTACTAAAACGAAGAAAGAATGCAAGGGTGGTTTCAAGCCAAGGCACACTTCTGTTGTGAAGCGTCGGAACGATACTGATTATGCAAAGCAAATCCGTCCAGCGCAAGCTCTGCGAAGTAGTTCTTCATTGGCCAAGCAACAGAGTGCGAGGGAACGATCCAGGATAATGAGTAGTAAGATGAAACACAGGTACGACAAGGAAAATAATTCGGAAGGTTTCCGGGAGGGAGATTTGGTACTGTTATACAACCCTCACCGGCGGAAAGGTGTTCCATCCAAATTTCAGTGCAGTTGGGAAGGCCCGTACAAGGTTGTGAAGAAGATCAGTGATATCATCTACCGCATACAAAGCATTGAGAAACCACGGAGTAGAAGAGTGGTACATTTGGTGATGCTAGCAGCGTTTAGATCGAGAGATTTGTCTGATCGGGACGATCAGACTTAGGTGGAGGGCAGTGTCACGGATATTAACATCACTAAGTTATACCATCACTAAGGCGATGCTAAGGCCACGATAAGCAGTATTTACGTCAATAAAAAAATCATGTATACACATATATAAGGCAGCCGAAAGATGTCACACACAGATGCATTTACTTATACGCCTATGTATGCGCGAGAGACTGTAAACTACAAACATTCACATCAATAATTCAATCATTATATATCTACATAAACGAATAAATAATTGCGTCTACACATATGTACGTATACGAGCAGCGGAGCGGCAATGCACAAACACATGCATATATCTTATCTGAGTTGTCACAAGAGAGAGCAATAATTTGTGCACGTAGTTGTGGCTGGCGATTTTGTAGCCGAAACTAACTAGTAAGTTCTGGAAATCGAAGAGCCTAGAAGTATGCAGCGTAAACTATAAAAGCGGGGCAGGCGAGTAAGAAGTAATTCAGTTTGATTTGAGATTTCGATTAAGCGCTATCTAGCGAGCTATAGCAGAATTATTTTGAATAGTAGAGTTTCATTTGAGCTATCAATCAGTTTGGTTATTAAGCTTGCTATTCGTTGCAAAGTATAAGTGTTATTGTGAAGTACTGTAATAAAGGCCACTTTTCAATTATTCAATATTGGAGTTATTTATTCAACAGTTTAGCGATACGAACTTAGCAGAGGGTTGCAAATAAAAGGATTTGCAAGTAAATTCGTAACAATATTATTCTCTCCTTTGATATAATCAGGTAACGAGTTAAAGATGTTAAGGCCCTTATATAATAATGTGTTTTGGGCGGCAGTAGTCCGCTGTAATCCTAGTCGAAAGTCATTCGCATTCCGCACAGCATATTGGTGTGTATCTCTAACATACTGAATGCAATTTGTTAAATACATCGGCGCCCTGTTCTGTTTAATTTTAAAAATCATTATTAGTGTATTGAGCATCAGTTTTTGCTCAATATTTAGCCATTTCAATGTTTCAAGCATGTGACTTATTGGGGTGTATTTGTGGCATTTTATTATTGATCTCATACATTTGTTTTGTAATTTCTGTATTCTTCCTATTTGCGATTGGTTACAAGATGTGTACAGAATTGTGGAACAGTATTCAAAATGTGGCTTTATGATTGTATTGTATATTTTTATTGCTGTTAAAGTGTCTAATTTATTTCGTATTCTTCTAAAGAAGTACATTTTTTTTGCAGCTTTTTTACACAAATAGTCCACGTGATTGTTTAATTTGAGCTGATTGTCTATTATTACACCTAAGTATTTCATATTGGTTACTTGCTCAATACTAGTATTATTTATCACTAAATTTATTTCGCTATTTGTATTCATCACCATTACTTTTGTTTTCGGTTCATTCAATTTGAGCCTATTCATTTTAAGCCATTTCATAATTTCATCTATATCACATTCTAACTTTCGTTTACATTCTTCCACTGTTTCTGCTTCTGTATATACTAATGTATCGTCTGCATACATTACCACTTTGGATTTTGATATCACTTTTTCTATATCATTTATGTAAATTATAAACAGAATTGCTCCCAGAAGAGATCCTTGGGGCACCCCTGTATTCACATTTGAAAAACTTGATTTTGAGGATTTTATTTTTGTTTGCTGTCTACGATTTGTAAGGTAGTCCTTAAACCAAAGTAGCTCTTTTCCTCTTATTCCATACATATACAGCTTTTTTATTAGAATACCTCTGTTTATTGTTTCAAATGCTCTTTAGCAGCTATAAAATTACCAACTATAACTACGTTTAAAGCTCTCATATGCGCGTGCATGTGTGAGTGTACTTACGCATCTCAGATAAGATATATGCATGTGTTTGTGCGTTTTCTCTCCGCTGCGTGTACGTACATATGTGTAGACATAATGATTGATTCGTTTATTTAGATACAAGTGACTGCCTGTTTTATTGTTGTTGTGTTGTGGCTTCATTTACTTAGCATCAGACTAGTGATGTGAGTATCACTTACTTACTTAATTGGCGCTTAACCGTCTAAACGGTTATGGCCGTCCAACAAGGCACGCCAGTTGCTCCTTCGTTCCGCCAACCGGCGCCAATTGGTCACACCAAGGGAGTTTAAATCGTTTTCCACCTGGTCCTTCCAATGGAGTGGGGCCGCCCTCTACCTCTGCTTCCACAGGCGGGTTCCGATAGAAACACTTTCTTGGCCGGAGCATCATCTTTCATTCGCATAACATGGCCTAGCCAGCGCAGCCGCTGCGTTTTAATTCGGTGGACTATGTTGATGCCAGCGTATATCTCGTACAGCTCATCATGAGTATCACTTAGTGTCACTAATATTCGTCACAATATTAATATAAAGTGAATTATCTTTATGTCCTTGGAAACCTTTTTAAAAACATGGTATCAACCTAATTTTTGCACAGTCACATTACAAAACATTTTAGTTGATATTGCCGTTGAATGGTCAGCGGGTGGTTACTTAACACACCTAATCCGATGATCGGGCAACAGACGTGCTGGCTGTGAGGATTACTGACCAATTCTTTCCACAGTGCTTCTAAAAAATCCCAGAAGGGAAATACAAACCACAAAATATATAAAGGAAAATGAGGAGGCAGGCCGAGACATACAAGCCACTCTTCGGTTGAGAATTTACTATCTTCCGCTCTGGATACAGGAGTAGGAAGCGACGAAGTCAGAACTTTGTGCAACAGTACTCCGCCACAAAATCCGCAATTTGGAGTTGGCTTCGTTATTGTCCTTTGCTAAATATCACAGTGACATTCTATTGGACGAGATTAGGGACTTGATATGGGATTGTTGGATGCTAATTCCAGACAATTCCATTGGGAAAGTGCGGTGAGTGTTTGTTCAGAATTTTATTTTTAATAAGTATGAAGAGGTGTGTAGCAAGGAGGCACCCCACTCTTGTTTTGCCTGTCACGGAATCAAACACTAAGCGGTAACGGCAGTTTTCGGGTATGCAACTGAATAGCATGGAAAGGATGCTAGTCTGATCCTTTTTGTGACCATAGATGGTTTAGAGGATAAAGGCACGCAAGTACTTTTCGAAGAGCAGAAGGAAAATGTTGAAAGAAATTTTTCTGCTCTATTTAATCAACCAAAGAATCTTTGAGACATGAGAAAATTCTCTCTAATGATTGATGTTGTCGTGAAGGCAAGGGCTGTCTTTACCGTCATTCGTAAGGCGACGTCTACCACATTGGCCATGAGGAGGCAAGCGCAATGGGGAGCATCGGTGTTGGGTTTGTGGTGGGAAAGAGACTTGGCCAGCATATACTGTCGTTTTCGGCTATGAACGAGCGTCTCGCCGCGATCAGTATCAAAAGATGATATCGCCGACGTATATAAGCACTCCTGTTATGAGAAAACATCGACAGACATGCGATTCGTGCAGCAAAGAAAGTGTGCGCATTGGTCCAAGGAAAGTTAGCCGTCCAGAAGTTGGCAATATGGCTTTTTCGCCGGCTCAAAAAACAACGATGAGGAATGTCGTTCCGCCATTCGACTTGGACTAAAGTAATAAAGTACGATGTCCAATCAGGGAGGCGAAGAGCTGGTAAATGCACTACTATGTAAAATATTTTCGAATAGGCATATGTCAGCAGATTGCAATTTAAATGTGCTCTGCCCAACATAAAACCAAGGCGATCACGTAAACCACGTCGAGGGGTTCTATTTAGTTAATTGTCCGTTAGGCAGAGGATCAAAGTCGACTAACTGATTGAATCTTATCATTGTGCCTTCAAACCTGCTTAATATACCATCGACCAGATCTTCACAATACGCTAAAGCATATTTCTACGCCGCGAAAAGTATGACAGACTTCGTATTTATGGGAGACAACATTTACAGTGAAAATAATATCAGCCTAGAAACTAAGCAGAGAGTCACTCTTGACAGCAAATTATACTTTTGACTGAGTAGCCAGTTGAAAATACAAAGTCCTATCTGAAGAACAAAAGTTATGGTTATAAAAGTCTCTTTTCAATCATGTTCTGAACAATGGCTCGGGATCACGGCAAGTGCCTAGAGAAAATATAATGGCTCCATACCGTCATGCTATTTGAGCGCATCGAGAGACGTTTGATGATCAGCTGGATGGGCCTTACGCATACTAACATACTGTAGCAAAAGGTTATGTAAATTTACGAAGACGCTCCAGCCCAGAAAGTACTCCTATCGTCCTAACAATTGGTAGCAGAGGAAGAGAAGGACTATACTGTGTTGGGCGAGACAGGTGGTTATCCTGCATTGATCTACTTGTAGAGGCCTTAGTCTAGTCTCGCCAATGCTCAGCGGAAGGTTTTCCTTAAGGCTATTTTCGTTTTCGTAATACGCAGGCTCAGGCCCGACGAGAGGGGAGGGGGAATGGGGGATTCACTCCGGGCCCGGGGTTTCTGAGGGGGCCCGCGATTTAGAGGTACTAAGACATTTTTCTAAATTTAGGAGAGGCTTTAGTTGTTCCATGTGCAATTTTTAAGCCGCATTTGAAAAGCAACGAATATCTGCATTTCGTTTTAATATTATAGTGAAGTGTGAAAAACATTCTGAAAAGTCCTTTTCCTTAAAATTTAAGAAAAAATATTTCATTTGGCAGCTGGCTCAAAACGCTGTTTATAAATTTGTGCAAAACACGTGAGGAAAACTATATTAGATCAACGCAAGAAAGCCAAGTATTTTGCTAATATCGTTGATGCTACGCCTGATGCTAGTCACGTTGAACAGACTACGCTTATTTTGCGCTACCTCCATTTCAGTTCGAAAGCAACAAATTTTACAATTCAAGAACGGTTTTTGGCTTTCGTGGATTGTAACTAGAGCTTACGATTTCTTTTCGAATACAAGCGAGATTTTTGAGACCCGAGAAATCGGAAACTCGACTTTTCGCGAGATTCTCGTGTCTCGAAGTACTCATAAATCTCGCGAGTTTCTCGACATAAACTTAATCGCTGTATGGACAGTATTTACACACTTGTTTTCTTTTACTTGTGACTTCTTACTTGATGTTATTGCTTTCCAATGACACTTAACTTAAAAAACATATTTATTATACATATAATTTTGTTCACAATATTTTATTTTTTTAATGAGTCTCGCGAGCTTCTCGACTTTAAATTCAGTCGCTGCATTGGCAGTATTCTATACATTGCGGTGTTTTTTACTTGTGGTTTTGTGGACATTTTCGCTTGTGCTCCAAAAGAAAGCTTTATATAAAACAGCCAATTAATCGATTAAATTGAATGTCAAGAAACTCGCGAGCCTACGAGTACATACTTCGAGATTCGAGAATCTCGCGAGAAGACGAGACTCGCGAAAAATCTCGTTTCGAACAAGTTCGAGAAATCGTAAACTCTAATTGTAACCAAAAAATTGGTCAGGAAATCGCTGATATAATTTGCCATACTCTAGGTAAACATGAAATCCCATTGAAAGATTGTCGTACACAAGGGTACGAGAACGGCGCCAATATGAAAGGAGCTTACAACGGAGCACGTCTCATTCAGCGTTACCATATATATTTGTTTCAACCAAAGTCGATTTAGGACGAAATTGGGTTATTACCAGGTGCCGTACGACGAGATCGCCGGTTTCATTCAACAATATTATCTTTAAAAGCGCTTTTCTGAAAATTGTTTTTGGTTGTTATTTCTTGTTGCCACATATAAATGACAAAAACGTCTTAAAAGATAAATTTTGTAATACATGTAAAAGGTACTTATTTTCAGTCTATTCCATTTCTTAGTTAAAAATTTTCGCGTTAATTTTTTTAGCATATTTATTTGCGGTTCAATATTATGACAGGAAAAGTTATTTAATTTTAAATAATCTTGAGCTCCAGGCCTAACAATAACAATTTTGTCTTATTATTGTTATGATAAATTTTTTTATTACCTCTATTTTAAGTCACTTTCATGTTTGTCCCTTCATTTCCATACGAATTTTTGACCCACGGAAAACTCTTTTTCGGTAACTTCCCGTCGAGTTAGGCACTTGATACTTAGAACATAGTTCAGATCTGGGAGACATTACAATGAAAGTGAAAAAAAAAAAAAAATTCGCTAGGTGGCGCACGGACCGAGATATACAGAAAATTAATTTTAAAATGGAAATTTTGCGATCGACTTTTAACTAACTTCTCGGTGATATAGAGACTTCAAACTTAGCACATAGTTTGCGAGTCGATGGCACTACAATTCGTGGAAAACAAAATGCCGCCAGGTGGCAGACGGATCGAGATAAACGAAAATCCCTGGAAACCGCAGGGAATCTTGCGATCGATTTTTAAGTAACTTCCTGGTGAGCTAGAGACCTGAAACTTGGGCCGTGAGTCAGAACCCGGTGACAATGCAATATTTGTTCAAAAAAAATTCGCTAGGTCGCGCATGGATATACTAAGAAAATTAGTTTTGATTTGGGAATTTTTCCATCCATTTTTAACTAACTTCCTGGCGACCTAGAGACTTGAAACTTGGCACACAGTTCCAGGCTTGGTGACAATACAATATACAGAAAACAAAATTCCTCTAGGTTGCTCGCTAAGTGAGATAACTACAAATCCTTGAAAAACGAGGGGAATTTTGCAATCGATTTTTGAGTAACTTCCTGGTGAGCTAGAGACCTGAAATTTGGGCCGTGAGTCAGAACCCGGTGACAATGCAATATTTTATCAAAAAAAAAAAAAATCCGCTAGGTGGCGCATGGATCGAGATAATAGGAAAATAAATTTTAATTTGGGAATCTTTCAATCCATTTTTAACTAACTTCCCAGTTACCTAGAGACTTGTAACTCAGCACACAGTTCGAGACCCGGTGACAATACAATTTACAGACAACAAAATTCCGCTAGGTGGCACGCTAAGTGAGATAACTGCAAATCCTTGAAAAACGAGGGGAATCTAGAAATCGATTTTTGAGTAACTTTCCGGTGAGCTGGAGATATGAAACTTGAGCCGTAAGTCAGAACCCGGTGACAATGCAATATTTTATCAAAAAAATTTCGCTAGGTGGCGCATGGATCGAGATATTAGCAAAATAAATTTTAATTTGGGAATCTTTCAATCCATTGTTAACAAATTTCCCGGTTACCTAGATACTTGTAACTTCGCACACAGTTCGAGACCTGGTGACAATACAATTTACAGAAAACAAAATTCCGCTAGGTGGCGCGCTAAGTGAGATAACTGCAAATCCTTGAAAAACGGGGGGAATCTTGCAATCGATTTATGAGTAACTTCCCGGTAAGTTGGAGATATGAAACTTGAGCCGTAAGTCAGAACCCGGTGACAATGCAATATTTTATCGAAAAAAAAGAAAAATCCGCTAGGTGGCGCATGGATCGAGATAATAGGAAAATAAATTTTAATTTGGGAATCTTTCAATCCATTTTTAACTAACTTCCCGGTTACCTAGAGACTTGTAACTCAGCACACAGTTCGAGACCCGGTGACAATACAATTTACAGAAAACAAAATTCCGCTAGGTGGCACGCTAAGTGAGATAACTACAAATCCTTGAAAAACGAGGGGAATCTAGAAATCGATTTTTGAGTAACTTTCCGGTGAGCTGGAGATATGAAACTTGAGCCGTAAGTCAGAACCCGGTGACAATGCAATATTTTATCAAAAAAATTCCGCTAGGTGGCGCATGGATCGAGATATTAGCAAAATAAATTTTAATTTAGGAATCTTTCAATCCATTTTTAACAAATTTCCCGGTCACCTAGATACTTGTAACTTCGCACACAGTCCGAGACCTGGTGACAATACAATTTACAGAAAACAAAATTCCGCTAGGTGGCGCGCTAAGTGAGATAACTACAAATCCTTGAAAAACGGGGGGAATCTTGCAATCGATTTTTGAGTAACTTCCCGGTGAGATGGAGATATGAAACTTGAGTCGTAAGTCAGAACCCGGTGACAATGCAATATTTTATCAAAAATATTCCGCTAGGTGGCGCATGGATCGAGATATTAGCAAAATAAATTTTAATTTGGGAATCTTTCAGTCCATTTTTAACTAACTTCCCGGTTACCTAGAGACTTGTAACTTAGCACATAGTTCGAGACCCGGTGACAATACAATTTATAGAAAACAAAGTTCCGCTAATTGAGATAACTACAATAAATAAAGATAAGAATTTTCACTTAGGAATTACTTAAATTCCTAATCAAAGTTGGAATTGCCTTTTTATAGGCAGTACTAAAAAATTGAAAATAAAAAGATGATAAAAAAATTTTAAGGACTACCTTTATATAAATGGACCAAAAATAGAAAGCAATTTTTCCTTTAATACATGCATAGTCTTGTTGAATTTTTACTAAAAAACTTTGACAATAGCTCTTGTAAAAGAATTTTGGGATTTAAAATTATTAAGATAGAGGGCGTGTTTAAAGTTTAAATAATCAATTAGTTAATCCCTAGTACATCGTTTGGCTTAAATTGAAAGATTGCGCTCTACCTTTATAATTTTAAATCCCAAAATTGTTTTACAAGAGTTATTGCTAAAGTTGTTTAGTCAAAATTCAATAAGAATATTCCTGTATTAAAGCAAAAATTGCCTTCTATTTTTTGGTCGATTTATATAACGGTAGTCCTTAAAATTTTTTTATCATCTTTTAATTTCTTTCTTCTATTCTAATTTAATTTTAAAATTTTTTTCATTTAAGAAAAAATTTATCATAACAATAATAAGATAAAATACATATTGTTAGGCCTTAAGCACGATTCGAACAAGCGATCTTACAAGTCAGTAGGCCGATATAACAACAAAAATTGTAATCTTGAGCCAGCAATATTCCTTTTAATGTATCAGTTTCCAGACGGTTTCTGATTTTTATTTTGTTTAAATTTATTTTAGAAAAATTCGTTCTACATTCGCTGATGAGTATGACAAGCACATTACATATGCAACGAATGCAGCGTATGTAGAGTCAGCTCTTTTGGTAGAATAAATCATGGTATAAATCATGATGCAATTACAAGGTGACTGACGTTGGCAGCTTCTCTTTCTAATCCGCCATCTTGAACTCCCACTCTGAAACTCAATTTGCCTCTTTGCGAAACTACTTTTTCATTCAGAGGAAAAATTGTAGTAAAAACCATTCAAATCAATTTTCCTGGAAAAGTATGCAAAGACATCACTTTTTTCTCCAATTCTATTTTGAGTTAACTTTTCTATAACTCAAATGCGTAAAATTTTTTATATAAAACATTTTATATTAAACGAAATTGTTTGAATTTTAATATTTCCGTCGAAAATAATGGCAAGATGTTTTTTAATAATAATTCTAATACATGTTTTAACTATTTTATGTTTCTGCTTAACTGCTGTTTCAGGATGCACGTTTCGCAGCTCAATAGCAAGGGCTAACATTGGCTATGTTGAGATAGGGACCTGTTTTGATATTGATTCTCGAATCCTGCGCATATCAAAAAGAATTAAAGCATGTGCCTTCCGCGTGTCGCGACATGGTCGATCTGGCAGAGTTGTTTCATATGTCTGATGTTTAGCGGCGCAGATGAACACAACATTTAAGAACAATGTACACATTTCACCTCATTATAGCAAAACATTCAAATATAGCCATGAATCACACTATCTGCACCAGAACAATTTCTTTCATGCACACTGCTTCCATATTATCCTTTAATAATACTTTAATTCAGTATAAATGTGTTTTTATGTAGCATTTGCCTATGCAGCTCAAAACTCGCTCTGCATGAAAAAGTGTTAAAGCTCATACAGGTCATCACTATACCTCTTTCGATGTTGTTGTAGCGATAAGGACACTCCCCGAAGACCTTGGGGAGTGTTATCGAGTTGATGGTCCTTTGCCGGATGCAGATCCGGTACGTTCCGGTACCACCTCGGGAACGATTTGTTATGACCACATGGGACCTTCTAGGCTATTCCGCCATCCCACCTCCTAGATCTATGAGGAGTTCGGGGTCGCCAGACCCTCGGCTGTTAATGAAATAGGATTCGCCACGTATAGGTGAGGTTGACAATTGGGTTTGGAGAACCTATATATTACGCTGGCAACCCCTTGAAAGGGTTGCGCTACACAACCCCTTGAATCTATTTGGTATCTTAGTCGCCTCATACGACAGGCATACGTACCGCGCGTATAATCTAACCCCCTAACCCGCTGGACCTTTCGATACTCGCCGTCGGCATCACGTGCCCGACCATAAATCTTCCGGAAAACTTCTCTCAACACTCCAAGAGCTCTCTCGACACCGTCAATGATTCCCGAGCCATAGAGCATGACAGGCATGATGAGTGACTTGTACAGAGTGATTTTTGTTCGTCGGGATGGGACTTTACTTTTCAGTAGCCTACTCAGTTCAAAGTAGCACTTGTTTGCCTAAGGCATTTTCCGATTGATTTCTAATCTCACATTGTTTTTTCTGTTAATGCTGGTTTCAAAATAGACGAAATCCTTTACAGTGTCGAAATTATACCCGTCAACAGTGACGTGGCTGTCAAGGTGCAGATGGGCCGATTCTTTCTTGGGTGACAGCCAGTAACTTCGTATTGTCTTCATTTATCGCGAGAACCAATCCGTTAAGTAAAAAAAATTGTTCCTAAACTACATCAACGGCTTCGACAATTTCGTTATGGTAAACAAGCCTATATATGGCGGCAGTCGCAGTGACCTATATTCACTTTTTATTTTTATAAACAAACTAGCAGACCTGGCAGACGTTGTTCTGCCTTAAATTTGGTCTATCTGCATACATTTTAATAAGCTTTTTCCATCTAACTCTGCCCTCGCCCCTCTACACTCTTTCCTAATCTTTGTATTCGCTCCTCCCTCCGTATTTTTCGCTTCATCTATCTTCATCTGCGTCTCATTATATCTCTTTCTCAGTCTCCTTCTCCTCTCTTTTCTCCTCTCTCAAGTTTTTCTCATTCTTCTTCATATCTTATTGCCAGTCCCAGAGGATGTATTTTGTTCCTGTCCCATTCCGAGTCTCAGTCCCAGTCCGTCTCTGGTCTACTTCCCGGAAAACAGCATCGTAAATACAAATATAGGCAAACTTATATACCAAATTTCAGGCAAATCCAATTGGACGTATGTAAATAGGTATGTGGGTAATATTAATTCATGTCTTTATTTCGGCTTCGCATGCATATTTATCAGTTTTGCTACTTTAAAGCTCTCAGCAACAGCTTTCATTTGATATCCATAATACACACTCATCCTAGGGGTATCCGGGTCCATGTTTTGGTCTATATTTCGAGACTCTAGTCACCCAGCGGCATAAAATTTACTCTGTACTAAAGCACACATCAAAAGCTTCAATTTGATATCCATAATGTAAAAACACTATCTAGGCGTTCATGGGCCCACGTTTTGGCCTATATCTCGAAACCCTAGTCACTCAGGGGTATGAAAATTACCCTCTACTAAAACACTCATCAACAGCTTTCATTTGATATCCATAGTCTACAAATACATTCTAAGGGTACCCGGGTCCACGTTATGGCGTATATATCCAGACCCTGTGCGTCGATCCTGAATTTTCTTTGCTATAAACCTCACGGAGCCCGAGACCTTTCCAACGAATGCAAAACCGTGGAAATCTGCTCGTACGTTCTGGAGTTATAGCGTCAGGAAGGAAAACCGGACTTATTTTTATATTATAGATGACAAGATGTTAGTTTCGTTACTATTTTGGATTAAGTGCTTTGCTATAAAAAAGTACTCGATTTAATACTGTTTCACAAAGCGGCTTCTTCGGTCCTTCCCTTTTCTCTCCTCATTCGAGCTTTCAAAATGAGCTGTCACTACATAGACAACCTTGTCGTTATTACATCATGGGTATAAATATTACAAGGTAAAACTGGTGAGCCGAAATGACGTTTAAAAAAATTTTAAAATTCTCACTGCTCTCACATTTTATTTTTTTATCTTGGTGTTGTTTTTATAACAAAAATATTACAAACTGCAATATATTTGGTAATTCTATACGACAGCATGACACTCTCAATACACGTCCAAAAATATCAAGAGGGGTATCAAAAGACGCCTTTTGGATCCAGGATCGCGAATCCGAAAGCGGAGATAAAAAATTTTGGGTCTGCCAAGAGATATTTGCAAAAGAAATTTTGAAAATTTTCATGTGGTTGTTGTAATTTTGATGATTTTATGGTACCCACAAAAAAAATGTGAACATAAGTGTTTTCCGCGGATATAGTTTTGGTCTCCAAACCGGTGTTGGACCCATCCAAGGTAATTTTTTATAAGCGCGACCAAAGGCCGCCAATGCAGAAAGGTGTTCTGCGCTAAAATACTATGGATCCCGCCCTCGGTTTCGGAGCACTCCGGGGTCATTTTTCGGTTTTTCGTTAATATCTTTTGAACGATCTAAAATTTTTATTTTCCGCCTTCAGATTATTGTTGTCGAGGTCAATACGAGTCTTTTGACACCTCTCTCGGTATTTATGGACGCGTATTACCAGTGTCATGCTGTCGTTTAGAATTACCATATATTTTTGCGTTCTAACATTAATATTATGATATTTTATCCAAAACCGAATTTTTTATTGGTGGAAATAACCAGAAAATAAGAAGTATCAACGGTCAACCGCATTCCAGAATTTCCAATTCAAGAATTGTATTGTGGTTTCCCGCAAAAGGACGCATCAGGCCATGATCCTCTTCTGAGGAATTTTCTTCAACAAATTGTTTAGAAATGTATCAGCGTCTGCGCGACGAGAATAAAAACCCGACTTACCGCCAAGGTGTACGGAAGGGATACATATCTACTAATAATAACAATGTGGTGTGATATATATCTGAGGAGATTAAGAAGGCCTAGCTTTCCATTCAATTCGAAGGCTAATTATCGTGTATTCGTTTTTCTACGAACATGTTTTGTGCCGACCCAAAACTTTATCTGCTAATTCGGACGAACTTTTGGTGCCAAGGAAATGCCGAGGGACAATCAATACCAATTATACAAATTTTCTTAAATATTTTTGATGGATAGGCCAACAAACTAGATCTACACCACGGCGGCAGACTTTGACCGTTCTGCCGGTAAATTCAGCCTCCACTAACTATAATACTCCAACTGGACGATGATGTTTAGCTAAGCTGCGAAGAGCAGTGGGCAAGTTACTGGGTTCGGAGAAATAGGTGGGAGAAGACTTTGATCTCTCTTGGTGGCCCCTGTTGGCGTCAGTTATCGCAAAACAATGTTAGCTGGAGTGACTTGTTATGCAACGACCAGCATCTCCTAAACGGTTAAGCGCCAATTAAAAAATGTATCTTCCAACCGCGAGGAAAAGGACCAAAATAAACCAAAGAATATCTCCAAGATCATTTTTGTCCGCAGTAGCGAGGACACTTGAGACTGATGATCTCTTATAAAGTGAAGTTCCTGCACATTTAAGGGTATCAACCAAGTGAAGAAGGATGAATGAAAAATCAATAGGGGTGGTCTCCAACATTCGCTTCTTAATTAGAAGAGGTTAAGAAGTAAGGAATTTTCTTTTATCTCTTTGCAAAAATAGCGTTGAGGTATCTTTTATATTGGTAACTCATTTTTTGCCATATACATAAAAACCGATTTCAAAACTTTTCAAAATATTTTTTCACTTATTTCATAAGCATTTTATTTTTTTGGCATAACAAAAAAAATGAAAATGTCAAACCAACAATTTTTTTTGCGTTTTATTTGGTTTGGCATCATGATTGTTTGGCATTTCCACAAAGTGTAAGAGAGTGAATTTAAAATTTTTGTAAAAATCAAAAAACCATTATGGCCGCCAAAAGGAGTAAATGGTTTTACCTGGTAATATTTATACCATGGTAGAAATAGTTTTCCAAAAACTTCTGGGGGAACCTTAGAAATGTCTTCAAAATATGTCTTAAATTCTAAAAACTTCAATTACCTATACTCGCTATCAACATCCTGAACAATTTCTGATCTATTGTGTGTGAAGAATGTTGTAAGACCAGATGCAAAGAACAACTTCTTTGGGATCCATGAAATTTAAGTTCTGTAGTACAACATTGTTAAAATCAAAACGCTTTTTAATTTGATCATACAGTTCACTATAAAAATAACGCAATCTTGTTTAAATTTGACTTTTTCATGTTCGGAAATGTTAGAAGCAGTCGTAAATCATCATTTTTCATTACATAATCGCCCAAGCGTCATTCTAGTTGAAAATCGTCAAAATGACGACGGCGTCGTCAATCTGTCAACGCTGGTCACATTCTCGACAAAAACTCGAATGCTGATTACTCGCCTTGTGCAAACAATGTGGTGTTGATGCCGCAGAACCAAAGAGGATAGATATAATAAGAACCGCCACTCGTTATTTTTTAGGCATTTACTCGATGTAAACTGTGAGGTAGTCGCTACTTTTATTTTATGAGGGACATTTTTGGAATTGCCTCCCATTTATTCATGCGGTGTTGACACTTTATGCAAACGTGATTTTTGAAAAGAGAATTAAATAATTAATTAAATACAGTCGGAAAAATAAACACAAATTCACCATGAAAATTTATAGAAGACATTTATAAACATCTAGCTCAAAAAAAAAAGTAGCGACTACCTCACAGTTTACATCGAGTAAAAGCCTAAAAAATAACGAGTGACGGTTCTTATTAAATCTATCCTCTTTGGTACGGCTGCAATTACTTTCTTCGGAGTTGCACAAAAAGACGGTTTGAAGATAATGGAAATGAGATAATTACGGATGATCCAGAGTCTTATTTTAAAAACAATTCATTCTTGGTGATCGTTGATCCGGTAATCACTGGCATTACTGACCGATTTGCAGCTATGATAAATTTGAACGAGATGTTTTCCTTTTTGTGGCAATTTGAAGACCTGGATGAAACTACGGTTCGGGCGAGCGCAGCAAAATTTGCAGAAAAATACAAGTCAGACGTTTCTCAAAGCTTAGAATGCGAAATAGTTCCCTTGAAGCTCATTTACGAAGCAAATTTTGATAAGGTCACCATTGGAATTGCTAAATGTTATAAATGCACTATACTCCACCTAGGTCAAACTGCGCCCTTCCTGCCCACCGCCGCCAATCGTTAGCCATAGGAGTACCACCGCAACCCGCCTGAACCAATCCGTAAGCTTTCTCTGGGAGTAAGATACACGACCCGTACTGTCATATTTCCGCCGCTCCTGCTCTATTATCCGTGGCATCTGTCTCTCTCCCACTCTCTCGAATCAAAGGCTGCCGGCATCGACAGGCAAAAGCCGCATCGTGTGTGTATGCTGGTTCGTAGCCAAACAACAACTAATTGTGTTATTAATTGGTAGAGGTTAGTAGGACCTTCGGACCCTGGAGCGGCTGAGCTTACCTCAGCTTTCGACAAAACCCACCTCAAAAATGGCGCCCGAGCAGGGACCCATCTCCGGAGAGGAAAGTGTAAAAGCAACAACAAGCACCAGCCCGCCGGGAGATGGGCCACCGAACACGCAACTACAGTCAGAGGACAACACCAACCTATTGAATACCGACAGCTTGAACTGGATATATTCGCTGAAGAAAGAGAGACTCATAGAGGAGTGCAAGAGATACCGGATATTCGTTAACGGCAGCACTGTCGCTGAGCTACGCATAGCGCTCAGTGCCTACGTCAAGGCAAAATGAAATCGCAAGTCAACTGAAAGTCTACCGTAAAAAGGTAGAAGACGAAACAGCTCGACCCACCGAAGCAGAGGCACCGGTAAAGATAAGCGAAAATCAAAAAGAGAAAACATTCAAAAAATTAGACCGCGTGAAGCGACCAAAGAAGAATACGCCCCAATGGCACTTTCGATATGGCAAACAGCATGTGTACTGCACGCAGATGGACGTGGACCACGCTTTAGTTAAGATCGCGGGGCACAAGAGAATAATGAAATATAAGGATTAACCTGGGCACCACCGTAATCTTAGGCTCCGAAGCATTCAATAAAAAACAAAAATCCATGCAACCTTAGAAAACAAAGGAGTTAAATTTCTTTTTTATTTATACAAAGTCATGCACACAGATAAAAAATGTTTTTATACACGCTACTAGTAAGAATAAAAAATATACTGTCATATGAATTGTTACTACCAAAAAAAACCACACGTGGAGAAAGAGATCTATTTTCTTAGTAATACACACCATTCCTCAAACCGCATAATATGCCGTTGCGACTTTATTGTTAGCTTGAGCAAATCATTGTAACAAATCTTTTTTATTAACAATTGTAAATATAAGATGAACATTTTTTTTTTTGATGAATGGTTGTAGGTTACATATATATTGTCACGGATATTAACATCACTAAGTCGATGCCAAGGCCACGATAAGCAGTATTTACGTCAATAATCAAATCATGTATACACATATATAAGGCAGCCGAAAGATGTCACACACAGATGCATTTACTTATACGCCTATGTGCGCGTGAGAGACTGTAAACTACAAACATTCACATCAATAATTCAATCTTTATGTATCTACATAAACGAATAAATAATTGCGTCTACACATATGTACCATGTACGAATACGAGCAGCGGAGAGTCAATGCGCAAACACATGCATATAGCTGAGAAGTTTGAGAGCTCATGGACAATGCTAGTAAGTTCTGGAAATCGAAGAGCCTAGAAGTATGCAGCGTAAACTATAAAAGCGGGGCAGGCGAGTAAGAAGTAATTCAGTTTGAGTTGAGCAATCAATCAGTTATTGATTAAGCACGCGATCTGGCGGCCAATAGTAGAGTTTAATTTGAGTTATCAATCAGTTTGGTTATTAAGCCAGCGAGTAGCAAAGTATAAGTGTTATTGTGAAGAACTTTAATAAAGGCCATTTTTCCATTATCCAATATTGGAGTTATTTATTCAACAGTTTAGTGATTCGAACTTAGCAGAGGATTGCAAATAAGAGGATTTGCAAGTCAAATCGTTACAATATCATAAAAATTTACCTCTAAAACTAAGAAAAAATATATATTGTTCAAATATATACCCATTTTTTTTACTGCAAAATACCTTTCACACAAAACGTTCAACATTATACAAACACTCCTACAAAAGGAAAAAAGGAGACTTACACATGAATTTCAATTAATTAGTATTAAGCTAAAAGATTTTTTTTTTCATATCCAAACAAATAATACAATGTACAATATTTTTTATGCTGATTTATATACAAGCTTAGAAAAGAAAAAAAAAAATATATATAAGTAAATACTTATATCAATAAAGGGAAATACCGGACAACAAACACACACACGTACGTCGGCCGCGCCACCTCCGAGGCGGTAAAATATGCCGGGACCACTTGGTCCACGGCAGTGCAGGCCTTAAGGCCACAAACTCCCGAATGCTAAAGCTTTTTTCCCTGAAGTGGGAGGGGGACTGTAACGTAAATGCTACTTCACAATAACCTACTCACAGCCCTAACATTAAATATATATATACCCTAACACTAAATATATACATACCCTACGTTAGCCCTGCACAGCGAACAACCATCCGCACATAATATGCCAATTAAATATACATACCCTACGATCGCCTTGCACAGCGAACAACCACCCGCACATGGTATGCCAAGTACAAACAGCGAACAACCGTCCGCACATAATATGCCATTAAAATATACATACCCTACGATCGCCTTGCACAGCGAACAACCACCCGCACATAGTATGCCAAGTACCAACAGTGAAGAACCAAACATACTCAGCACGTGTGGTACTGACTATCTGGCGTGCATTTTTCATTCGCTATCATAACGAGGAGTTATTGATGAGCTGAATTCTTAACAATTTTATACGCTACCAAGTATGAAATGGCAAACGCCATCACTCACTGCATACTTCACTTAGGTAAGTAAGGCTGAGGCCAACTTACAATGGTAGGTATCAAAGGGGTCCCAAGGTCGACGGGGAAGACTCTCAGCGAACCCATCGGGCTCATGGATCTCCCTCCCCCCACCTATGGGAAACCAACCTTTGCACAACGTCCCACGGGGTAGGAGGGGATATGCTCCCCTTCTACCTTGAAGGACGGATGGGCACGGGTAGTTCCCCCAAGGCGCGTCCAGGACAGTCCTGGGCCCCACTTGAGGGACATGCTAGGCCCAATACATATCAATATGGGTGGCATTTGTCGCGGGCAGTTCACCCAGGGTTGCCGAGGATCATCTCGCTCCCACGCTTCCTGGGTGAAGTGCAGAGCCATATGCAACGGTGCACCTTACTACACCACTCATGGTAGCTAGGACTCTTTTCGAGAGACTCTGAGAGGAGTACTGGGTCTACCCAGCAATAAATGGGGATGGCATGAGGCGCGGACAGTTCACTCGGGGTGGCCGAGGAGCAGCTCCCTCCCCCGCCCCTTGATTGGGGTGCCGAGCCGAATGCAACGGTGGACTTAACTACACCGCTCACGGTCGCTAGGACTCTTGTCCGAGGCTCCCTGAGAGGATTACTGAATCTACCCAGCACCCATGTACACAAATACATCTATACGTTGGGTATTACTAATAGATATACTTCACCTAGGTGAAACTGCGCCCATACTGCCCGCCGCCGCCTATCGTTAGCCATAGGAGTACCACCGCAACCCGCCTGAACCAATCCGTAAGCTCTCTCTGGGGTAAGATACTTGAGAATTATCACCACCGTTCCCTGAGAACCGCGACCCGTACTGTCAAATTTCCGCCGCTCCTGCGCTATCATCCGTGGCATCTCCCTATTTATCTCTCTCTCTCTCTCTCTCTCTGGGATCAAAGTCTGCCGGCATCGACAGGCAAAAGTCGCATCGTGTGTGTGTGCGTGTTCGGAACAAAACAACAACTGATTGTGTTATTAATTGGTAGAGGTTAGTGGGACCTTCGCCTGACCCTAGAGCGGCTGAGCTTATCTCTGCCTTCGACAAAACCCACCTCACAAAGCCATATATGTTCAAAATCTGTATACAATTTTCCTCAACATTTGTGTTTCTTTACGCATCTATTGCACTATACCTGTCACTGTTCTGCACTACGTTCTTTCAGTGTCCTTACAAGAATCAAAAACTTTCATAGATCGTCTTCATCTCAAGAGCGAGTGTCAGGTCTTGCCACGCTTTGTGTTGAATCCGTTTTGGCAAGACAGTTAAATTTTGATATTATTATAAACAATTTTGCAGCGAAAAAAACAAGAAAACCCACTCATTGATATTGTCACGGATATTAACATCACTAAGTTATACCATCACTAAGGCGATGACAAGGCCACGATAAGCAGTATTTACGTCAATAATCAAATCATGTATACACATATATAAGGCAGCCGAAAGATGTCACACACAGATGCATTTACTTATACGCCTATGTGCGCGTGAGAGACTGTAAACTACAAACATTCACATCAATAATTCAATCTTTATGTATCTACATAAACGAATAAATAATTGCGTCTACACATATGTATGTATACGAGCAGCGGAGCGGCAATGCACAAACACATGCATATATCTTATCTGAGTTGTCACAAGAGAGAGCAATAATTTGTGCACGTAGTTGTGGCTGGCGATTTTGTAGCCGAACTAACTAGTAACTTCTGGAAATCGAAGAGCCTAGAAGTATGCAGCGTAAACTATAAAAGCGGGGCAGGCGAGCAAGAAGTAATTCAGTTGCAAGAGACTGTAAACTACAAACATTCACATAAATAATTCAATCATTATGTATCTACATAAACGAATAAATAATTGCGTCTACACATATGTACGTATACGAGCAGCGGAGCGGCAATGCACAAACACATGCATATATCTTATCTGAGTTGTCACAAGAGAGAGCAATAATTTGTGCACGTAGTTGTGGCTGGCGATTTTGTAGCCGAACTAACTAGTAACTTCTGGAAATCGAAGAGCCTAGAAGTATGCAGCGTAAACTATAAAAGCGGGGCAGGCGAGTAAGAAGTAATTCAGTTTGAGTTGAGCTATCAATCAGTTTGATTAAGCACGCAATCTGGCGGCCAATAGTAGAGTTTCATTTGAGTTATCAATCAGTTTGGTTATTAAGCCAGCGAGTAGCAAAGTATAAGTGTATTGTGAAGTACTTTAATAAAGGCCATTTTTCCATTATTCAATATTGGAGTTATTTATTCAACAGTTTAGTGATTCGAACTTAGCAGAGGATTGCAAATAAGAGGATTTGCAAGCAATTTCGTTACAATATCCTAACATTCTATATTTAATAATTCAAATTTATAATCATCATTATATTCAGTGGTGGATCCAAATACCCAAAAAACTATGGTCATATTCACAATCAATGTTATGTAGGTAGGCTTTTTAAAATAATTTGCTATGGACAATATGTCAAAAAATCTGTGACCAAATTTGAAGTATAGGTAACTATATTTCGACTTTGAATACGCACCTTTATTTTTAAGTTATGGGTTTCTTACAAATTCGAAAGGATATAATTTCTGAATCATATTTCTATAGACACTTCTTAAAATATCAAATGCATTTTTAATTTTGATGTTTATGACAGGGTAAAATATTGAGCCCCAAAATAGTTCTAAAAATATTTGAAATAGTTTTCAAAGGCTCAAAATGTTCTAAAAAGGATGAAATCTCCGTAAAGAGACACAAGGGCAACACTGTATGTATGTACATATATATTTCAAAAAATCTCTCTTTGATTGCCCGCAAACGTTCATGCAAAACCCCATCTGAGAGATAATTCTAAAAATTCTTACTGAAAGCTAAAAATTTGCATGAAAATTCGCGGAATTTTCTAAAAAGTCTTAAGTGTATATTTGGATTGTTGGTGTTATATAATAATATATATTTTTATAAAAATATCGACAATAATGAAGGTCGAAGCAAAACTTAGTAAAAACTGGAAAAATATGAACGACGATGACTTTTGTAGATGAGTGTAGATATGTATGTGTGTTTGTATGAAAAATTTTAAGGTCACTTTATCTTACTTAAAAGGTTGACTTAAATCGCCCCCTCCCAAATCTTGCTGGATCCGCCCCTGATTATATTTATCAGATATGTACTAAAATGTTACCAAATAACTAGAAAATATGATTTTAAACAATATGTGGCTGTTAAAAGAGAATTTTATTTCTACGTTACAATAAAAAGTATTAATAGTAAATATTCCCCCAGCGGGTTAGGGGATCAGAATATACCCGCGGTAGGTATGCCTGTCGTAAGAGGCGACTAAAATACACAGGGGCTGTGTAGCTCAACCCTTCAGGTTGCCAGCGCAATATATAGCTTCTCCAAACCCAATTGTCAACCTCACCTATCCGCGGCGAATCCTGTTTCACCAACAGATGAGGCTGTGGCGACCCAAAGCTCCTCATGGAACTTGGAGGTGGGGAGGGGGAATGGCCTGAAGGTTTAATGTGGCCACATAAATCGTTCCAGAGATGGTCGGGCTAGCGCCTTAATGGTGCTATGGTACTGGAGCGTACCGGATCTGTATCCGGCAAAGGACCGTCACATCGATAACACTCCCCAAAGCCTTCGGGGAGCAACCTTATCGCTACAACAACAACAACAACAACAACAATAGTAAATATTCTCTGTTAATTTTATTTTCAGCTCTTAGTCCAAAAATCATTTAGTTGATGTGGCAAACTTTTTTTTGATGTAATCCATCAATAATGATTCATGAATGAGACGTCATTAATTCAAATTACTAAAATGTATTAGTTGATTTTTTATAGCGGGCCCGTAAATTATTTATTCTTGGGCCCGGATTTTCTCTCTACGGCCCTGCGCAGGCACACTTCATTCATATACAATTATTACATGGCATCCATTGATCTAAAATTGCACCAAATATCCTTTAATTTTGCCAAGTCATGACTCATTTAATGTCTTCATTACCAAAGCAAAATAAAGAATGAAATAAATTATTTCACATATCCTTGAAAATGTAAACGACAGCGACAGCATACACTTCTATGTACACACACATGCTTAAGAAACTAATCGTTTTGTAATTGCACATATATCAGGGGTTGATAGATTTCTGAATTTTGAGGAACGTGATTTTTTACTATGACTTCAGTTGAAAGGATTTGTATACGCGACGGTGACTAACTGGTGCAAAAGATCTAAATCGTAGTTTAAAATCATGCTAATCAATAATCGCAATCACAGCTCTCGTCACAGAAGAACAATTATATTATAATTTAATGAATCCGTGATTTTTGCAGCGACGATGTACTAATATATGGCGAAGCCGAAGTTTTCTGGTACTTGTGACCAGTTTTTCAATACAAGTTCAAACTCAAGTTAAAGTTGACAAGAGTTTAACCTTGCCACTTTGCTCGATAACATAAAATTTTGCTGCTCATCTCAGCCTAAGCGACGAAAGTGGCAGGGTTAATCTCTAGTCAACTTTAACTTCAACTGTCTATCCACCAAACGTCATTGCTTCTACTGACTGCGCCAATTACTGTTACTTTATTACAGCAAAAATCACCGACTCATTAATTCATATTGTAGTGATTATAAATAAGCATATTTGTAAAGGGCGGTTTAGATCAGATTGATGTTTTGATATAGGAAAATCACAGCGATTTACAAAAATCGCTATGCCTTGGGAAACTAAAGTCACAAATCACGTTGTTACAAGAACTATAGGTTTAACAATTGCCATATAGTGACAGTTGCTGCCATAACCAGTCAGTCAAGGCGATACTGTCAACTTTAAATCACTGTGACAAAATCACAGCTCCGCGTATATTTGCCAACTCCACTCATAGTAAACGTGAAAAGCTGCGCTGCTGCACTCAAACGTTGGTTTACACAAAATTGAATTTGTAAGGAAATGCACCCGAACATGTTTAAAGCGCCAAGTTAAGCAAAAAAAAAAAAAAAAACAAAAAAAACACACATCTACATACTAATGCAT